>NC_133534.1:54227216-54569716 GCF_048544455.1 Silene latifolia | reverse complement strand
ATGTTATTAATTAATTTAATTCATATTTATCAAATAAATATCATTTTATAAATTAATTAAATTACATACAACAAATTGACTAGTGATTCTTGATCACGTAAATAAAATGGATCATATAATTATAATTCACAACATATTGCAATTTTAAATAACCATTCATTCTTATCTCAATTGTTTCACAAACAATAATCAATTTTAGTAATAAAGTATTTCTATTAGTAAAATAAATCTTATTTAATCCCATTACAATAAGAAATAAATAATCTCTCTCACAAAGAATTGTTCAATTTTAAGGAATTGATTAACTTGTATTGTCATACAATTAATCAACTTTACTGATTAAGGCACCATCCTTTAGGTGTGACCTTAAGGGATCAACTGATAACCACCGTCAAACGACAGTAATGTCTAACTCTAGTAAGCTGATCATTACTGATAAATATTGATCAGTTGACTATATAAACGAATCATCCCCTACGTATTCTTAATATGAGATTTAAACATGTGATCGCACTATTGTTGAGGACACATACTCCAACACATTCGTGGCCTGACCTAGGGAGGTAGTGGGGTGGTTATGTCGTGGGTTGAGTGGGGGTTGTGGTGGTGGTCATGGGTAGTGGAATAGGTGGCGTTAGGTGGTCGGAAATGGGCTGTTTTGAGAAGGGTGTCATGTGGTGTTATTGTTATTGTTGTTGTTGTCAGCTGCTTGTTGTTGTTGTCGTGGTTGTGGGCCGACGACTAGGTCCACCGTAGTCAGGGGAGGCCACGGTGGTGGCGGGTGGTGCTGCTTTGGTGGTGGTATGGTGGTGTTAGAGGGAGTGTGTCGGGTGTGTGTTGTGTTGGTGTTGTTGTGCAGTGTGGTTGTTGTTGCTGCAGTTGTCATTGCTGCTGGTGTTTGTGGGTGGTGCGTGGGTGTGGTGGAGCCAAGTCGTGACCACTGTGGTGGTGGTGGCCCATTGTGGTTGTTGTTTTGGTAGTAGTTGGTAGGGATAGGTTGAGTGTTTTGGTTAGCTTAACACAGGTTTTGTTTAATTGAATTCGTATTTAATTTAATTAGATTAGTTAGTAAATATATTTAATTATCGTAATTAGGCGCCGACTTTATGGAGGAGCACATTTGTATCCGGTTTCTCTATTGTTTAGCGGGATTTCTAAAAGGTAGGTTAATCCTACTCAGTTTTAATATATTTGTATGGTCATGTGAGTCGGGTTTTAGTGGTCGGTGCATTATATCATGTTGTCATGAACTCATATGTTACGAGAAATGCATTATGACATGGTATTGGTTAAGATGACTTGGTGAGTCGGTAATTGCCATATTGTGTAGTATCTTGAATTTATTGTGTTTGACATGTATATTGGAGGACATGACGGTTTGTTATTATAGAGACGTGAGGCGGTTGGGAGACCGTCTCACGCTCGGGTTGCCTCTTGGAGCTTCTTACTCCAAGAGGGATGTGCACATTAATGACTTGAGTTTTGAGGGACTCGTGTAGTTGAGACATGACGTCTGGCAGGGACGCGCTTGGCTTCCGGGCCCAGTATGTCTGGGCGTGTCCCGGTACCTGTTTGTGTGGCGGAGTGTCGTGGGCGTGTCTCTCACACCGGTGGTTTTGGGTATGTCTACGTGTGTCCCGGTATCGGCGTGGTGGTTATGTGATAGCGTCTGATTCATATCGTAGTCATGTTGCATACTCACACACTTTGTGTTGAGTCTAACTTTATTTATTAAAACGGACGTGTTGTTTGTCTATGTAATTGTCACCTATTTCCGAGGTGCGCTGTGTCGATCCATATGATATTTCCGATCATATGGGGAGCAGGTTAAGTACAGGTTATCCTTGATAGCGCGTGGGAGACGGGAAGAGTCTTGATGACATCCGAGTCGAGTATAGTTGGCTAGAAAAGTACTTTCCTTTGTTTATTAGTTTATGGTTTGTAATCACTAAACTTCTTATTTATATAAAGAGTTTCTTAATTTTAATTTGGATTTCACTGCATAGGGAAACCGAGATGGTAACATCTACCAATTACCTTGGTCGGGTAAGAAAGGGGTGTTACACTCTTCTAAGTATAACTCGGATTAATCCCTAATGATGCCGACATAAGCTCCCCATTCGGATAGTATTTCGCATTCACAACCCGAGTTACCTGAAACGTCTTACCAAACAGAGCATATGGCTCTAGCCAAGGTGGTTCATGACTGGGCAGAAAAAATATCACAGAAAGTCATCAACTATTTGGGAAAATGTTTGAAGTGAACGAAAACATTTTTTACTGAAAACCGGAGAAAGGTAGAAAATTCTTTCGTACCATTCTTATTCTATTTATTACTCCCTCCTTTCCACGTTTATCTTCTTTTTTTCCATGGTAACATTTATGAAATTCCGATAAAATAACAACTTTATCCCTTGGATTAAAGAAAAGAGAAACAATATCATTTTGATGCAGAGAGTGATAAGTAAATGATTATGGGTAATATTGATAGTTTACTCTTTTAGTCATTTACTAAACTAAATTTTAAAAGAAAATAATTAATTTAAAATAAGCTTTTGAATTAGAAACAATAATAAAAATGCAATGCGCATACTATAAAATTAAGGACTTCATAGAAGTGGTGGAAATAGTTAGCCTAAATGTTTGCGCATACAATAAAATTAAGTCTTCATAGAAATGGTGGAAATAGTTTGCCTAAATTTTTGTTTCAGATAGATCGCTTTTGTCTTACCAAAAAGACGCGATTTTGTGATCATTTTGTGGGTAAATGTCAACCTATTAAATGGGTTAATCGGGTCGGGTTTGAGTCAGGTTAGTTCACATCGGGTCAGTTCGAGTCTCTCATTATTTTCGAGATAATTCGGGTCGAGTCATTTCGGGTTTTGGGTCTGTTTGATATGTTGATCGGGTCATTTTTCGGGTCAAGCGGATCGGGTCATTTTTGGGTCAATAAATAAGAGAGAAAAAGTTATTTCAAGTAATTTCGATTCAATTAAGGTTATGTTTGGTCGGTCATTTTCGGATTGGCTGGTATCAGATCGAGTAATTTTCGAATCAGGTTATTTATGGGTTAAGAAACTTTGGATCATCTTCGGGCCCGGTTGGGTTAATTCGGATTTTGGGTCACATTCGGGTCAATTTTGGGTTTTGGGTCTGGTCAATCTGGTCGGATTGCTTTTGTCAGGTCTAGGCAAATGTATTCACAATGGTCCAGTTAGTGTTACAACTTACCGTAACTTTTTTTTTTGGTAAAATGTAAGATTTTGATTAATCAACATAATAATACAAAGTGTGTTCACCATATTAAAGCCATTACATATGATCAATCCTAAGATCAATCTACATGAATATCCTAAGATCAATCTACATGAATACTAAGGCTAGTTTACCAATCTTTATCAGCCTGTTGAACAGGAGGTAGTAGCTTCTGCCGAATCCTATCTTGTAGCAGACTCTGAATCTCTAATACAAGCAACGCAGGCCATCTAATCTTCATATCTACCCTACATTTGTTCCTTTCAGTCCACAACACATAACAGCAGGATAGCCTTGCCACTCTCCAGACTTTCCTCCTGACTTTGGGACAGTGTCCATGAACAGCATTTAAACTCATCTGCAACCACTACTCAAAACTGGTTATCACCAGAGAGCTATAATCACATTCTGAAAAAACATGAGCATGAGTTTCTTCTCCCAATTCACACATCACACATCACACATCTATTTGTGTCACTGATCCCCAGTTGAAACAGTTTTGCTCTAGTATTCAGAGCTTTCCTCTGAATCAACCAACCAATCACACTCTGCTTAGGAATATTCCAATTATCCCACACATCTTTGTACCAATGAACCGGTGGGTGTAGGATCCTATAACCATTGGTATCCAAAACTAATAGCGTAACCTCTAGCATCAGCCAGCCATTGGTTACCCTGAAAACCAGTTGCCAAAATACCCTTAACTTTGCATATATTCCTCCAATACCAGTTAGAATCCGGTGGAGGGATATATGAATTCCAGTCAGCACCTTTCATATAGATATGATCAAACCACAACACCCACAAACGATCTACCTTTGTATATATCCAGATGACCAGCTTCCCAACAGTTGCAATATTCCATACCCCAGCATTCTTAATACCTAATCCTCCCTCCTTTTTACTACAACAAACATTGTCCCAAGCAACCAGAGGTGTCCTCTGATACTCATCAGCACCATTCTACAAGAAATTTCTACAGAGGGCTTCAATTCTTTTAATGACACATTTTGGTAACAGGAAAATAGAGCACCAATAGTTATGTAAAGTATTAAACACGGAATTAATCAGTACAATCCTCCCTGCATAACTCAATTTCCTTACCCATATTCCCCTGATTTTTGCCACAATTTTATCAACCAGAATATTAAAATCATACTTAGTTAGCCTACCAGCTTGTATTGGTACACCCAGATATTTAAATGGCAAGTTACCTTCCTGAAACACTGAAATATATGTAATATCCTGTTTCAGACATTCTGTCACCCCATTAAACACCACTTCTGATTTAGTAGCATTTACTCTAAGTCAAGAAGTAGCAGCAAAAGTAGCAAGTGCCCTCAAGATGAGCATAATAGATATATGATCTCCTTTACAGAACATAAGGAGATCATCAGCAAGCAGTAAATGAGTCAACTTCTGGGACTTACAAAGGGGGTGAAACCTGAAAAACCACTTTCCAACTGCATAATCCATCACCCTAGACAAATACTCCATAGAAATGCAAAAGAGAAGAGGAGAAATAGGATCCCCCTGCCTCAGGCCCCTCCTCCCTTTAAAGAAACCAAATTATGCCCCATTAAGATTCAAGGTACAAGTAGGAGATGAAACACAAGCCACATCATCTTCATAAATTTCTCAGGTGTTGAACCATATAGTATATATGTTTATGTTTTGATGATGTCAAGAGTGCTTTATATTTTATATGCTCGTTGCACGTAATTGTTTGTTTAGTCTTTTAGATTGGACTTATTCATTACGAGCAGTACGGAGTTGTGATGGAAGTATGTCGTGATCAAGCCTCAATCAAAGATCAAGATTATATAATAATTATTCAAGCATTATGAGAAGACGAAGTTCGTCTAAAGATTAATCGAGCTTGGATGATGAAATAGCCTATGCTCGAAGATCTCCTAAGACGATTAGAATAGTTTAGGTGATTATCTCATAATGATAATATAAGAATGAATTTCTTATACTGGTAAAGTTATAGTTTGACAGCTATAACATTGCTAGTGAAAGAGTTCAATGTTATAGCTCTTCTACTATAACATTGAAATGCTGAGTTTATACTACACGACTTAAAATGTTTTCAAAATTGTTTATGAAAAATCTTTGTGTTTCTTTTAAATGTTCTAGCAAAAGTATTTATTTAAAAACCCATATTATTTTTTGAGAAGAGTTATTTTAATTAGTAATCATGTTGGATCAACCTATGAGTTGAGCCATATTACTAATTAGAGTTTTAATATAGCATGCTCCTAAACCCTAAAAATCTAACCTAATTTCGAGCTAGGGGTTTTCACGAATAACGAGGCTTATGGGCTGTTGTTGTTTCGTGTAACCTAAGGTATAAAAGATTACTATTGTTAAGATTTTATTCTCCAGAATTATCTTAGCATATCTTTTATATTTAAACTTGATATGGTGATTTATGATAAAGATATTTTTATTATGGAAATCTTATCATATCTTAAGATTTATGGAAAAGATAATAGAAGGATAATTTATATTCTATCTTTTGGAATATCCTTTATTACAAAAGATGTTTTAAGGAAAGAAATATTAAAATATATGATTTGTTTACATATCTATATTTCGGCCATTAGGGTTTTTGGAAAACCGTGAGCTATGTTTCGTCCTTCACTATAAATACTTTACATCTTGCAACATTTAAAAGTAAGACCTTTAAACATAAAATTGATTTTATTTTTAAGAGCAAAACCGTGTGTTTCAAAAGCAAGAAAACCGATTTGCTATTTTCAAAAAAGGTCGTGTGTTTATAAACTCGTATATTCGTTCGTTAGTTATCGTTATAAGATAATAGTGCTCAATCGATTTCTTACTCGTTCATTAACGTGAACTTTTAGTAGAATCATTTAGTGCTTTCTTATTAGCGTAAGTTAGTCACTCGAGTATTTAACGGTACTCACTTGAGTTACAACTAGAGTTAGTTGTACGAGTTGGGTTAGTAAATTTGTAATCCGTAGAAAGGTACTAAATTTATTAATCGAGAATAGTGGACGTAGGTTTCGATTTGTGAAACTGACCCACTTCAAAAATCCGTGTGTCTCTCTTTATTTCATTTGTTTGCTTGGCTTTTATTTCGTTAAATAATTAATTAGTTAAAGTTTAAACAATAAACTTTAAATAATTAATTATACATCTACAATCGACAAAGTTGGCAAAAGTTTTTAATCCTCAATTCCCCCCCCCCCCCCCTCTCTTGAGTATTTTGGATCAAAGACTCTTCATCAGGAAATTCCAAGGCTTCTAACATCTGCTCAAGGAATTGCCACTCAATTGAATCATAAGCTTTGTGTAGGTCTACTTTGAACATACATTTGTTGGAATATGTGTCCTGCGACAATAATGCGATCACGACTGTTGATCATGATGATCACATGTTTAAAGTCTCATTTTAAAGAATACAATTGGGAAGTAATATTTTACTGTCAACTGGTCCACACATATCGGTAATGATTGGCTGACTAGAGTTTGACATTACTGTCGTGCGACGGTGGTGATCAGTTGATCCCCTTAGGTCATACCTAAAGGGTAACACTCTTAATTGATCATTTAATTGATCGTATGACGATACGGGTTAATTAAGTTACTTAAAATTGACGGACGATTTTGGAAGTAATATTTACGTGTCTCATTGTAATTTAATTAAATAAGATACGGTCTAAGTAATCAAATTGTTTTAATTACTTAGATGAAATTATTGTTTAAGGAAACAATTGCATTTGAATGAATAAATTATTATAAATACAAGATGTTGTGATTTATAATTGGTAAAATATTTTGGTACAAGTAATTATGAATTACTAAGTCGATTTTTGTATATGACGTATTTTTATTAATGCGTTGATTTTTAATATGTTAAAAATACATAACAATTTTATGTGACATGTAACATGTGACATATGACAAATTGACAATTTGACAAAGATAAAATGGAGTCCATTTTATCCATAAAAACCGAAATCATGGGGATGATTAAGAATATATTATGTTGATTATGTTAGTGGTAAACATAATCATTTCTTCCTAATCCTAGCCATGCAACCCTGCTTAATCTTGTGAAAACCACCTTGTGCATGCATTGGCCCCTTCCTTCCCCTTCTACCCGGTTTTTCAAGAGGAGAAAACCATGGGTTTTTCCTCCTTATTTTACCATATACACTACAAATAGTTAGTGCATTATTATTCATTATTCATCATCTAAAATAAGAGTTTTAGTGAGATAAAAAATCTTCCTCCTCCTCCCTCTCTCTTAACCGAAATTATTGAGAGATCAAATAATATTTTGGGTCAATTTTTACACAAAATTAATATTGTTCTAGTAATAATAATATTAATTTTATTAAGTTGTTAATTTGGGTATAATACCTTGGGAGAGATTATCTACTTGAATCCTTGTTCATCCACTTAAGGAAGCTCAAGAACAAGTGAGTAGGAGAACTCACTTGTGCCCATATAAACCGAAATCTTCAATGTGAGACGATGATTTCTTCTTTAATTATTTTATTGTTTGCATGCATAAGATCATTGTTTAATTTTATGACTAAATTAAATCATCACATATAAGAATATGTCAAGTAATGAGATATAGATTTTTAACAAGCGGTATCAAGAGTCTTGGTTGTTTGCATGCAAATCGGTTATAGTTTTTCCGAGTTATACGATTAACATATAAAACTTGTAAATTTGTGTTATTATCATATATCACGAAAATAATTTATTCATGTTAAAGTTTCTGATCCTAAAATATATTTAGGATACTTTGGTTGATTTATGGATTTTTATTGTACATCTTATATAATAATGGCATTAAAATGTGATTTTATGATTAAAATGTCATTTTCGGACTAAAATTAGCTAAACTTCGAATTTTCCAGTGATTTTTGGATATGTTATCACATGTTTTATATTTAGATGACCTGTAAATTTTCAGAATTTTTGGAGTTTTTATGCTCGAAATATGGATTTTTCATGATAAAAATCGAATTTAAATAAAAAATAGGTTAATATGAGAAATATTTCGCATCTGGTCATAGAAATTTAGTATGTTGTCACATGAAATTTTACAAGATGTGTGTAAAATAATAGGCTATAATGAAGTCTTTATGCATGATTTATGAATTTTTGATGAAAAATAGCATAAATAGTGACTTAATTAGTGAATAATTGCTAAAACATACTTCATGACTAAGAAAAAACGTCACATGTTGTATTTTATTATATTTTTCTGATCTAAAATTGAAAAGTTGATGAATATAATTTTTCTCATGTTTTTATGATTATAATTGATAAATCCGATAAATCGCAACATAGTTTTTCCGATAAATATTTCAACATTTTAACCTAATTTTTTTGAACATTATGAGTGTCATGGTATTTTTCCAGAATGTTCAAGAGTTTAAATTTCAAAATTTAAATTTATTTGAAATTTTTGTGATTTATTTGAAGTTTATAGCATTTTATTGTTATTTTGGGTCCATTAATGACAATTTTAAGAAATATGAGTTAATTATAGTCAAATAGTTAGTGGAGACTAATTTTGAGTCCTAAGTGGTTAGGGTAATTAACTTGTGCATAAATATGAATTTATGTAATTTATTGTGATTTTAAAAGGTTGAATCACGCAAATCCGTAAAAACCGTTAAATATACGATATTGGTCCTTAAAGGCGATTTAGCATAAAATTGGGCATGTTTATATATATTATAATGCTGCATTTTATTTATGATTGTCATAATTTTATTTTATGTAATTTTTGAATTATGTAATTTTTACTTAGTATGGCCTTAGTTTTTAATTGGTATTACCCGAAATGTATGGGAATATCGATTCGGTTGTAATTTATTGTGATCTCGTATCACCGTTTTGTAATTTAATAGATTTATTTTATTTTAATTACAAATGTATAATAGGAAATTATGTAATTTGTTATGTAATTTATTTATTCCGGAGTTCCTTGAAGACGGTGTCACTCAAGAAGGCGATACATAAAGACGGTGTTACCTCGAGATGCGCTCCAAAACCGAAGTTCAAGGGACCAATGGAGTTGGTTTCCGAATATGTAATAGTTAATTAGATTTTCTATTTTAGGAAGGCCATACTAGGATTTAATTTATGCTTTGCATTTTTATTTATATGTTGCATGCATCGCTAAATCGCCATAACTAAAACATGCATCATCTCTTAATCGAGTTTATCGACCGTGTCAATTAGAATTATCGTAGTTCACCGCTTTAGCTCACTTAAATCGTGATAGATAATAAATTGACATGACCTCTCGCTAAAATAATCAATTGAGACATAGCCTTACCAAAAAGTAGAAACCATGAAAACCTATTTCGCGAGGGAGTGCACTCGGCCCTACCGGGGTACAAAACTTGTTACGTAGGGGAAGTGGGTGATAAATGTCTATCCACCGAATTCATGTTGATAAGGGATGAATCGGCCCTACCGTGCCCAAGTTGATGTGGATTTGGATCATGGACACATTTATTTGAAATTTGGATTGAGCTCAACGGAAGTATTCGTGACCGTAGTCGCATGTGTTCCGGGCTAAAGATAAATGTTAATGTAATTTTATCGACCAAGAGTTCTAAAAGTAGAATCGATTAAAGTGTTAATCCACCGAGTTATATTGATAAGGGATGAATCGGCCCTACCGTGCCCAAGTTAATATGAATTTGGATCTTGGAATCATTTATCTAAGTTGGGTATAGGTCACTAGATAAATGCAATAAAACTTGTTTAAATTAATTTTTTTACGAGTATTATTATTATTTTCAAAACGAAATATGTTTTATTCCTTCTATTTTGTTTTGTAGACCGCTTTTTATTTCTCATAACAAATGGCCAATCCAAACACCAACGCCACGCCTCTCACTAATACTTCATGGCTCTGATCCTTCATGGATCGATGTAAACTCGATGGGTGAAATTTCTCTGATTGGGATGCCCAACTCAAATTAGCCGCCCAAGGTGACGACAAGCTTCGTTACCTCACCGAGGCCTTTCCACCCGAACCTAATACTAGGTCGACCGCCGCTACTAGGGAAGCATATGAGGCTTACCATAAGGAGTCTGCCGCAATGAAAAATGTGTTGATCTTTGCGATGGAGGCGGATCTCCAAAGGAGAGCCTTTAAGATGGGCACCGCTAATGAAATCTACTCCAAACTTGTGACAATGTTTTCACAAACTCCGCGGATCGTCCAATATGAGGCGGCCGCGGCATTCTTTGATCTCGACTTCAAAGAGGGCCAAAAGGTTAGCCCTCATGTGCTCAAATTAATGGAGCTAGTTGAGACTTTGAAGATTCAAAAAGTTGAAATCCCCAAAGAACTCATTGTAGATAGGATTCTACACTCCTTATCCAAAGTCAAGGCATATGTTCAATTCCGGGTGAATTTTAACATGCAAGACAAGGACGTGTCTCTTGAAGAATTGCACAAGTTACTTGTGCAAGCCGAAAGAGACATGGGGTTAAATGTTAACCCACCAAAGGATGTGCTTAACATTAGCACCAAAAGCAAGGGGAAGTTCAAGAAGAATGGGAAGAAGGGTAAGAAGCAAGCTCCCACTTTCACCAAAGCTAAGACTTATGAAGCTAGCTGTAACACCCCCTCATACCAAGGTACCTTACCAGGACTACCCAAGCATGAAAGGCTGTTACTATCTCGGTTGCCCGAGGTTAGTATAGATCAAAAGCGTCCGTCCTAAACACATTTATTAGAAGTACTGTAAAGTATTAATGTTTACAACAATTCAAATACAAACCAAAACCAATAAAGTGAATACAACTGAGGACAACTACAAAGTCATAGCTAAGACTTGTGACTGTGATACTACAACTGGTGATGACGACTTCCCCATGACCGCCCAAGCTCACCAAAAGCAATACCTGTCAAATCTGCTCACCATCCCCGAATGGATCACCGCAGGTTTTACAAAACAACAACAACGGGGTCAGATTACTCAATCAATCTAAGACAACAAACACTACCACCACCGATCATCGATCTCACACAAGAATCGACTACACACCGAGGTGTGTAGCCCCGCCAGATTACCCATCGCAACAGGTAATCCTCGCCGCCATGGGTGACCGCAGCCCATCCCCACCTAGTCCAGCTCATCAATGAGCGACTAACAATCCCTGTCCCTTAATGTGCACATCCCCTCCCGTGACGGGTTCCACGGAGGGCGAACTAGGGTGTGAAGCCACTCCCGCAAGTGACTCCACCACAATCACATACACACAGCATCACAGCTGTCACAACACCACAACCGTCACAACACAGCCACACCAACACCGTCTCCACAACACCCATCCTCCGATGATCAGCAGATAACAACAATTATGAACATATGCAATCTCAATCAATTAACAGTACTGAGTAGGAGAAACCCTACCTTTTCGCAATCCGCTTACGCTGCAATCAACCATACAAATGCATAACAAATACCACATCGTCACCTACAACAACAATTACATGATTCCAATCACTAACTGCAAAACCCCATTTCCCCCAATTCATGATCAAAGACAAACCCTAAATATCAATCATTGAATATAAGGATGGGGACTTACCGAAAATGAATCAAAGGAAAGAATACAATTGCTATGATCACCCAAAGGAGAGATTCAGAGATGATTAGAGCGTCGTAGGATGTTTTAGGTTTTGTAAATTGTAATTAGAAACTGTTTATCGTAATATATAACGCCCTAACCATTCCCAAATAAAACCGCGGAAATAATACTCGACGGACCGGGTACTCGGTCGAGTATAGAGCATACTCGGCCGAGTATCCTCTACTCGGTCGAGTATTCATCATACTCGGCCGAGTATTCCTCGGCAAAAGCCAAACAGAATACACTTTTAACATTACTCGGCCGAGTAGGCACTACTCGGTCGAGTACTTAACTTATAAAAATCCGTAGTGTTACAATCTTCCCCCCTTAAAAAGAACTTCGTCCCCGAAGTTCCAACCCAACCTATAAAACATGGACACCTAACACCAGCTCCACCAACCACGCTTACTAGATAACATATCCTCTCGATATTGACTCCATAACATTATCGAATAACCACAAAATAATGTTTCCAATCTTGTCTCACTTCCATAACACTCAATAGCACTCAATACCAAGACAATCCACAAAAGAAGATCAACCATCAAAACGGAATGTTACATTCTACCACTCTTAAAAGGAACTTCGTCCTCGAAGTTTACTCACACTCATCCACATCATCATCCAGCTGCCAAAACTCTCGAACTCATAAATATCAACATCCGCTTTTATCAACACTATCAAAATTCTCACACTCCTAAACATCGAACTACTACAAGCATAGCCATGGCCTTTTAACACTATCAACCACTATATGTACCCATCCATTCCTTATGCTACACCAACACTCTACGTCCAATAATATTACGACATGCACAACCCTCAAACGCTCTTTGCTGCATCCTACTCCTCTTAAGACACATGTTACGTCCTCGTAACTCACTAATACTAGATCTTTAGCTATACCTCTCATTATTTTCATCACCACCACATGTGAAAGATACCCACCTATAATCTAACACTTACTATATCCAAGGCTCTCTTACTTAAACAGTTCTCATACCTCAACTCATTCTTCACTCCATCTAACCAATGCCACACAATCCTGATCATAACAAACACTCTAACTCTTCCACATTACCGCAACACGACATACCTCTCTATATAAACTCTTATCTCCGAAAGCATAATTCACGATCCACACTTGTTACGTACACTCACACTAGATCCTCAAGTTCCTTTCTTTCATTACCGCAAGACTCATACATAACTTACCACGACACTAAATACCCAACACCCTACACTCACTGTCTCAACAAAGGATTATGAACCATCTGCATATATCAGATCATTACCACACATGTTCTACGAATCACTTGCCATTACCATGTCTACCAAAGTCTCATCTAGAACAAGATCAAGATTACTGTGACAACCTATCACAACTGTGTCCCATCAACACAATATCACTATACCATGATAACAACGAAAACATATACAACTCTCTTTCATATCATACTCTACCCTCATTCCCAAACTGAAACTGGTAAGAAGCATCAACAAACAAAACAACGGTCTACATGTCTAACCGAAATTCACAAGAAACAACAGCAACAAAACAACAATCTATGCATAACTGGTCTGTACTTTCGAAACTCAAATCGTAACCACCCCGCATACTCCACCACAACCGGTGACGGCATCGCAACACCGCCACCAACAATGCACCGACCGCGAAAAATGCCCGCATCACAACATGAAGTACCATGCCCGGATCACCACTCGGGGCACAACAACCACATCGATAAACATCTCAATCACATATAATTTCCATACACACTGACTCAGTATGACATTTCGAGCAAGAAAACTCATTCAAAATCGTTTTACTAGATTATAACACAACATATTATACGGAATAAACATACAAGAATCTCTTGCATATCATCCATACCTTTTCACGGAATAAACATGTATCATCAATACACATACGATTTTAACTATCCAAGCCAGATCAATCAAATTATTATCTTTTGAACCTCATTCCATTAGTATACCATACCCAACATAAATTACAAAACATTCATATAACAACTTTATAATTATCACACCATACCACTTCTTGTGAGGTCAGAACCTCACACAAACATTTACACATATCATAGACCCATAATCACATCCAACTAGTCAATCCTGATCACGTAAGTTACCACCTGCTAAAAGTTACCTCTCACCCGAGCTTAACTCGTACACCCCTCATAACATATTCTCCCATCCGCATAACCATCACCCCCTGCCCAATGTAACCATACCACTAATACTCAACTACTAAAAACCGCGTCATATAACCACATTTTATACTCTCTCACAACCATATATATCTATCTGGTCGCTACAAAATCAACCTCATTAGATCAACTAGCTTCCCTAAAGTAACATCATCCTCAACCACTAGTGACAATTCTAAGGCACCAACATCCTTCATGTGACTACTCTCTTACTATCACTTCTTAATATCACAATCCGTTTTCTCTCTTTGGTTATCATCCCAAATAACGAACATCCAATCCATCAACAAGATTTACCTCAACACTATTCCCAATTCTATCCTTTATCATATCGTTACCTAACTCTCCACCAAAATCTCAGATCGTGTAACCACTCTACAAGCTACTTATTCCCTTAATACCTCGAAACTCACGGCTAACACGTCGTCGTGCTCTCCTATATAACCATTAGCTCACACCCTCTAGTGGGGATATCGTACATTTCATAATTTCCTACCTTCATGCTCCTTAACTCCGGTCAACGTTCTCTCAACTTACTTCCATCCCTCTTTCCCTCCTTTTTCTCAATAATGCCAATTAATAAGTCATCTCCTTTCTCTTTCTACCTAACTCTTTAGTCATTTGTTTATTTTCCATAGCTCCACAACTCTAATTCCATTAATTCATATCAATATCCTATCATTCTTCTTATCATTTATCCTCTCTCATCTTGTTTCTCACTCACCCTTGTCACCATCAACTCCACACACTAACAATTACTCTTCAATTAGTCGTATCTCCCTTTCGTATCTCTCGAAAACCAAAAATTCATCTCATACCGTTAATCGCCCAAAGAATTACACCCTAGGCCCACCTCTTGATATTCCAAATTCTCAAACTTGGTCACTATCTACAAATCCACGTCGCGCCATAACTCTATCTAAGTTCACTATATACCCCTCTTCTCCATCCCTCTAAAGCATCCTTTTATTACATATATCCTTAAGCAACACAATGCTAACCGTCTCCCTCTATAAGTCCTTACACATCCCGAAATGTCACTATTCGTATCCCCCATCTCAATCTTTCATTCTCATGCTCCTTTACACTTACAGCACCCTTGCCCATATACACTTACTTTTATACTACTCTACACACGACTATATCACTCATCCTATCTCACAAAACATGCTCTTTACCTCGATTAGCTCATCATTCTTCCCTTTTCTTTTTCCACTATCCTTCACAACCACATTAACACATGTCTTCCTTACCCAACACATGTCCCTCATAAGCCATCATTCTCCATGTCATAACTTCCGGTAACTTACGTATCAAGACCGTCTCACATATAAAAGAATGCGTTATGACTCAAAACATACATGTGTATATACCCTACGACTCAAAACAATGTAAAAACATAGCCACCGGCTCAAAACAAAAGTAAGAACATAGCCACCGACTCAAAACAAAAGTAAAAACATAGCCACCGACTCATAGTGGCCGTCCAATGAGGTATTCGGTCGAGTACATAACATACTAGGTCGAGTACAAGGTACTCGGTCGAGTAACTATATTACTCGGTCGAGTTTTCGACTCAGAAGCAAACTCAATTGTCGCAGAAGGATTACTCGGTCGAGTATTGGGAATACTCGGCCGAGTAGACCTTACTCGGTCGAGTATGAGACTACTCGGCCGAGTTCACGACTCCACGCTAAACAAGTATTATCACAGAGAGATTACTCGGCCGAATATGGAATACTCGGTCGAGTATAAAAGATACTCGGCCGAGTAGGGACTACTCGGTCGAGTATCGGCGCAGTTCTCAGCACCGTCCAGTTTTCGTAAAACAGTCATATCTCACTCGTTACTTGATCACTTTGGGCGTGTGACCTATCGTTAGAATCGTAAGAGGACAAGCTATCACCTCAACTTGGAATCACAACAATATCTTTTCTAGAACTCGACCTATGACAGTTTTAAGACAACCCTTCCGTAATCGATCTTCATACTAATCAAATTTCCTAAACCAAAACAATTTGAACATGCATAAAGCAACAACAACAACTCAAAACTCCAAGAAACCAGTACACAAGTGAACTCTTATCATACTCACATGAAAATTAAACATGACATTCACATATATAGACGCATGACCTTAATCACATGCTTCTACCAACAATCAAGCATTAAAATCATCATGTTCATATGCACATGTACCACTACCATACTTCATGTTCAACATTGTATTAAACAGGTAACATGATCACATATCAACCATATACAATTTCACAATTCACTTTCCATATTTTACCATGTTCCAACACTTAACATGCCAACATATTCATGCTCAAAGTTTAACATCAACAATCCTCGATGCATCTTTCAACAACTATCACATTCCACTTCTTTCATCATTGCATCCAACCATGCACAAGATTCAAACTATAGATATCAAACTCACATGACTCAAACATACAACAGTTTCCCCCCATGTGACCGGCTTGAGATCGTAAGGGCCGTAGTGCGACTCCGGGACGTCTCCCAAGTCTTTGCGGTAGCTCCAAACAACTCTCCCCGGGTTCATTTTATTTAGACTCTCTAAGTTCATTGAGTTCATTATTTTTAGGTGCCGGAATCGTCGGCTCTGATACCACTTTGTAACACCCCCTCATACCAAGGTACCTTACCAGGACTACCCAAGCATGAAAGGCTGTTACTATCTCGGTTGCCCGAGGTTAGTATAGATCAAAAGCGTCCGTCCTAAACACATTTATTAGAAGTACTGTAAAGTATTAATGTTTACAACAATTCAAATACAAACCAAAACCAATAAAGTGAATACAACTGAGGACAACTACAAAGTCATAGCTAAGACTTGTGACTGTGATACTACAACTGGTGATGACGACTTCCCCATGACCGCCCAAGCTCACCAAAAGCAATACCTGTCAAATCTGCTCACCATCCCCGAATGGATCACCGCAGGTTTTACAAAACAACAACAACGGGGTCGATTACTCAATCAATCTAAGACAACAAACACTACCACCAAACGATCATCGATCTCACACAAGAACCGACTACACACCGAAGTGTGTAGCCCTGCCAGATTACCCATCGCAACAGGTAATCCTCGCCGCCAGTGGGTGACCGCAGCCCATCCCCACCTAGTCCAGCTCATCAATGAGCGACTAACAATCCCTGTCCCTTAATGTGCACATCCCCTCCCGTGACGGGTTCCACGGAGGGCGAACTAGGGTGTGAAGCCACTCCCGCAAGTGACTCCACCACAATCACATACACACAAAGATCACAAACACACAACACCACAACCGTCACAACACACCCACACCAACACCGTCTCCACAACACCCATCCTCCGATGATCAGCAGATAACAACAATTATGAACATATGCAATCTCAATCAATTAACAGTACTGAGTAGGAGAAACCCTACCTTTTCGCAATCCGCTTACGCTGCAATCAACCATACAAATGCATAACAAATACCACATCGTCACCTACAACAACAATTACATGATTCCAATCACTAACTGCAAAACCCCATTTCCCCCAATTCATGATCAAAGACAAACCCTAAATATCAATCAATGAATATAAGGATGGGGACTTACCGAAAATGAATCAAAGGAAAGAATACAATTGCTATGATCACCCAAAGGAGAGATTCAGAGATGATTAGAGCGTCGTAGGATGTTTTAGGTTTTGTAAATTGTAATTAGAAACTGTTTATCGTAATATATAACGCCCTAACCATTCCCAAATAAAACCGCGGAAATAATACTCGACGGACCGGGTACTCGGTCGAGTATAGAGCATACTCGGCCGAGTATCCTCTACTCGGTCGAGTATTCATCATACTCGGCCGAGTATTCCTCGGCAAAAGCCAAACAGAATACACTTTTAACATTACTCGGCCGAGTAGGCACTACTCGGTCGAGTACTTAACTTATAAAAATCCGTAGTGTTACACTAGCACTTCCAAGATCAAGAAGGGTCCTCTTGATAAATGCCATTATTGTAATGGTGTTGGACATTGGAAAAGAAATTGTTCCAAATACCTTGGTGACATTAAGGCTGGAAAGATCACTTCAGTAGGTAAATGATTCCTTTATTTTATGTTTCTAATTCAACTATGGTATTGTGATACAAAGTTGTGATAATGTATCCCCTTTTTATTGTAAATAGGGCCTCCACCAAGCAAGGAAAAGCGAAAAGAAAAGCAAGCATGAGAAACCATCAAGAAGCTAGGAATAGCTTCAATGAAGCTTTGCTTTTTATTGTCTTATTTTAATTATGTTTCGGATTTTAGAACCTTTTGATTTCCGTGTTTGACATGGAAATGTATTTTGGATAATGGTTGTATTTTGGATAATGGTGGCTTGGTTTGCAACCCAAGTCACCCGTTTTATCGTTTTTATCCTTGTTCTAAAATTCGTCTTTATCCGCTTGCTCATAGAAACATATGATCATTCACTTAAAGTGATCTAATAAACAACTATAATGATGGGATTCATTATATGTCCACAAGCTTAAGGCTTGTAAATGATCAATTATAAAGTGATATTGAGTTGATGAACTCTCTTAAAGGAATGTCAATCACCAAGTACACTCATCAAATTTAAAACAATTAGTCAACTTATGAGATAGTCCTCCTTATACTTCAAAATCATTATTTGTGTCTCATAAGCTATCTTTGAATCTCTAGTGTATTTATTCTAAAGATAGAGTGGGAGAAAAATGAAGACACAAAGAACATCAAGAAAATTTGTGTAAATGAGATCTACGCAAGGAAGAATGATTTGAATAAAGGTATATCTATTTATATAGTTGTAGATACCTCATTTTTGCACCTCTTGCAAACCACCCGGTGATGATTGGGCTGCATGTTTGGTACGCAGAACGATTTGTGACAGTTCGTAAGTTTATCGTCAAGTGATTACTCAAACACTAATGTCTACCTCTTAGTTGTCATGTACGCGCCGATACGGTCGTTTTGACAGTAATTAGAGTACATTTGGAGTCCATGCCTAAAACAGTCTCCGTTGTCTGATAACCGTAAAATCCCGAGTCAGAATGTTCTGGAATGTTCCGGATATTTCTATTCCATATTTTATAAATATTTCATAATCTTTATTCTTTGGTAAACAATTTCCCATAATATTCATACAAAATATTAAGGAAAACCAAATTATTCCGTCCTTCCATAACTTAAACACGGAAATCTTTCTTCCGCAGAGGAGGAAACCACTTGGGAACAGACGCAGCAGGTGCTGCGCCTCTTCCAAGAGACGCAGTGACTGCTGCGCCTCTTCCCAGGTCATTTTCTACGTATTGTTTCGTATCTTTTTCATATCTTTCCGAGATTCACTTCCAAAGTCTCTCCGAAAACCCTATTCCTTCACGTGATTAGTATAAATAGGAGCCTTCGTTCCTCATATTTCTCACGCGAGTGTCCGCCCTTCTCTTCTCCCTTTGCATTCTAGACCTTTGTTCTTACTTTTTGGCGTCTACGTGCTTGAACATTCGACCACGTAAGCTCGGATCCTTCTGAGTACCAGCCTCGTTTGCATGACCGACCAATTTTACCAACTCCACATCAATCAACTTATCTAATCTAATCGTTTTTTCCTCTTACGAGGACACTTTCGTCTACATTCGAGTCGAGCATCACTAATCGATAACTTAGTTCTTCTCGTTTCGACAAACATGTAAGTCTGAGGGTGTAAATCCTTCTTTATTTATTGTTCTTTACTTTTGTATCATCATTAATGTAAGGTTTATGTCGAAAACACCTCTTAAAACCGATTTCTAAAACCGGGCTTTAAAACCTATTTTTACGGATTTCCAGAAGACAAACCGTCGAGAAAGGACGCAGCAACTGCTGCGCCTCTTCGAAGGAGCGGAGTTCCTGCTGCGCCTCTTCGTGAGGCTGCCGCAGTTCCTGCTTCCTTTCTTCTTCCTTCGTCCTCTGTAATTCGTCAAACTTTTATTTGTTTCGTTTGTTTTCTTTAATTCTTCTATACAATAGTCTAATAATTTCATGTATATTATTTATCATTCATTCACACGTATAATTCGTCATTAAGTTCGACCTAAATCCCTTATAATCTCATATTTGCGGGTTTTCGTCATTAAACTCAATCTGGGTTGTAGAGATTTGATTTGTTCATGCCGGGTTTCTGGAATTCGATCTTTGATATATTTTCATTTGTCTTTTGTTGTATTTGTCATTAATTCGTCTTGTTTAACCTATTTAGTTCACCTATGTCACTAATCGATCTTTTATTCATGTAAATAATCCGTTTGCATCCCTCTCATCCATATTTTATTGCTTTTATGACCATTAATCACATGTAAATAATGTATTAATCACTTTCATCCGAGTAAATATATTAATTATCCATTAAAATCACCAATTTACATTAACGATTTGCAGTTCAGGCTTCACAGCCAGAACTCACCCTTGGAACAGACGCAGCATCTGATGCGCCTCTTCTAGAGGGCGCAGTTCTGCTGCGCCTGTTCCAGGATGAATTCTGTCTCTGAACTCCGTTGTTGCTTGACCTAGTTTAATTAGCTTACGTATAATTGACTATTACTCGTATTATCGCCTACTGATCTGTTCGTTAATTCGTTCGTTAATTCTTTCTCTTATTCTTTTTCTCAAATTATCCGTTTCAAAGGTATTTTCGACATAAATCAATGAAACCCGATGTAATTATTGTAATTTTTATTGTAATTTTCTACCATTGTAATATTTATCGCATTTGTATGATTTATTTACGTGTTTTCACATGTAATTAATCTAACATTCACTTCGACCCCAATTTATGTGCTAATTACTTGTTCACCGACTTAGTCTAATTCTTCACATGTTAGGATTAATCTAATGAATGTTGCATTGCATGCATATAATCGACGATATATCAAGTATAGATGATGTCCCTAATCATTAGTAGAGGCCGCTATCGAGGCGGGCGGGATTAGGTGTTCGATCAAAAGAGCTTCCTAATACGTACCCTCACCCCTTACTCCAGATCTCTATGAACATCCGTGTTCATTGGCATCCACGAGAGTCATTCTAGACATAGAATGCTAAGGGTAACGATTGCTTGGTGTTCATGTCTCTACTTTGTGTCTTGACATCGCACGAGGTATTCGAACGGTTCCAATTTCCCATAAAAATTGGTGGCGACTCCACAAAATGCAAACGCTTGTTCTCTCTCCCAAGCGCCCCCGTGGGCCCCCGTTGTCCACAGTTTGGCGACTCCGCTAGGGATAATACACTTACGTGTAGCCAAGGGTGAAACTTGAACAAGGTTAGGGAATAATTTGTACAAGACAATTGTCGGTTTTCATAACTCGGTCTTCCTAGACCGTTTTATTCGGCCTTCCTAGGCCCAACCCAACCCATTCGACCAATCGTCCCGTCTAAACGGTCCTAATTCTTATTTGGGCCTAAGGATGGATAGCGATTGACGTCATCCATACCATGATGCTTACTCTTGTTTGTATCAAGGACCTTCACTACTTGAGGAAATAGACTAGGAATCGGCCTTACTCTTGTTTGGTACGAGCCTCTCCACAGACTTCGGGTTTGATTGTTCGGTATGGCAACCCACCCTTTAAACCAAAACCCTTTTAAATGCATTCAGCATCCCGTTATAATGCTTGTATGAATGTTTGTACCTTACGTGATCACCATTTCTAAACGAAACCATGACGATTTTTTGTTAAAAAAAAAAAAAAAAAAAAATCAAAACCCCTTTTTTAAACAGAAATTTCGAAAAAGGCCATTGATTAGCGCAAAACCCAGTCAAAACTCTGTCCGTTTGTCGAGTCAAAATTCGGGCCCAAGCCCATTTCAAAACCTCACTTCGAGTCCACTCCTACAACTACACTATAGTTGACTAGGATACACATTTTCAAAACTTTGTCTTTTCTTCAAAGCTCACTCAACACAAGTGGCACACACCCACTTCAAGAGTCAAAACATTTCTTCCCTTTGCAAGTGTGTTAGAATGGTCGATCGTGTTTTGATTCGTCATCGATCTCTTATCCAGTTTTCAAGATGCCTGGAACCAGTGACACGAACCTCAACCAACTTCAAGATGGTAATGATCGAATCCTAGCCGCATTAGCTCAAATCCAAGTTACCCAAGATCAAGTGTATGATCGTCTTGACACCATCGAGGGCCGGATCTTTGCCGTAGAGGGGAGGTTGCCTCCTCAAGAAAGTGAAGTAGTAGGTGACTTCGCGAGTGAATCCAAGGACGAAAATCCTCCCATGGGAATGACTGTAGACGAGAAAAGACTCCAATACTTAGAGGAGCAATTGATGTACCTTAAAGGAGATGACATTTATAGGGAGAACAACCGCAAGTATGAGGCGGCCGTCAATTCCAAATTGCCAACAAATTTCAATATGACGGATATCCCTAAATTCAAAGGGCACGAGAACCCCTTGAACCACATCCGTGCCTTCAAGGATTATATGTCTAACAAAGGCATCAAACCCGAGATGTTCTTAAGGATCTTTCCTTCATCTCTTGATACCATCCTAAAGCAATGGTTCTACTCTTTAGAACACAATAAGATTGCTACTTGGGAAGATGTCGCGATCCAGTTTGCTAAGTAATATGCGGATAATGCCGAGATCCAAGTTAACAAGCGCACTCTAGAGGTTCTTACCCAAAACGACAAAGAAGGATTCACCGACTTCCTAAGTAGGTGGAGGAAGACTAGTACTCAACTAGTTGAACGCCCGGATGAGGCTATCCTTGTGGAGAAATTCGTGGACAATCTCAAACCCATCTTTGCCAATCATTCGAGATACCAAAACATCAAAACTTTCAAGGACTTAACCGTACTAGGAACAAGGATTGAAGATGACATCCGTAAAGGGCTCTTGTCCAAAACGGTAGGTCGAGGATATCAAGGTTCAACAAGTCGTTCATACGGCTCCACTAGCAAGACCGATGAAGTTAACCTTCTTGAGCCATCCAAGAAAAGTACCCAACCAAGGAAATTCACAAACCTTGGGGATACTTAATTCAACGCTCTTAAGAGGTTAATGAAGCAAGGCAAACTCCAACCCATAGGACCTACTCCTGAACCTGAAAAGAAATCCAAATTCTGGGACGAGAACTCGTACTGTGAATACCATAGGGGCAAGGGGCATGACACAGAAAAATGCTATAAATTGAAAAATGTGCTTCAAGACATGATTAAAGATGGCCGACTACCAATACCGCCGGGAGGTAAACCCAACAACACTCAGAACCCTCTTGGGATTCTAGTGATCACAAGTGAGGAATCTACCTTAGATTGTTCACACCTCATTTCTCCAATTAAAGATGAGATCCACGCGATTGAGAATGAAGGGTTCTACTCTACTATCTCTCCTACCATTTCCGACTTCATCACATGGGCAAGGAGTGTGGATAGGCAATTGGAAAATGTGGTGATAACCTTACATGACCCCAACGCAACACCTAAGGAACATATGCCACTAATCTTCTCTCAAAACGCTACTATGCAAGAAATAGTCGCCGTGGTTGATAAACTAGTCGACCAAATCACACAATTGGAGGATGAAATCAAGAGAATGAGGGGATTAGCTACAATCAATGGAGTATGGGCCGGTGATGATGAGGACGAGTATCTCATTGAAAACTCCCTAGTCAAAGAAATAGTCCAAAATGGTGAAGACCAAGATGTGTACCACCTAACTCGTTCGGAGCGTCCATATCAAAGCACTACTCAAAATGGTCCAACCAACGTTGTCACGCCAAATGATAACGAAGATGACTCTACAAATCATTTGCTCAAGCAATTACAGAAGACAAAGGCTGATCTTTCAGTCTGGCAATTGGTAGCAAGCTCATTCCCACATCGCCAAGCTTTACTGCAAGCCTTGGCCAAACTAAATGTAGCACATAAATCCACACCCGAAGATGTAGTCAACTTGGTTTTCCAAGAATCACCGAAGCTAAGTACTCCTATTACTTTCTCAAACGAAGATTTGCCACCTTTTGGCGCTAGTCACAACTTGGCTCTTCACATAACGGTCATTTGTCTAAAGAAGAACGTGCCAGTGACCTTGGTAGATGATGGATCTGCGGTCAACGTCATACCCCTCAAAACGGCATACAAATTAGGCATGAAAGAGTCGGATTGGACCCCTACCAATCAAGGTGGTCGCGCAAAAGATGATACACGACGAAAGGTAGTAGGTCTCGTTTGTTAGAAATCTATATCTAATTACTAAACATATTCTTATATGTTTCAAATTTATTTAGTCATAAAATAAATTCTAGATCTTATGCATGCAAACTAAAATAGATAAGATAAGAAAATCAATTTCTCACCAATTAAATTTCGGTCAAATGGGCACCAACAAGATCTCCTTCTTGTTAGTTCTTGAGCTTTCCATTAATGGATGAACATTCATGACTTTAAATTAGAAGCCCTCCAATTAGTAGCACCCAAAACTATCCCTTAATCCCAGAAACTAACATGTACTAGATGTTTGTCATGTAGTTTACCTTAAAATCTATTACTAATACTCATATATTACATTAATAATTTTAGTAATCTTTTTGAACAAATTGAATCAAAAACTCGTCTTTTTGATGAAGATTAAAGAGAGAGAAGAGAGGAAAAATACATGAACTTTTTGCATGTGTTATATGAATGAATGATAAGTGAATTAAGAGAATAAAATTCTCTATAATTCCCCCACAAAACCGGTGGCCTTAGTGTATATTAGGACAATTTTCTTTTTCTTTTTGTCTTCACAAGACAAATGGTGTAAGGCTTTTGTCATTGTCAAGTCACAATCAAGTGGCATGGACAAATGAATAAGACAAATGAATAAGACCAAAAAACCACTAATACTCCCACCAATATTTCGGTTTTTATGTTGTAATATGGAGTCCATTTTATTTTTGTCAATTGTACAATTGTATGTCATGTGACATGTGACATGTCTTATGTCATGTTTTAATTTAAAATGCATATTTAACAAATTAAATATCATTTATAAATTAAATAAATCATATTTAACAAATTGACTAGTAATTTAAAATTACTTTCTCATAAAATGGTCATTTAATTACTAATTAGTATAATTCACAATATCTTGTAATTATAACTAACTTATCATTCTCATCTCTCGTGTTTCGCAAACACCGATTAATTTTATTAATATAACTTCTTAAATTACTAAATAAAATCTCATTTAATCACATTATAATAAGATGTCATTTTTCTCTCTTATGATAATTTGTTCAATTTTAAGGAATTAATTAATCTGTATCGGTATACAACTAATTAACCTTTTCAATTAAGGAAATCGTCCTTTAGGTGTGACCTCAAGGGATCAACTGATCACCACCGTCGCACGACAGTAATGTCAAACTCTAGCCAGCCAATCATTACCGATATGTGTGGACCAGTTGACTATATATGTAATGTATCATCCCTTTCGTATTCTTGGTATGAGATTTAATAATGATATTTAAATCATGTGATCGCACTATTGTTGAGGACACATTTCCCAACAATCTCCCACTTGTCCTCGACAAGTGTGCGTCGCCAATTCTCTTTTCCTATTACTATCTCCCACTCAATGCAAGGTTTTTTTCGGGTCGTACTTGCAAGTGATCATATCGAGAGTGGTTTCCTCGATCTGGAGAATAACTGATTGACCGGATTTATCTATCATAGATAACTTCCGAGCGTGGCCACGCATTTCCAGTTCATTACTTCTCGAGTGGCCCTGAGATATTGTTTTAACCCTGACAAGAGGGTGGACAATTCCTATCGCACTTATTCCCTTCGACTAGCCACAGCCATCATAACCCAAAATATGCCCATTTGACCCTATTTATGAAGGTCGTAGTAACACAAATCAAAGTTAATCTGAAACTGTGCCATCTTAGGCGAACAGTCTTTAGTCAAAAGAATCGACTCATTAGAATACTATAGTAGCTCTCGCCACGACCAGGCTATATAAATTTGCCATAACTCTATAAGCGGTCACTGCCCGACAAAGTGTTCCTAACAGTCTGCCTATGTGATCGACTAGTCATCTCACATGACTCTATGACACTTGAACTTGCCATCAATCGCATCACACTCTAGTCACTTCGAGACGTCACCTCATACAAGTGACTATGGGCGAATACCATGTTAATCCGGGTTCACTTTAACGGGGTTCAATGTTGTCTCTACAACCCGTTTGGATGTAACAAAGTATAAAAGGAGTTTTTAAAGAAAAACACGAACGACAAATGCGATTATCACATATGAATAGTCAATGCCTGATTACTATTTCATGTTCTATAATCTAATTTGATCTTGTATGTAGTTGTTCATTTCAATTCAATTGAAATGACATGACTCATCATGTTTAGCCTTTGAGAAGGCTTTGGTTAGTAGGTTTTATCAACTTGTTGTACCTTACTCAACCTTAGTACATACTCGGTTTCCTTTGTAATGTATACATTTGCATTACAAAACTTTCTAAGTACGTGTCGAGATCCAATCAAGACATAGGCCCTCTAGCCTTAGAATAGCTCCCACTATTTTCATAGTGTGCAGGACTCATCCTTCTTGCACATCTCATGATTGCAAGTGTACTCAATTTCCGTTGTAAATATTTCTCATTGTTCTTTATTGTCTAGAACGATTCTAGAAAATCTATTTCTTAAATAACATAGCCACAATGGTATCTTAACCATCCTAATGTGTTTTGATTATGGTTTTGTCAGAAACCATGCGCAATCTCAATTGTCAATTGTCACTTGTGTAACGCCCTTACACAAAATTGCATCATGAACACTTTGCTTTACTTCCTTAATGCTTCTGCAAGCACTTAAGGGTAATCTTTATGGCTTACTTGGTAAATATTACTTAAATTCGATTTTGAAAACAATTCATCATACCAAAGTATATGAAGTGTTATACATCATTACTTATTTAATTGATCCGGCAGCGGAAGCAAATGAAATCAATCAAATATGTTCAATTTAATTGAACTAGTCATGAATCTTATCAACATAAGACTTCTTATTGACGCTAATATCATGACGATTTATCTTCATAAATCTAGATATTAAAGATGTATTATAATACTCCAAAAGTAATAAATCATTCGCAATGATCAATATGTCATCCACATATAAGACTAATTAAAATTACCGCAACTCCCACTAAACTTCATGTATAAAAACAACTTCTCGACTTGTCGAGAAAAGTTTTATAACATGATCAAATCATTGATTCCAACTCATTGATGTCCTACTTAAGATCCTCTCTTAAGTTTCACATTATCTTAGGATTGCAAGAATCTATAAAACTCATGACATGTATTGAATACATTCCTTCTTTTGAAGAAGTGGGTTTTAGATTCACTTGCTGTATGTGTATCCTCATAATGAAACATAATCCCTAAGAAGATCCAAATAGACTTAAGCATTTCAACTAGTGCAAAACCCTTCGCAACCAATCAAGCTTTGAAATCTCTCTTTATTAGTGCAAAAACCCTTTGTCACTAATCAAGCCTTTTCATTTCGGATTTTCATGGCTCTAAGCCTTGTATTGAGTTGTGACTTTAAACACTCTTATGTAAGTCATATATTCATTACTTTCCAGAAGTAACTTGAATCAAAACAATTTCTTTGTAAGTTATAAGCTCTTTACTTTCTTTAAAAGTAGCATGAATTCATCATTTTCAACAAGTGACGAATTTAACCTCCTAGGTTTTAAAGAAACAACATCTTACACAAAACTTCTCATGTAGCCAAGAAAGACCAGTTTCTTGCGACATAACATTCTTTTGTGGCTCTTGAATAATTTCTCCCACTCTGTCTTCTAGAAATAAACTTGTATTTTAGAAAGACAGCTTCACGAGCCGCAAACCCGTCGTACTCGTGATAATTGAAAGGGAAAAATGAGTATTTGTTTCTTTGTGAAAACTTACCATTTCATATCTCATATGATTCGTTTTAGATTTAGTGGAAAAATAATTTAGACAAAATGATAAAATCCCCAAAAGAATCAAGTAACTCAAAGTAACTTGATTGAAGTTCAAACCATATCGAATAGCGTTTGAATTCTTATCCAATCACACATTATTCCATAATGCGTGTTTAGAGAGATTAACTTGTGATACTATATCACATTTTATTTGGCTTATATCAAAGTCTTCACTTGGATAATCCCATCACGACTAAATCGTGATTCTTTGAATACTTTTAAACTTCTTCAAAGATTTCTCTATTTACCTTATTAAGTGAACACATTAGTGTCAACTTAAATCGTTGGTAAAAATAAAATGATCAACCTATTTTGGATCAATGATTTACAACCTCGATCTCCTTTACAACCAAAAGGCACGAGATATCTTGCTTTGAATACAAGATACGCATATACCATTAACAATCTAATGGTTTCAAGAGTACTCGATAACTCTTTGCGTTCATCATTCCAGAATTTAAGGTTTAATTTTGGGTTACCAATTTGAGTCTTACATCATCTACATGATGTGTCATTCTAGTTTGGTTTAGAATATAATCACCTTGATAATGGGCTAGCCATACATCAAATTATGGTGTATAGGGTCACAAAAGTGAAACCTCTTTTGTATCTTAACAAGTTTATATTCTTATTTAGATTTTATGCACTTAATAGTCACAATTAAGTACAACTTTAAATCCAAAAACTAGATTGAGTACACAATTACTCTATCTCTCGACATTATTGTTGCTAGTCGTCATATTCTAATCATCTTATGTGTCGAATATAATGATGAAAACCTCCACTGGTTTCTAATATTGACGAAGTAGTACTAGCAAAATTTATGTTTAATCAAATAAACATTAAAGAAGAAGGTCCCATTAGATGTCCCACAACTAACTTGTTGATTCTTCAATAATTTGGGGTAGTTTCCTTTCTAGTGTCCAACATTTAAGACAGTGGAAACTTTATCGGTCGGGATTGATAGGTTTAGTATCGCTATTCTCAACAACTTTACTTTTAACATTACCTTGTATCAATTCCATTATAATCTTTACTTCTTGAACCTCGTCCTCATCTTAACGGTTTAAGAGAATGCTCCCACTCATTTCAATGAGTCTTTGCTTTGAGAAGCAAAAATTGAATTCATGAAGATTACTCTTCATTTGTTCGTTTTAGTCTTAAAACTTTCATTGAAGTGGTTGCGTTATTTTGGTCAATTACGAATTCTTGACAAAACTAATTACCAAAATAATTTATCGCTTCAAGGTACTTAATTTAATTAAGCATATGAGAAACAATTCATTGTAAGTAGATATGTTAGTCAAGTATCAAAAACCTGTTTGATAATGAATAACTTTAATCTATACTCTTTACAAGAGATCCTTAGCAATGGTTCATTTGAGGTTTTAGAAGCAAATTCATATTTGTCTTTAGTTACGATGTTTTAATGGAGATTTGAATCAAAAATCGAAATGATATCGTATATGATTGTGGTAAAGAAATAGAACAATATAATAACGGAATAGTGAAAACAAAACATTCATCGTTATATTAATACTTGTAAATAACAAGTAAAGCATTTACATAGTGACCTCTACCCAACTATGATAAATGATTCCAAGATCCAAATTCATATTAACTTGGGCACGGTAGGGCCGATTCATCCCTTATCAATATAACTCGGTGGATTAACACTTTAATCTATTCTACTTTTAGAACTCTTGGTCGATAAAATTACATTAACATTTATCTTTAGCCCGGAACACATGCGACTACGGTCACGAATACTTTCGTTGAGCTCAATCCAAATTTCGAATAAATGTGTCCATGATCCAAATCCAAATCAACTTGGGCACGGTAGGGCCGATTCATCCCTCATCAACATGAATTCGGTGGATAGACATTTATCACCCACTTCACCAACGTAACAAGGTTTGTCTTACGGTAAAGCCGGCTCAACTCCCTTGCGAAACTGGTACTTCATGGTTTCTAATTTTTGGTAAGGCTAAGTCTCAATTATTATTTTTAGCGAGAGGTCATGTTAATTTATTATCTATCACGTTTTAAGTGAACTAAAGCGGTGAACTATGATAATTGTAATTGACACGGTCGATAAACTCGATTAAAAAGACAATGCATGTTTTAGTTATGGCGATTTAGCGATGCATGCAACATATAAATAAAATGCAAAGCATAAAAATAAATCCTAGTATGGCCTTCCTAAAATAGAAAAACTATTTAACTATTACATTTTCGGAAACCAACTCCATTGGTCCCTTGAACTTCGATTGTGGCACGCATCTCGAGGTAACACCGTCTTTATGTATCGCCTTCTTGAAGAAATCCGTCTTTGGAACTCCGGAATAAATAAATTACATAATAAATTACATAATTTCCTATTATACATTTGTAATTAAAATAAAATAAATCTATTAAATTACAAAACGGTGATACGAGATCACAATAAATTACAACCGAATCGATATTCCCATACATTTCGGGTAATATCAATTAAAAACTAAGGCCATACTAAGTAAAAATTACATAATTCAAAATTACATAAAATAAAAGTATGACAATCATAAATAAAATGCAGCATTGTAATATGTATGAACATGCCCAGTTTTATGTTAAATCGCCTTTAAGGAGCCAATATCGTATATTTTAACGGTTTTTACGGATTTGCGTGATTCAACCTTCTAAAATCACAATAAAATACATAAATTCATATTTATGCATAAGTTAATTACCCTAACCTTTTAGGACTCAAAATTAGTCTCCACTAACTATTTGACCATAATTAACTCATACTCCCTCCTATTCTACATAACTCTCCCCTTTCATGGAGGGCACGGGAATTAAGGGAGGGGAGTATTATATGATAAAGTATTGAGTGGGGTAGGAGATTGGAGAGAGGGAGGGTATTGTGTGATTAAAATAAGTATTGTTGTGGGGTAAGGTGATTAAAATAAGATAAAGTATGAGTATTGTGGGGTATTGTTGTTGGGTGAGATGATTAAAATAAATATAAATGCTTGCCAAATAAGGACATAGGGAGAGTATTGTGAATAGACGAAAAGGGAAATAGGGAGAGTTATTTAGAATAGGAAGGAGTATTTCTTAAAATTGTTCATTAATGGACCTAAAATTACAATAAAAAGCTATAACCTTCAAATAAATCATAAAAATTTCAAATAAATTCAAAATTTGAAATTTAAACTCATGAACATTCTGGAAAAATACCATGACACTCATAATGTTCAAAAACTTAGGTTAAAAATTTTGAAAGTTATCGGGAAAAACAATGTTGCGGTTTATCGGATTTATCAATAAAAAATCATAAAAACATGAGAAAAATTATATTCATCAACTTTTCAATTTTAGAACTGAAAAAGATAATAAAATGCAACATGTGACATTTTTCCTTAGTCATGAAGTATGTTTTAGCAATTTGTTTACTAATTAAGTCACTATTTATGCTATTTTTCATCAAAAATCCATAAATCATGCATGAAGACTTCATTATAGCCTATTATTTTACACACATCTTTTAAAATTGCATGTGATAACATACTAAATTTCTATGACCAGATTCTAAATATTTCTCATATTAACCTATTTTTCATTTAAATCCGATTTTATCATGAAAAATCCATATTTCGAGCATAAAAACTCAAAAAATTCTAAAAATTTCGAGATCATCTAAGAATAATATATGTGAAAACATATCCAAAAACCACTGGAAAATTCGAAGTTTAGCTAATTTTCGTCCAAAAATGACATTTTTATCATAAAAATCACATTTTAATGCCAATATTATATAAAATGAACAATAAAATCCATAAATTAACCAAAATATCTTAAATACATTTTAGGATCAGAAAATTTAACATACATAAATTATTTTCGTGATATATCATAATAACACAAATTTACAAGTTTTATATGTTAATCGTATAACTCGGAAAAACTATAACCAATTTGCATGCAAACAACCTTGTGCTCTTGATACCACTTGTTAGAAATCTATATCTAATTACTAAACATATTCTTATATGTTTCAAATTTATTTAGTCATAAAATAAATTCTAGATCTTATGCATGCAAACTAAAATAGATAAGATAAGAAAATCAATTTCTCACCAATTAAATTTCGGTCAAATGGGCACCAACAAGATCTCCTTCTTGTTAGTTCTTGAGCTTTCCATTAATGGATGAACATTCATGACTTCAAATTAGAAGCCCTCCAATTAGTAGCACCCAAAACTATCCCTTAATCCCACAAACTAACATGTACTAGATGTTTGTCATGTAGTTTACCTTAAAATCTATTACTAATACTCATATATTAGATTAATAATTTTAGTAATTTTTTTGAACAAATTGAATCAAAAACTCATCTTTTTGATGAAGATTAAAGAGAGAGAAGAGAGGAAAAATACATGAACTTTTTGCATGTGTTATATGAATGAATGATAAGTGAATTAAGAGAATAAAATTCTCTATAATTCCCCCACAAAACCGGTGGCCTTAGTGTATATTAGGACAATTTTCTTTTTCTTTTTGTCTTCACAAGACAAATGGTGTAAGGCTTTTGTCATTGTCAAGTCACTATCAAGTGTCATGGACAAATGAATAAGACAAATGAATAAGACCAAAAACCACTAATACTCCCACCAATATTTCGGTTTTTATTTTGTAATATGGAGTCCATTTTATTTTTGTCAATTGTACAATTGTATGTCATGTGACATGTGACATGTCTTATGTCATGTTTTAATTTAAAATGCATATTTAACAAATTAAATATCATTTATAAATTAAATAAATCATATTTAACAAATTGACTAGTAATTTAAAATTACTTTCTCATAAAATGGTCATTTAATTACTAGTTAGTATAATTCACAATATCTTGTAAGTATAACTAACTTATCATTCTCATCTCGCGTGTTTCGCAAACACCGATTAATTTTAGTAATATAACTTCTTAAATTACTGAATAAAATCTCATTTAATCACATTATAATAAGATGTCATTTTTCTCTCTTATGATAATTTGTTCAATTTTAAGGAATTAATTAATCTGTATCGGTATACAACTAATTAACCTTTTCAATTAAGGGAATCGTCCTTTAGGTGTGACCTCAAGGGATCAACTGATCACCACCGTCGCACGACAGTAATGTCAAACTCTAGCCAGCCAATCATTACCGATATGTGTGGACCACTTGACTATATATGTAATGTATCATCCCTTTCGTATTCTTGGTATGATATTTAATAATGATATTTAAATCATGTGATCGCACTATTGTTGAGGACACATTTCCCAACATCGTTAACCTAACCATAGCCACAGAGCCAATTGAGTGAAAGGTTAACTTCCAAATAGTGGACATTGAAGCTTCCTTCAACATACTTCTAGGAAGACCTTGGATCCACGCTTCCAAGGCGGTGACATCCACCCTTCATCAAAAAATCAAGATCCCACTAAATGGCAAAGTGGTGACGATCACTTCGTCACCCATCAAGGCAATGATCGAAAAGAAGTCGAACAATCAAGTCCTTGTGGATCCAGTATATGAGCTTGGGGGCTTCCAAAGCATAAGCGTCATAGAAAGTGAATTGGCACCCTTATACTACGATCCCTACTCCAACTTGGTGGTCAACCACATACTCAAATCCCAGGGATACTTCCCTGGAATGCCTTTAAACCCTATCCGAAGAAACACCTTCGCACCATACAAGGAAGGTAACTCAAAAAGGATACCACTTGGACTAGGGTACAAACCCACTAAAGAGGAAGTTCTCGAGATGCTTGCTCAAGTTCAAAACCGTAAGTACGTGGGAGTCCAAATGCGACCCTATCTCTCTACCCTAAACGGATACTTCGTTAAGGAAGGAAGCCTAGAACTCTTTCACGGATTTCCCAAACCTTGGCACTATCTCGAGAGGAAGCAAGCCGGAATCGAGATCTTTCACGATTGCTACTTCATCCCTCCAGAAACGGTTCCTACCGTCAAAACCCGTCAAGCACCTTGCTTAGACGAACAAGCTGTTAGTCTATTGTTTGGGGAGGATCGATTTGTTAGAGTTGCGCAGGATGAGATCATTACCATGATACTTCAAGACGATCACTTCAACCCTACCGCGTTAATCACATAAACAAACGCGAATCAACAGAAAGGAGGGAGATAATCAATCAAGTGGACCAACAATCAAGGAAGACTCTTCAAGCTCACCACTGGAGAAGGAGAGATGTTCAAAGAAGAACCAGAAGACGATGAATTCGAGTCGGAGTCGAGAGTCGGAGTCAGAGTCAGAATCTAGAGAAGTCACTAGGGAGTCTCCTCCTGTCGTCATCCCCATTCCATTTGTTTCTCCTAGCTTAGCCTCGAGTAGTAATAGTAGTTCGGGAAATGTCCCAACCACTGTCCCTTTACCGCCACTGACCACAGATCAGATGGCTTCTTTGTTTCAACTTTTCTCAAACTTTAATATGAATAAATCAGGTTCTGCTTACTCTTTGTGTTATCTTAAGTGCAATTCTGTTTATGATGATACTGAGGATGACCAAGACCCAAACTCAATTGAAATACCTCCCTACGTAGCCAAAGAAATATTACAGGAAGGGGAAGGGGGACCAGTAATAGAGGACACCGAACCCATCAATGTAGGAACCGAACTAGAACCCCAAGAACTTAGGATAGGGACTACCTTGAGCTCTACCGAAAGGGCCGATTTCATAGACCTCCTAAACGAGTTCAAAGACGTCTTCGCATGGTCCTACAAAGACATGTCAAGGATCGACAGGGATATCGCCGAGCATAGAATTCCGATTAAGCCAGGTTTCAAGCCTGTGAAACAGAAGCTTCGCCGAATGAGAACGGAATACTCTCAAGATTAAGGAAGAAGTCGATAAACAATTCAAAGTCGGGTTCATCAAAGTTTCCGAGTATTCTGACTGGGTATCCAACATAGTACCTGTACCCAAAAAGGATGGGAGAATCCGTGTTTGTGTTGATTTTAGGGACCTAAACAAAGCAAGTCCTAAGGATGACTTCCCTCTACCACATATCAACATATTGGTGGACAATACTGCAGACCACGCATTACTATCCTTCATGGATGGGTATGCGGGTTATAACCAAATCAAGATGGCCATACAAGACATGCATAAGACCGCTTTTGTCACTCAATGGGGAACATATTGCTATACGGTAATGCCGTTTGGGTTAATCAACGCCGGAGCTACATATCAACCCACCGCACCTACGCTCTTACATGACATGATGCACAAAGAAGTTGAGGTATACGTAGACGACATGATTGTCAAGTCCAAGGATAGAGAAGGGCATATTGCGAACCTTCGCAAATTTTTCGCAAGGCTACGAAAGTACAACATGAGGCTCAATCCTCAGAAGTGCACATTCGGAGTAACATCTGGCAAACTCCTGGGATACGTCGTTAGCCAACGAGGTATATAAATATACCCTTCCAAGATCAAGGCTCTGATCGAAATGCCACAACCTCAAACTGAAAAAGAAGTCAAAGGATTCCTGGGAAAAGTGCAATATATAAGTCGATTCATATCGAAGCTCACCATGATTTGTGAGCCTATCTTCAAGAAGCTCAAGAAAACAGATCACATCATGTGGGATGATGATTGTCAAAAGGCATTTGATCGAATAAAGGAGATATTGGCTAAACCACCAGTGCTTATGCCACCTCAACGAGATCAACCTCTTGGTTTATATCTCACAGTAACCGAAACAGCCATGGGTGCCATGCTAGCTCAAAATGTAGGAAGCGAAGAAAGGGCTATCTACTACCTTAGTAAGAAGTTCTTAGAGTACGAGTGCAAATACTCACAACTCGAAAAGACATGCCTCGCTCTTGTGTGGGCAACGAAGAAGCTACGTCATTACATGCTTAGCTACTCCGTCAAAATATACTCCAAAATGGATCCAGTCAAATACCTCTTCAAAAAACTCGTCCTCAACGGACGCCTAGCAAGATGGACTTTGATGCTCTCAGAGTTCGATCTCAAGTACGTGCCCCTGAAAGTTATAAAAGGGCGCGTCGTTGCCGAATTCTTTGCGGAGAATCCCATCAATGATGCACAAACGATAGACACATGGTCATTTCCAGACGAGGATATACTCCAAACTGATGTAGACTCCTGGGACCTTTACTTTGATGGAGCATCAAACTTAAGAGGATTTGGAATAGGAGTGTTGCTCATTTCTCCTGAAGGTGAGCATACACCAATCTCTGTCAACCTCGACTTCGAGGTGACAAACAATGCTGCAGAATATGAAGCTTGTCTTATTGGACTACAAGCGGCAGTGAGCTTAGGCATTAAAAACCTCCGAGTACATGGGGATTCATCCCTGATCATCAATCAAGTTACGGGATCTTGGAAAATCCGAAGCGAAAGCTTAGCACCTTACCAAGCCAGAATAGACCAAGTTGCTCAATTATTTGATCACGTGACATATCTACACCTACCTCGGGAAGAAAATCAATTTGCGGATGCTCTTGCAATACTCACATCTTTGATGAATATGCCAGATGACATGGTGGAAATGCCCTTATGTATCGAACGACAGTCAGAGCCGGCTTATGTCCATCAAATCACCGATGAAGAGGAAATCGCACAGGAACCCTGGTTCAAAGCAATCCTAAATTTCAAGCTCAACGGTACCTATCCACCGGATATGGACAAGAGGGGACAACGTGTTATACGCCTACTAGCTTCCCAATACGTTCTCATGCAAGGAGAGTTGTACAAAAGAACACCTCTTGGTGTAATTCTACGTTGCCTTGATCATTCACAGGCATGGAAAGTGATGGAAGAAGTCCACGATGGAGAATGCGGTCCTCACATGAGTGGGCCCATGATGGCAAAGAAAATCACACGTATGGGGTACTATTGGACCACAATGGAATCCGATTGCACAAAATACGTAAGACATTGCCACAATTGCCAAATCTTCGGGAATGTACAACATGTCCCTCCTTCATTGCTCTACACAATGACATCTCCTTGGCCTTTTTCTGCCTGGGGAATCGACATAATCGGGAAGATAACTCCAGCCGGAACAGGAGGTCACTGTTTCATCCTAGTGGCAGTTGACTATTTCACCAAATGGGTGGAAGCGGCTTCCTACACTAGTCTCACGGCTAAAAACGTGGCAAAGTTCATACAAAACAACATCATCTGTCGATACGGTTGCCCACATGAGATCATTAGTGATAACGGATCACATTTCCAAGCTGAAACGGAGCAATTTCTAGCCAAGTACAAAATTAGGCATCACCACTCTTCGCCATATAGACCATAGACTAATGGCGCGGTAGAGGCAGCAAACACGAACGTTGTCACAATTTTCAAGAAAATGATTGACAACTATCGAGATTGGCCAAGCAAGATACCCTTTGCTTTATGGGGATATCGCACATCTGTTAGGACGCCCACTGGGGCCACCCCTTTCTATTTGACTTACGGCATGGAAGTTGTACAACCAATCGAGTTAGAAATACCATCCTTGTGCATCTTACTCGAAAGTCAAATCCTAGAAGCCTACTGGAAGAGGGATAGATATGAAGAACTCATCCTCCTGGATGAACGTAGGCTACGCGCCTTACACAATGTCCAAACATATCAAGCACGTATCAAACACGCTTTCAACAAAAGGGTTAGGCCCAGGAACATCAAAGAAGGAGACTTAGTACTCAAATCGGTTAGAGCTCTTTTACCTGTCGATCCACGGGGAAAATTCAAACCTAATTGGGCCGGGCCATTTCTAGTCAAATCAATACTTTCAGGGGGTGCGGTTAGGATCACAGACCTAGATGGGAATGAGTTTTCCAACCCGACAAACCTCGACCAACTAAAACGGTACTATGCCTAGAATAGGAACAAAAACGCGCCTCGCGTAACCTCACATGTCGCTCTTGTGGCACTAAATAAACGGCCCCTGGCCAAGCTGAAATAAGCTAATGTCACTCTGCTCTTACATTTTGACAAATTTGTCATCCTCATATCATCAAATAAACTAAACTGCACCTTCAGAGTAAGCAAAAGCTCATGCTTATTTTCTAAATTCATTACAAGCTCTTGCTTAGAATAATTATTCTTTTACATCTACTCGAACTACGCGCAAGGGTTTGATTTCATTTTTTTTAATGAATACGTAGGCAATCCTTCACGGGATACAACCCATTAATTTTAAAAATGTAAATAGAAGGACATTTGCATTGCATTTGGAATTCAACAAGAATAATAAATAGAAAATCACAACGGTTTTAGAACCATTTAACCTTTTTTATTTCCTTCTTTTTCTAATAATAACACGCCACATAATAAAAATGAAAATAGGCTAGGATTCTAAAAACCCCACCTTTTTATTACAATAATAATAATAATAATAATAAATAATAATAAAGACTTGGGCTATTCCTCCATCTTCCCTTTGCCCTTGTCATTCTTGTCATACTTCTTGTCACGACCTCGAGTCGGACGCTCTTGCGCCACTTCAGACCTAATCACCAACGGTCTTTCTCGAGGCCTAGCCTTACCATTCTTGCCAATCACCATCTCCACGGCAGGAGAGGTCTTCGGTTTCTTCGAAGGATGAACAACTCGAAACCCGGCTTCTTCCTCTCCCTCGGTCAGATGCTTCTCTTTCTCCTTTTCCACCTCGCGCACCTTGTAGTCAACAGGCTCGCGCTTCCTCAATCTCTCGCGCTCTTCCGGAGTAGTAGCTTTCCTCCATCGCAGATAAGAATCCGACACCCATAAGGCATTAGCAGAAGAGTTCAAGAACCAAATGTTTCTTTGGGCCCATTTAATGGCCCACACCCTTCGACTTTCAGTAGTAAGCGCCACAGCGGTCTGCGGGACGGTATCAAGCTTTGGGATCATCTGTTTTAGTCCAACCTGTCTCATTAGCCTTTCCGGGAAGATGCACACCATAAATTCCAAGCCATGAATGCGCACAGATCGGGTAGGATCCAAAAAAGACACTCCAGTGACAGATTTGAGGTGCCACCATGGTACAATCCACCTAATCAAGGGGCCATCATCACTCTTCAGTTTATTCTTCCAGTAATCGCAGACTCGAGTGAAGTCCACCATGTAAAGCCTGGTCCTCATCGCAATCAAACGAGCATCATAAAAAGGAACATGAACTGGGGGCTCGATCAATCGAAGCCGTTCCATAAGCCAGACCTACCAAAAGCGAGTATTAGACTTCAAAAAAAAACAAAAAAAAAACAAAAACCAAAAAAACAAAAAAAAAAAGAAGAAGAAGAAGAAAATGTTCTTTTACCTGCAAGATAACGGGACTTCCCAAATACGGTAGGTCACGAGTGGCTTTCCTATTATCCAAGCCCAACAGGATCTCTCCTAGACATAAACAAGCTGGGCTCCTGCGCAGCTCCATTTGCTCAACAAGGCCCAAAAGACGAGGATCACCTCTCAAGTCTTCATCAACATGCCCTTGGAGGACATACACATGCAACAAGCAAAATCCAAATGCCCTTCACCTAGCAACATAAGAAACGGTGGGGTCGGCCCTGTTAATGAATCGGTCAATGAAGTCCAACATTCGCACTCCTTTCGAAGTCACTAGACGGTCCACCTCAAGTCTAGTCAATCCAAGCAAGTCTCTAAATTTGCTCTTATACCCTTGCGAAGTAGAAGGAATGGCGGGCAAGTGTTCCGGGTCCCACCCACCAATCGCAGCAATTTCTTCAGGAAATGGGCAAATGTCGCCTCCGGGGAAAGCAAAAACATGATAATTGTTGGAGCTTGTGTCCTCCACAAATTAGTGTGATAACATTAATAAATCTCTTAAAGGTTCACAAGGGTATACTTCGTATTTTAATCAGTTGATTAACGGATACCTAATAACGGTTGGCTTGCTAGAAAGTTTGACGTTATTATCATACTGATGGCGGTGATCAACTGGTCCCTAAAGGTCACACCTATAGGATGTGTTTGAGAGATGTGGTTATATAAATATAATCACATTGATGCCTTATATGACTAAACAGTTAGTCAATGTGTTGATGAGACAATTATTTAATGAAGATTAAATAATATTAGTTGAGACGAAATAACTGGCAATTCGTAAATTGAATATAATAAGTTATATTTAATTAAATGTATGTAATGTTAGCTAGGACGAATTAATCTGTTAATTCGTAATTAAATGTAATCGGTTATATTTAATATCAACAAGATGAATATGTCATAGTGGTAATAGTGAAGGTACTCAAACCAAGAGGTCATGGGTTCGATCCTCACTAGATGACAATTTAACACATTTTATACATTTTTGGAAAAACCAAAAAAAAGAGAAATGGATCTCTCTTATTTCGGTTAGCATTGGGCCGAAAATTAGGAGGGTAAAAATATCTCCCCATTCACTCCTCTTTTTCGGTTAGAATAAGAGGAAGAGGGAGCTCATTGTTCTACCCTAATAATCCTAACCTAATTTTTCACTGCTTCTTGCCTCCTCTCATCAGAAAAAACACAAAAATAACCTAAAATTTTTCAGAAAATTTAGGAATCGATTCTAGCAAAATCAAAGGGCTTTTTCTCGGAGCATCTTGGGTGCAACTGATAGGAGAATATCATTGCGATATTGTTCATAGGCCGAATTAGCTAGGACCGAAGGTTATTTCGTCATCTCTTTACCCTTTTTGTTTATGCAATTTATTTTATGACATGCTTTCATCATGATTAATTTGTTATAGTCCTTATATTTAAAGGGATGCATACAGATAAATCCCACAAAATTCGGGTCCCAGTAATCAAGACAAGCATCCAAGAATGGTTTAACAACCTTGATGAGCTTCAAACTCAACAATAATCCAAGATTATAGGCGCCCATGTCATTTTTCTCCAAGATTATGAGCTTCAAATTTTTTTTGTTTTGTTATGGTTTTTACAGAAAAACCGCAAGAAGAAAGAAATAAAAACGGGCTGTTTTTGTTGTTTTGTCTATCCAGCCGAGAGAAAAGTAAAAAAAAAATTTGGTTTCTGTTACTGTTCACGTGCTGGATAGATTTAAAAAAAAAATTTGTTTTTTTCCGGTTTTAGCTGTAAAATCGAGAAAAGTTTTCTTTGGGTTGTTTCGGTTTTTACCGAGATAAATTTTAAAGAAAATATTTTTGGGTTTGTTGTGGCCAATTAATTATTGTAAAGCCGTTCATAATTCATGGATACCTAATCATTTTAAAGCAGTTTAAAATTTTGACGGATTAAATTCATATTACAAGTTTAATATGAATTAAGATTGAAATTAATGTGATTAATTGAGGAATTGTCACTTAATTTGATAATTTAAATGGGTGGTTTGGATAAAATTAATCTACATAATTAAAGAATTATGTCTTGCATGTTTAATTTTTTTTAGTTGATGCATTTTATTTAGTTGAATGAATCGTTTGAATGGTTTAATTTACGTATTTTTGCAATCGGTTATAATTTGTAATACTTAGTGTGGCCTTAGTCAAATTATGTTTTCGTAATGAAGGAAACATAATTTTTATGTAATTATGAGATCTCGAATCTCCTTTTTTTTATTTCTTTAGTTTTGGGTTTTTGAAATTAGAATGTAATAAATAGGTTTATTATGTAATTTTATTTATTGTAATTTCAAAGAAGACTAAAGATGGAGGTTGGAGCTCACTCCCTCTACATGGATCAAGATGGAACACCAAGACAAGCTTCTCGGGTCCAAGGATGGATTCCAAACTTGTATTTATGTTCATTTTGATAGGATAGGCCACACTAGGACTCTATTATTGTTTTTACATTTTACTATTCTTATTGTTTTTCATTCACATGCTAGTTAATGCATTATATTCCGCCTAAACCAAACCACCTACTACTAAAATGCATGAAAATTAACTCATATAGATTGTATGTTAGTTTTCATGGACATACAGATGTCACATACTTATTAAGCCATCACCTTAGTTTATTCATTCACGCATGCTAGATATTAGTTCACTTAAAATGAACTAAAATAAAGTTGATGGTATCTTCCTCTAAAACAGAAATTGAGATTAGTCTTTATAAGGGCAAACAACTATGAATCCCTTCTTCGTCGGTAGGCATAATATGACCCCTTCTACGTTGGGTAAATAGTTTGTGTTGACTTAGTTTATCTCAACATTATAGTCCGAAGAGTTTCTCGTGATTATAATGGACTAAAGATAGAATTTACAGAAATTTATCGACCAAGTATTCTAAAGGTAGAATTAGCCAAGAGGTGGGCTTATCAATTTACAGAAATTGGGTCTTGGGATCATTTATATAATTCTTGAGGAAGGTCAATTGTATAAATGCACGAGTCTTCACGTTATAACGGTATTGCATTAGACTTAAAAATCAAATCGATGCATAGGCTTATTATTCAATTTTCTTTTCGCAGTGTAGAACACGTTAATTTTACTTGATGGGGCATATTCTGCACCCGCTGACCGAGTCAACATATTGAGCAAGGTCAAAGATATCCACAGCAAGTCAACATCTTGGACAGCCTAACCGACGCAGCCTGTTGGCCTGTCACTTGTATCTCGGCCGGATAACTAGCCAGCCGGGAGGCATATCCGCGTACTCACATCCAAGCCCCCTCGGCATGGAGTCAACCGGGCCAGCCGGCCTGCCATGGGTCCCTCGGCCGGGGGTAGAACAGTCTTTCCACCTGCTCTGCCACTTGGCCACTACGTGACAAAATGTGAAAGTCTATAAATACTCCACTTCTCTCATTGAGAAAAGGATCCGAAAATAATCGAATAATCCACAATTCATCTCACAATACACTAATCTGGTATAAACTCCCTTATCTCTCTACAATATACTTGGCCAAGTAACACACAACTTAATCCCTTTTAAGTTTACTGACTTGAGCGTCGGAGTGAGTACGCTCGGTACCAAGCCGAGCCCTCAGTTTGTTCATTGTTTCAGGAGAGGCCGAAAGGAAGAGTCAAGCAAAGTCATCATTCTACAAGCTTACGTGGTAGCAAATCCTGCTCCGGAATTACACCCGGAACAATTGGCGCCGTCTGTGGGGAACAATACTAAAAGCTAGTCAAATCCCTTACAAAAAAAAACACAAAACAAAACCCACCCAGCAAGCTAAGAAGATGTCAAAACAACAAGAAGTAATTGTGAGCGACGAAACTGCATTCTACCAGGATGACACAGTCCCTAATTCTGAGATCGGGCAGTCTCCCACCGGCCGAGTAATTCAACCGGCGTACGGGATGCCTGCCGGCCAAGTCACTGTCATGGGACATGTGGTTGATGCAGCCAAACTGAAGCTATTCCTGGACCTGATGGGTAGTACGCCGATCACCCCCGCCGCAACGACGGTGACGGCAGCACACCCGCAGGTGACCAGGGCCCATAAAGTGACCCCGAACAACTTGTCCGGGGCGATACAAGGAGCCATGCATACTAGGACGCCGGCGGAGCCCGTGCGCCGATGGCGAGACAAAGTCCTTCCCCCACTCGCGGGAGGACAGCGTCGCCGCGGCAACAACGAGGCCACCCCCGAAGAAATGAAGAAAGGAGTCCGACTCACCAAAGTCGGACAATGACAAGAAGCCCTTCCCGCCACGGGGAGAGGAGTCGGACTAATGTCGCGAGGAGCCGATCGCCGCGTGTCATTCGACACGTGGTCAGACAGCCCCCCAGTGCCTATGTCCTCGAAGTCTCGGTGCCGACTAAACTGAAGTTGCCGTCCCTATCATACAAAGGGGACAGTGACCCAACCGACCACGCCGAGGCTTTCGAGTCTTACATGTCGGTATGGGAGCAGCCTGATGAGGTATGGTGCCGAGTCTTCCCAACAACCCTGCATGGGATGGCCCAGAGTTGGTACAAGGGGCTGCCTAATGGTTCGGTATACTGCTACGCCGACCTAAGGGATAACTTCATAGCCCAGTACGCCTGCAACAAGAGAAGGGCCGTGGAGACATCGGATCTCATCACTATCCGACAGGGGGAGGACGAGTCTCTACGAAGCTATGTGAAGAGGTTCGACGCGAAGGCTCAGTAGATCCGTGAGCTGAACACCGAACTGGCGGCCTTCGCATTGATGAAAAGCCTCCCGAAAGGCGAGCTCAAAAATGAGCTGATCAAGTGCGAGGACCTCAACCTCGACTCCGCCAGAAAGATGGCCGACCGAGCCGTAAAGGTGGAGGATTACCACAAGACCCGGGTAGGCCACAGTGAAGCTGGGCACCCAGAAAGGAGGAGCCGCAGGGAGAATGCTCATGAAGGTCGTCGTGACATGAATCGGTCACGGCCTGAGAGATTTAACAGGAAGCAGAACTCGGCGGGCGCCGGGGGGAGTTCGGGACCATACACCCAGAAGCGGTGACGGTCTCACCCCCCTGGTCAAATCTCCGGCCGAGGTCTTCGCCCTGAGCAAGAATGAAGGGCAGTAGTGGGCAAGACCCCCCAAGACGAGGGCGGAGGGCGACGCAAACCAATTTTGCGATTACCACGGCCAGCCCGGCCATAAGACCGACAACTGTCGGCATCTGAAGAACGCCATCGAGGAGCTGATCCGAAAGGGGGCCCTCAGCAAGTACGTAGCTGGGGCCCCGGAAACGAGCTCCAATGGGGCGAACAGGAAATCAGTAATCCAGAGGATGGGAGTGATCCAGGTGGTTATCGGAGGAAACGAGAACGGAGGGTCGGCTAATGGGCACAAACGGCACCTAAATGAGCTTTACCAAGCCATCAACTTTGTGCCCACCACAGCGATCCCCGCTTCCACCGTCCCCGATATAACCATCGGAAAGAAAGACTACGAAGGAGTCGTAGCCCTGCACAGCGACCCGGTGGTGGTCCACCTGGACATATCCAACCACTTGGTTAAGAGGTGCCTAATTGATACAGGCGCCTACACGAACATCATGTTCAGGGAATGCTTCCTCAACCTCGGTCTGAAGATTGAGGACCTGAGCCCCTGCACCAACCCACTATACAGCTTCTCTGGGGCCGGCTTGGTGCCCCTGGGGTCAATCAGGTTGCCGGTGATGTTCGGCGAGGTGGATGCGGCCAAGAACGTTTTATCTGAGTTCGTGGTCATTGATGGTTCGTCCGCCTACAATGTTCTGATAGGCCGGGTTACTTTGAGCGAAGCCGATGCTGTAATGTCCATCCGGGCCCTGACATTGATGTATGTCTCGGATCGGGGGGAGGCACAAAAGCTCGTCTCAAAGGACGAGAGAGACGAAATTGTCAATGTCCAAATATCTATCAGAGGGTGTAACATGCAATCCCTCAAAGTGGCGAAGAAATCAGAGAAAGGGAAGAGCCCATCCTTACAACAGGAGGGTGATCCGATGAACACTGTCGGCATGGTCGAGGGAGCCGAGACCGAAGAAATAGAAATTGACCCAGGTCGCACCGTAACTGTCGGTGTCGGCCAGGAGCCAAAATTCAGAGCCGATCTCCTAGACCTACTGAGAAAGAACAAAGACGTCTTCGCGTACTCAGCCGCCGAGATGCCAGGCGTGAGCCGAGAGGTGATCGTTCACAAGCCGAACGTACTCTCCAACGCTCGCCCTGTCAAGCAGAAGATGAGGAACTCCTCGGCCGAGAAAGATGAGGCCATCAAGGCCGAGGTAGACAAACTATTAGAGGCGGGCTTTATCATGCCTTGTACTTAACCTGAGTGGCTAGCAAATGTTGTAATGGTGAAGAAGTCATCGGGGGGTGGAGGATGTGTGTTGATTTTACAAATCTTAATAAAGCATGCCCTAAAGATTGCTATCCCTTGCCTCGAATAGATAGTTTAATTGACGCAACGGCAGGCTACACTATGCTGAGTCTACTAGACGCCTTCTCAGGATACCATCAGGTATTCATGGCCGAAGAAGACATGCCTAAGTACGCATTCATCACCATACACGGCACATACATGTATAAAATGATGCCGTTCGGTTTGAAAAACGCTGGCGCAACTTACACTAGGCTGGTGGACAAAGTGTTTCAAGATCAAAAAGGGCGAAACATCGAGGCTTACGTCGACGATGCTATTATAAAAAGCAAGTCTGACAGTGAGCACTTGGCCGACTTGAGCGAAACATTTTGTTCAATAAGGAAATACAAGATGAAACTTAACCCAATAAAATGCAACTTCGGTGTCCGGGCAGGTAAGTTCCTCGGCGTGCTTGTCAGCGCCAGGGGAATTGATGCCAATCCAGAGAAAATCCAAGCAATACTGGACCTACCGGAGCCGAGGAATCGAAAAGAGGTTATGATGTTGACCGGGAGGATGGCGGCTCTCGCCCGTTTCATCTCCCGGTCAGCCGACAAGAGCACCCCATTCTTCAAAGTGTTAAAGGGGAATAAATACTTCAGCTGGGGGGAGGAACAGAGCACGGCTTTCAGGCAACTGAAAGCTCATCTTCTAACTCTCCCAACCCCGTCTCGTGCCGATCTTTGGGGAGACGCTATATCTATACATAGCAGTTACCTCGGCCACGGTCAGTGCCATAATCGTCAGAGAAGAAGACAAGCAGCAACACCCAATCTACTTTGTCAGCCATACACTGCTGCCCGCCGAAAAAAATTACCCACTGATTGAAAAAGCAGCCTTTGCTGTCGTCGTTGCCGCAAGGAAACTGAAACCTTACTTCGACGCGCATCCCGTGACGGTCTTAACCGACCAACCATTGGAGAAAGCATTGGAAAAATTTGAACAATCCGGCAGGCTCATCAAATGGGCAGTAGAGCTATCCGGCTTCGGCATTCAATACAGGCCGAGGCCCTCGATAAAGGGGCAGGCACTTGCAGACTTCCTGGCCGAGTGCACATACCAAGAAGAATCGCAGCCCGGCGTATGGGAAGTATATACCGACGGGTCCTCTACGGCAAACAGCTCAGGAGCCGGCATCCTTATCATCAGCCCAAATGGGGACGAGTTTGAGTATGCCTTGAAGTTTACCTTCTCGGCCTCAAACAACGAATCCGAATACGAGGCGGTGATAACTGGAGTCGAGCTAGCTAGAGCTGCCAGGGCGGAACACATTGTGTTGAAGACAGACTCACTATTGGTGACTAACCAAATCAGAGGAGAGTATGAGGCTCGAGATGATGGGATGGTAAGATACCTGGAAAGAGTAAAAGCTGACACGGCAAAATTGAAATCTTTCCAAATCCAATGCATCCCAGTGTCGAGAACAACCGAGCCGACGCTCTCTCAAAACTTGCCGTTCAACCATCAAGAATGTCAACCGGACCGTGCTTTGGTGGATCACAGGAATGCTAAAAGCATCACTGAGACCGTCGGCATGGTGGGCGACATCGAAGCCGAGACGACGTGGATGACTCCGATAATGAAATACAAACTAACAAAAGAGTTACCGGAGGACCGCAGTCTCTCTCAGAAGATAAAAAGGATCGCCGCAAGGTACTTGGTATTTGAAGGAGAATTGTATAGAAGGTCCGTAATAAGACCACTTTTAAAATGTGTCGGCCCAGCCGACGCAGGGCTCATACTGACAGAAATTCACGAAGGCATCTGTGGACATCACATGGGGGCAAGAACGCTAGCCCACAAAGCTCTCCTAGCCGGCTACTTCTGGCCTACCATGCTTGAGGATTCCAGAGCTAAGACCAAGAAGTGCAAGAATTGTCAGATGCATGCTCCGGTGATACACGCACCCTCCCGAGACTTATAACCAGTACTTAGCCCCCTCCCATTTGCACAGTGGGGGATGGATTTATTAGGGCCATTTCCGACGGCCTCCGGAGGAAGGAAGTACCTAATCGTCGCCGTTGACTACTTCACCAAATGGGTCGAGGCTGTCGCGGTACCTGCCACGACCACGGCGGCCGTAAGAAAGGTGATTTGGGAGAACATCATAACTCGTTTTGGGTTACCCCAAGTCTTGGTATTTGACCACGGCCGAGAATTTTGGAGTGACATGGTGATGAACTGGCTAGAAGAGCTCGGGATCAAGTTTGCATACTCCTCCGTCTGCCACCCTCAGAGCAACGGGCAGGCGGAAGCAGCTAATAAAACAATCCTAAACGGGCTGAAAAAGAAGATTGAAGATCTAAAGGGAAGGTGGGCTGATGAACTACCCGGCGTCCTGTGGTCCCTTCGAACCACGGAGAAAGAAGCAACGGGATACAGTCCATTCCACCTTGTCTATGGGTCTGAGGCCGTCCTGCCAATTGAAGCAGCGGTGCCAACATTCAGAACGCAAACCTTTAACCCAGTCGAAAATGAGGAAGGCCTGAAAGCCTCCCTAGACCTGGTCGAAGAAGGCCGAGACACGGCACGGCTTAACTTGGCAGTATATCAAAACTGAATGAGAAGAGCATACAACCGTAGGGTCCACAAAAGGGACTTAAGAGTAGGAGATCTAGTCCTAAGAAAGTCAGCCGCCACAAACAAAGGGAACGTCCATGGAAAAATGACGGCCAACTGGGAAGGACCCTACAAAGTGGTTGAAGAAATGAGGCCGGGTACATGCCGGCTGACGGACAAGGAGGGTGTTCCTTTGATGAGCCACTGGAACACGGACAACTTAAGGAAATATTTTGTATAACGGCGGAGGTGTCCGAGACCGTTGTGGACACCCCAACGCATGATTACACCTTATGAAGAATAATCCAAGTTTTTCATCCAAATACTAGTCCCCTCCATAGTCATGCCAGAATAGACGCCGCGGCCAAAGCCGGGCAGTCACTACCGAAGTATAAAAGCGTATAAGCACTGTTGAGACGCAAATCTGACTGCCCCGCCCAATCCGGGAGTGGCAGAGGAAGCGATCAATATGTCTATAGATACGGAAAGCAGTCAAAACGTAAACTCGGTTGCCTCGGCCAAAGCCGGGAGTGACGAGGGAAACGCGATTTGCCAACATCAGTTGATACTCGCGAAAGAGACCAACATGCTTAGGAACGTATAAGTACGGTTGAGAAACGCAAATCGGACGCCTCGGCCAGACCGAGAGTGAAAGAGGAAGCGATCTACACGTCTACAGATACGAACGCTGTCGAGCCGTAACCTCGATTGCCTCGGCCAGACCGAGAGTGACGGGGACACAACGACCGATACGCTAACATGTTCACAACGGCGGTTGGGAAGCGCAAATCTGACACCTCGGCCAGACCGAGAGTGAAGGAGGAAGCGACCGACATGCCAAAATGTTTAAAAAACGTTAAGTACAGTTGAGATACGCATTCTAACTGCCTCAGCCAAGCCGAAGGTAAAAACGAAAAAAAAAAGCGCTCAATTAATAACGAAAGAAGACAACTGAATGAAGGATTGTGATCAAAGCCCCGGCCAAGCCGAGGCAAAATAAACAAACTCTTATTAAAAATGTTCACAGGTAATACAAGAAAGAAGTCGACGGCCGTCCCCATAGGGATAGCCTAAACACTACCTACCAAAGTTCAACAAAAAAACAAAGGTACAGCAAAAGGTTACAGACATGAGAATTGAAAGCGCCAAAAAAGATGGCAGGGAGGAAAGGCTGAGCCGGAGTTGACGCCGTCGCCGCCATAGACGTTGTCTTTGGTTTGTGGCGCGGCACGTTACTGGCAACCTTCGCCTGAGCCGCCGTCACATCCAGTGCCTTCAACTGCTGGTCCATGAGTTCGTTAGGAGCCGGTCGGCGATCACGTGTCTGGGCCTTAGGATGCAGCTCAACAACTCTCCCGTTCTCGTCAAGTCCCAACCTCTGGAGAGCAGAGACAGACAGTCCCGGGCCAAATCGGTCTGCAAAAGAAACAAAGCAGGAGTTAAACAAAGGAAATAAACCAAGATTCAAAATACAGAAACATAAAAAGCAAAGATGGGCCTCACACCGACCCCACTCACCCTGTTCGAGGGCCGGTATGAGGCCGACGTGGCAGAGCAGCTCATCTTGAAGAACGATCTGCGTCGGGGGCATCCATCCCTTCGGCGTCCCATCCTTCTCGGCCTCAAACAGCCTCATTGCCCGTTTTTCGTCCTCATTAAGAGGGACCCTGCTGGCGTCCATCTTAAGCTTATTCCGGGAGACGTATCTATCATGCTCCCCTTTACTCTCGCACCGCAAATTGACGTGGTGCTGGAAGGACTGGGGCAGCGGATAGTCCTCCGGAACCTCAACGTATACCCACCGCCCCCTCCAGTCCTTGCAAGACGTCAGCTTGGAAACGGTGACGAAGCCCGGCTCGATTTGTATGCTGTACCACCCCTGGCCGCCTAGGGTAGTTTGTTTAAGATGGTGGGGCCGGCGGAAGAGGTTCACCGTTGGGGCCTCCCCTTTGAAAAGACACAACCATACAAAACCAACAATCGTCCTGATGGCCAACGGATGCAGTTGGGCCACGGCGACATTCATCGCTTTAATAATAGCAGCAACGTATTCATTCAGAGGAAACCGGAGCCCATACTCCAGGTGTCTGATGTATACGCCGATACAACCCTCGGGAGGGCAACAAACGGCCCGACCCTCCTCAGGGATAACAATTCTATACCCCCTGCCGAAGGAGTAATGGTGTTCAAAAAGTTCAGAACCAGAACAACTGGCGAAGTTGTTCGTCCAGGCACGGTTAGGATTGATCGAGCAGGCATCACCGTGCTCCGAAATAAGCGGCCTCCTTACGACAGAAGGGGTCGCCTCATCATCATCATCATCCTCATCATCATCATCATCCTCAAAACCCTCCAAAAATTTTGGATCAATCTCAGGAGAAAGCGGCTTGGGACCCCCAAACCTTATCGGGGTGACAACCAGTGCCTCTTCTTCATCAGGACGCGATGGTTCGCTCCCCGGCGCAGAAGTATTGGGTCCAGCATCAGCAGAAGACATGACAACAAATACTTAACAAATAAAAGTTGAAAAAATTTGTTTGTTTACCTTGGAAAAGTGTTACGCCGAGTAACGCTTTGAAGACTAGAGAGAAGTTTTCATCGAAGAAAGCTAGAGAGAAGAAATTTTTTTTGAGAAAGTGAATTTTTGGTGGCCAAAATCAGGGGCTAACGGCTCTATTTATAGAGCAAAGCCCATGAAACGGACCAATCAGGGCAAAGCCCATGAAGCGTCAACCAATCAACGCCGAGCCACGTGTCAAGCATGCAGCACAGAATGCCAATCGACGTATCTTCTTCAACACGCTCCTTGACAGAATGCTAATCGGCGTATCTTCTTCAACACGCTCCTTGACAGAATGCCAATTGACGTATATTCTTCAACACGCTCCTTGGTATCTACTTGCCAAACGGCCCGCTGTTCGACCAAGCTTAGCAACACCGGCCGGGGGCAATCAAAAGCACACGGCACTCTCAACCTCGGTCTCAGCCAGCGCCATTTTCTTTTCCACATTTGATGTCCATTACACATCCATGTGGAGGGGGGATATGATACGGCCTTAGCAGAACCAAGCCGAGGAAGAAGAAGCCGGGGAAGAAATTCAACTTGCGCAGAATACGCTCAACACTCATCGATGGTCCATACCACGGCATAGACTTCGCTAGGGGCAAATTGATGGGGCATATTCTGCACCCGCTGACCGAGTCAACATATTGAGCAAGGTCAAAGATATCCACAGCAAGTCAACATCTTGGACAGCCTAACCGACGCAGCCTGTCGGCCTGTCACTTGTATCTCGGCCGGATAACTAGCCAGCCGGGAGGCATATCCGCGTACTCACATCCAAGCCCCCTCGGCATGGAGTCAACCGGGCCAGCCGGCCCGCCATGGGTCCCTCGGCCGAGGGTAGAACAGTCTTTCCACCTGCTCTGCCACTTGGCCACTACGTGACAAAAGGTGAAAGTCTACAAATACTCCACTTCTCTCATTGAGTAAAGGATCCGAAAATAATCGAATAATCCACAATTCATCTCACAATACACTAATCTGGTATAAACTCCCTTATCTCTCCACAATATACTTGGCCAAGTAACACACAACTTAATCTCTTTTAAGTTTACTGACTTGAGCATCGGAGTGAGTACGCTCGGTACCAAGCCGAGCCCTCAGTTTGTTCATTGTTTCAGGAGAGGCCGAAAGGAAGAGTCAAGCAAAGTCATCATTATACAAGCTTACGTGGTAGCAAATCCTGCTCCGGAATTACACCCGGAACATTACTGTTACAACAAATGGCTGGAAATAACGAAATCCCAATGCCAAGTGCCACACTTGATCGCGCGTCCTGGCTGAAAGTTTTTATGGAAAACATGAATCAGTTCACACGTCTGAAAAATGACGGGTCCAACTTTACGGACTGGGAGGCAGCACTACGGAATGCTGCCATTGCTGACGGTAAGCTCAGGTACTTAACTGAGCCAATACCGGTAAACCCAGGCCCCAATGCAGGAGTCAACGAGTCACTCGCTTATAGTGATTTCGTTATGGAAGCGGGTGAGATAAAGAACGTACTCATCTTTGCAATGGAAACCAATTTGCAGAGACGCTTCATTGCCCAAGGTGCAAACAAGATTTTCACCACGCTCACTAACGAATTCTCAAAGGCACCGAGAATCGTTACTTATGAGCATACCTGTCGCTTCTTTGATGCGAAACTCCAAAAGGGCCAATCGGTTAGCCCACACATTCTTAACATGATTGAGAATGTCGAGAAATTGGAGGCACTTAATTGCAAAATCAGTGAGAGCATTGTCATTGACCGAATGCTTCATTCTCTTCATGAGGGTTCTGCCCTTTTCAGGGCGAACTACTACATGAATGACTTGAAAAAGTGATCGAGGCCATTTCGTGTTCACAATTAAGTATATGTGGTCGTTGGTCAATGGTCGATACAAAACACAATTTATACTTCACAAACAACTCTACAATTAGTAAAGAGGCAAGTAAAGGTCGGATCCCAAGGGACGGGTATTGAAATGAGAATTCTATTGTAACTAGTAGTGTCTAGGGGTGTCACAAATTGGGTTGGTGTAGAAGGTCACTAAACTAAAATAACAATGAAAATAAACTAGCAAGATGAATAAAATAAGGGGTGTAAACAATTGATTAAAGGCACTAGGGTGTCATGGGTTCATAGGGGAATCATGGGATATGATCATACACACATGTTCTCAAATTATAAGCAAGCAATTATTGTTGTGATGGATTGAGTTGGGTTATATCTTACAATCCTAGGAAAGTTTGGGTCCCGGAGCCGAATCGATTAGATTGTACAACACCTACAAGTCGACTTAATCTTTCCTACTCAACACATGCATGGTCTAACAAGACTCGAGTTGGGTTATGTCTTACAAGTCTTGTTGAAAGGATAGGAGATGATAGTAAATGCAAGGATTCATAGGCTTAGCATTTCATCAAATATAACATGTGCATGTATTAAGATCAAAACAAGCAAGCAAATAAGATATGAAAGCATATTGATTTAAGCATGAATCATCCCCATGATGGTTTCCCCTAATCACCCATTAAACCCTAGCTAAGAGACTACTCACTCATTATCATGTTGATCATGCTAGCAAGGTTGTCAATCATACCAACAATATGAAACATGATGAATAAATGAAAGTAATTAACAATAATTAAAAAGGGATTGAGAGATTATACCTACTAATGATTCCAATAATAAAGCAAGAATAATAGAAGTACTTGAATACTAGATTGAGAGGTTGTCAATCTCCCAATAATAACCCAAATAATCTTCAATTACCCAAAATAAAGGATGAACAAAAGAGAGATTAAAGAACTAAAACTTGGATTAAAACTTGATTAATACTTGATTACAATATTTGAGAGAGATTTGATTGATATTAACTACACTAATTATTGATAAGAAGAACATGCTCCTCTAATTAGACTAATGGGGTATTTATAGTGAAAATTAGGGAGGATGCATTAGGGTTAACTAAGGGCTAAACTAGTAATTACACTTTTTAAGTTGAGCAAGGAGGACCCGGTATTTTTTGAGAGAAGGGCTTCTCTTTTCGTAGCTTGAAGAATGAAATCCGTCTTTGTGCGGAATCCGGGCGGATTAGAGTCGGGACGGCCGGATTTGGGCGGTGCAATCCGAGCGGATTCAGGAGAGGGACGCTCGGATTGTTGAGGGGGAATCCGAGCGGATTCCAAGGAGGGACGCTCGGATTGTTGAGGCTGGACGGACGGATTGTCTGCAATCCGTTCGGATTGTTGGTCAGCGTCAATTCTTCTTCTTTTCTTCCCTTTTCTTCATAAATTCCTTGGGGATTTCCTTGGGGACGCAAGGATCCTTTCTCAACATTGTTCTTCTACTATGATATGTACAAAGTCCTTCTAGTCTTGTCTCTTCTTGATGCTTGGTCATTGAATACAATTAATTTAGCCTCGTTTTGCCATGAAAATGCAAGATTCTTACTCCTTTCCTACCAAGGGATCAAAATCTCAAAGAATATGCAAAACAAATAACTAAAGATAAGAAATGACCCAAATAGGCACTAAAAAGCATGGGAACAAGGCTAATTCGGGGGCTAAATATGCGCTAATTATGGTCACATCAAATATCCCCAAACCGAACCTTTGCTCGTCCCGAGTAAAGAGGTGACAAAGACTAGGACCAAAACTAACCTATCCTAATAATAGCCGATATGAGACAATTAGCGGGTCTCACTCCGCCCCTTCAACTCACAACAAGACAACCATGAGGTAGGATGCCTTCTTGCAAGGCAAGGTGGGTCTTGCCAAAATGGCGACACATCCAAACATTAAAGCACATAAAATCACATAATGGATGCATCTACAAAAAGAATAGCCACTCCCTCATCAAGTGGCGGAAATTATCTACAAGGGAAGCAATTCAAGGGTACACAATCCTTCATAGATGCAATTTGTTCAAACTACTAAGCCTAGAAGGATACCAATAAATCACCTCCAAAATGTGTCAAGCTAGGGTACCTTTGTCCTCAATCGTTAAATGCTTTTGTCAAGAGTAGACTCCCTATGGTGTTAGAAACACTGGAGGATCGCGGAATTCCCCCTCTTGCCTAGACAAGAAGAAGGGTCGTCCCCTCTCTACCATGCACAAAAATGGATACGATGGATAAAGGGATCGATAGATATTTGAGTTTCACTTTGGGAGTTTGCTTTCATTGTTGTTTCCCCCCCCCCCCAATTTCATGTGGCATTTGACATTTGAGAACACTTTCTTGCCATTTCTTTTTGATTTTTGGCATTTCAATACTTGACAACTTTTTGTATTTCTTTTTGAACATTTTCAAAGTCACCCCAATTAATAACGAGGGTGCCTTGTATTTGAAGCTTAGGAGTTCTATTTTTGCTCCTCTTTTCATTTGATGCATTTTTGCAAACTTTCTTTCACTTTTCATTTCATTGAACTCAAATTGATTTCTTTTTGTGCCCATTCCCTTTGATGACAAAAATATATGGTAGAACATGGATGAATGATGGTTGCATGGTTTCAAGGGTCACCTTGGAATAAACGGTAGCCAAGGAGTTATCACACCACAAGGTACTCTTAACTCGGCCTTAAACCATGGGTCAAAGGATACTAGCATGACACATCCTAGGGTGTTTTACAAGAATTCTAACAAGCAAAGTCTTAAGAATAAAAAGCATCTACTAGGGCCTATATACACTTGTCAAGCTTCCCAAATAGACGGTTTCGCAAAATTTTTCTAACATGCAAACTACATGCCATGATGCAACTAACATATACACATCCTAATGCAAATGATTCTACCAACTAATATGCCATATAAACTAAATGCAATCCTAAGTTCACATTGTTTTTCCGCATCAATCAAAATAAAGCCACATAGTCATTAACATAAAGAGGAAAAAGGAGATTGGAAAGATCATACCATGCGGTCTTCAATATCCTCATGTCTCGGATGTGGCGTAGTCAATCAATGTGAACAAGGATAAACACAATATATACAAGACAATATATACAAAGGAAATGAACTTGTTTTTGGGTTTTCAAATTTTTCAATTTTTATGGTTTTTTGAAATTTTTCAATTTTTATGGGTTTTTGAATAAGAGTTAAATGTTAGAATTCCCATCCCCACACTAATATGGGCATTGTCCTCAATGGCCAAAATGATGGAAATTATGCAAAGATGATGCATGATTTCTATACTAAATGCAATTCTATACTAAGCTACACTACATGATGCATGGTTTTTGTTATGACGGAGAGGATAATTTAGATTACCTCCCGTTGTGTATGCATTAACTTCCCCAAACCGAGTGAGACACTATTGCTAATGTCCAAGGATGGGTATAGTTCATGCACACACTATGCTATGCATGAAACTAGATTGTCATTTTGGATTTTACAAATGGGAACAATAAAAGAAGAACACCTCAATGGAACCGAGGTGTGAGTCCTTTGATGTTGCTAGGACTAAACCAACAATGATCAAAATGAAATAAGATACAAAGAGATATAGACAAACCATGGGAGTGTAGGAGTCTCCAAGGCTTGCTAGTCTTCCATCATGCTATCATCATCACCACTTCCCTCGTGAGAAGTGGTCACATTGCCACTTTCCTTGTCACTTTCTTCTTCACTTTCTCCATCATCTTGTTCATCATCATCTTCACCATCTCTTTCTCCATCTCCACTTGCTTCTTCCTCAATATTATCATCAATTTCTTCACCATTTCCAACAACCTCATTATCTCCCACCACGTCCCTAGATGCACCCGGAAACAAGGCTTCTTTATCCGCCCAACTAGGCAAAGGACAAGATGGATCAAGGAGTCCTTGCCTAGTTAAATGTAGGAGGGGAGGATATTGAGCCAAATATGCATTCTTCCGATCTTCATAAGCTTGCTTGTGCATTGCTTGCATAAGAAGAGTGACATAGTCTTTCCCAATTTCAACTCCTTCCGGTTTGAACTCTTCATACACAAAGGGGTAAGGCGGTATAACAATGAAAGAGGAGGGGGTTTCATGATCACCCTTTTGTTGTTGAATGATGTACTCGGCTTCTTCGGATAGGGGAAGTAGATAGTTGGTTCGGTGGACACTTAGACGACAAATCTTCGCGGGTAAAGTGAATGATCGAGCCTCACTAGTAAGCCATCCACACTTGGTGTCAAGGGGGTTTTGAGCAACCCACTTGAACTTGTTAATCATGGTAGGCATATCAATAAGATGGCCACCTTCCTTTGCCTTGTACTTGCTATCCTTATTGAAATTAGGATCAAAGTGCTTGGCTAGGACCGTGACTAGGCCGCCATTAACAATAACGGTTGTACCCTTCTTCCCACTATCAACATTGAGCCATCTATCAACCAATAGCCTCAAAGAATTGATGAAAGGCTTGGTATGGATTCTTCCGACATTCAAAGCCAATTCAAGGAGAATAAAATCAAGTCTTGTGAAATGATTGGTGTCTTTCCTAGCAATTATGGTATTTCCCACAACTTTGTGCCATACTCTTATGCCCGGATGATGGACCAAAAGAGCACGACAAGCATGAAAATCATCAAATTTCTTCCCGGAGATTGCCTCCCAAAGAGGCTCGGGGTCATACTTTCCATAATGCTTAATATATCTCGATTCATCGCTAAGACCCAAAATTTCACCTAATTCCTTAAAGGTAATGCGTCTACTAATGTTAGCTAGACGAAACTCAAGATTTTCCCTATCCTCAACTTTGGTGACTTTCAAAGAACTTAAAAATTCCAAGACAAGGGAGGGGTATGTCGATTCCTTTGTTTCAAACAATTTCTTCAAACCCATGGCATTGAAAAAGGCTTTTGTTTGTTCAAGAACACCCGATTTCTCCAAGGCATCTTTACATATGAATTTGGTGGATTGAATTGATTTCATAGCAAACTTGACAAATGTATTTCTATGGGTATCGGAAATAAAAGTTACCTCCGGATAATGCAAGAGTTGATCGATTACCGGAGTAGAAGGTGATGCTCCCATAGAAGTTTGTTGTTGTTGTTGCACTTCCAAGTTTGGTTTTGATACCACCATTGCCAAAGCTTTCTTTGTTTGGAGAGCTTTTTGCCTTTGAGAGAGAGCCTTTGCCTTTGGTGCCTTTGTTGCTCCCTTTGTCCTTGCCATTTGATGAACTAACCAAGAAAAGAATCAAAAATCTTCAATTTGTAGGATGCCCAAATCGATTTGAAGGTGAAAGGCTTTGCCTTTATGAAATCAAAAATCGACTCAAAGGTTGAAGATTTTGTTCTTGGTTTTGATTTTTATTGAAGATGGAGTGATTGATTTGTTGTTTGAAGGATGGTTTGATTTGATTTTGGTGGATTTTGTTGAGGGTTTTTGTTTTTGTGATGGAGAGGATGAGGGTTTTGATGTTGTGGGTAGTGTTTATGAATGAATGAAGGAATGAATGAAGGTGGGAGGGTATTTAAAGAAGTCGAAATTTTCGAAAACACAGGGGCAATCCGTGCGGATTAGGCCCAATCCGTGCGGATTCTCCAAACCTTCAAAATTTTCGAAGCTCGCCTAAAGACGGGCGGATTCTGGGAATCCGCTCGGATTCTTCCGTGTTGGGACGGGCGGATTTGCTTTGCAGACGGACGGATTTCGATTCGAGAGAAATTTCTTTGTTTTCTTCACCAAAAGACGGGCGTCTTCTTCACAAGACGGACGGATTCTATGAGACGGCGTCTTTCCGTAAATCCGCTCGGATTCTTTAACGATCAAGAATTCTTCAATTTCAGCTCAGTCGTCGGGACGGACGTCTTCTCGGCAGGACGCTCGGATTGTTGAAGACGGACGGATTCTCGTGAATCCGCTCGGATTCTTCCCTGTTGTACACGGATTCAGCTCCACCCGTGCACAAACGCATTCCCTTATCATTCTTTCTTTCTTTCTTTCAAATCTTGTGTTCTTCATTGTGGGGGCACTACTAAGGCGTGAATAGCCTAGGCAATTGCCATCCCCACACTAAGGTAAAGCACTACACATCAATTGAAGTCGTTAGTCCCTCCCTCACTTCTCTCTTACATGACAATTATTTTGATCAAAGTAAATAAAAATCCAAAAATGACAAAAAATGCAATACAAGAATTGAAATGTAAGTTAGGGAGTTAGAAATATTTACAAGTGGTGGTTTAGGGAGGACTCCACCAAACTCTCATTCTTGATGAGATGTCAAGGGGGCATGTTCAAGGTGTTGTTGATGTTGCTCAACACCTTGAAAAAGTAATCAAAAGCTTGTTCATTATTATGGTAGAGGTCCTCAATAGACCGTGCCCCTTGTTGTTGATCATCATCGATGGCATGCCCAATGTAGGGATTAAAAATCCCTTCAAACTCGTCGTCCCAAAGACCACAAACTTCATTGAGTTGATCATTGAAAATCTCTTGCTTAGATGGAGACAACTCTCCCAATTTCTTCTCTTGGCCAATGAGGCCATCCTCTTCTTCCTTGGTTGATTTTGATGAGCCTTGCAAGCTCTCCTTGTCACAATTCACTTGCTCTTTGAATGGAGCATCTTCATCTTTCTTCTTCCATTGGAGTTCCGATCTCTTCCTTTCATCCTTCCGGCTATAATGATCAATCATGAAACATGGCTCATGCAAACGAGGAGCTCTCATGGTTTTGTCAAGATTAAAAGTTATGCTTTCATCTCCCACTTCTAGAGTGAGCTCTCCATGTTTCACATCAATCACCGCACTCGCGGTGTGTAGGAAAGGTCTTCCTAAGATGATTGGAATGTTGGAATCTTCCTCCATATCAACAATGATAAAGTCTACCGGGATGAAAAACTTCCCAATTCGCACGGGGACATCTTCCCATATCCCTAATGGTGTCTTCGTCGATCTATCGGCCATTTGGAGTGTGATATTGGTGCATTTAAGCTCTCTCATCCCCAACCTTTTACTCACCGAGTACGGCATGACACTCACACTAGCCCCTAGATCACATAAGGCTTTGTTGATCGTCGTGTCGCCAATGGTACACGGTATTGAGAAGCTTCCCGGATCCTTTAACTTTGGAGGTGAACTCCCTTGAAGTATTGCACTACTCACCTTAGTGAAGGCGATAGTCTCAAGTTTCCGGATCGAATTCTTCTTTGTGAGGATATCTTTCATGTACTTTGCATAGGCCGGAACGTGATTGATTAATTCCGTGAAAGGAATTGAGACTTCTAAGTTCTTCACAATCTCCATGAACTTTCCAAGTTGATCATCAAATTTGGGCTTGGCTTGACGACTTGGAAAAGGAAGTCTAATCACAATGGGCTCCTTCTCTTTGGCCTTGTCTTCATTTTTCTTTGAACTTTCTTCTTTTGATGATTCTCCATCTTTGGAGTTTTGCACAATTTCTTCCTTTTCACTAGCTTCCACAACTTCATCCTCAACTTGCTTCTTCGGTGCCTCATACCTTGTACCACTTCTCAAGTGAATGGCACTAACCGTTTCATGTCTAGGGGGATTACTTTGAGGTGGTAATTGCCCCTTTTGTCTTTGTGAGCTTGAAGATGCTAGTTGAGTCAATTGTGTTTCCAACATCTTGGTGTGAGCTAGAATGTTGTTGATGGTGGTGTCTTTTGCTTGGCTATCTTTTTACATTTGAGTGAAAAATTCTTGTTGATTCTTTTGCATTTGGAGGACCGCTTTTTGGACATCAAAACCTTGGTCATTTTGGTGATTGTATGGATTTTGATTTTGGTAGCCTTGGTTTTGATTGTAAAAGGGTCTTTGATTTTGGTTTCTCATGGGTGGTGGAGTGTATGTTGTTTGAGGGTTTTGAACATTTTGGCTTTTGTATGAGAGATTTGGATGGAACTTGGTGTTTTCATTGTAAAAATTTGAATAAGGGGTACCACTTTTGTAAGCTTGGAAAGCATTAACTTGTTCGGTTGTTCCCCTACACTCACTTGGGTCATGACCCAAAGTTCCACAATTCTCACATATCCCACTTGGGATTGATGAGGATGCCGTCATGGCATTGACATGATGCTTTGATGATTTTGAGGTTTCCTCAAGTCTAGCCATAGCTTGTTCAAACTTCAAGTTGATTGTGTCAATGTGAGCACTAAGTTGAGCACCCAATTGAGTAACGGAGTCCACTTCATGCTTTCCTCCTCTAGTAGCCTTGCGAGGTCTACTATATTGTGAATTATGGACCGCCATTTCCTCAATCTTGTTCCATGTTTGATTGACATCAACTTCGGTGAACATTCCATTTGATCCCATATTGAGAATGTTCCTAGAATCTTCATATAAACCATTCCAAAATTGCTGTACCAAAAACCATTCGCTAAGTCCATGGTGAGGACATGAGCGACAAATACCTTTGAACCGCTCCCAAGCTTCATACAAAGATTCTTCATCCCTTTGCTTAAAACCCGTAATTTGAGCTCTTAGCATGTTGGTCTTTTCCGGTGGGTAGAATTTTTTGTAGAAAGCTAGAGCTAACTTCTTCCAAGAATCTATTCCAAGGTTGGCCTTATCAAGGCCCTTCAACCATTGCTTTGCGGTGCCGATTAAGGAAAAAGGAAATAAGACCCATCTAATTTGGTCTTGAGTCACGCCCGTTTGAGAGATAGCATCACAATAGTCGCAAAAGGTTTCCATATGAGAATGAGGGTCTTCACTAGGCATCCCCCAAATTGGCTCCTCTCAACTAATTGGATGAAGGCGGACTTGGCAATAAAATTTCCGGTTAGATGTTGTGGTGTAGGAGTACCATTTGGTAGATTCTCCTCGGTGGGTATAGAGTGTGATGAGAATTTAGGCATTGTAGGTGGATTTTGTGTGGTATTGTTTAATGGGTTCTCTTCTCCTTCTATTGCGAAAGGATTGACAAACTCACTAGTAGGTTGAACAACTTCACCAACACCTCTCAAATTCCTCCTAACAAGTCTCCTATTATTCGTCAAGGTTCTTTCGATTTCACGGTCAAAAGGTAACAAATCACTTTGTAACCTTCTAGACATGCAAAATATCAAACAACTCAAAAACAATTAGAACAAACCTTGAGGAGTTTTACTTCCCCAAGGTGAAGAAAGACACAACTAATAGCAATAAAAAGAAATCTTAAATCAATTAAACACCGTCCCCGGCAACGGCGCCATTTTTAATCGAGGCCATTTCGTGTTCACAATTAAGTATATGTGGTCGTTGGTCAATGGTCGATACAAAACACAATTTATACTTCACAAACAACTCTAAAATTAGTAAAGAGGCAAGTAAAGGTCGGATCCCAAGGGACGGGTATTGAAATGAGAATTCTATTGTAACTAGTAGTGTCTAGGGGTGTCACAAATTGGGTTGGTGTAGAAGGTCACTAAACTAAAATAACAATGAAAATAAACTAGCAAGATGAATAAAATAAGGGGTGTAAACAATTGATTAAAGGCACTAGGGTGTCATGGGTTCATAGGGGAATCGTGGGATATGATCATACAAACATGTTCTCAAATTATAAGCAAGCAATTATTGTTGTGATGGATTGAGTTGGGTTATATCTTACAATCCTATGAAAGTTTGGGTCCCGGAGCCGAATCGATTAGATTGTACAACACCTACAAGTCGACTTAATCTTTCCTACTCAACACATGCATGGTCTAACAAAACTCGAGTTGGGTTATGTCTTACAAGTCTTGTTGAAAGGATAGGAGATGATAGTAAATGCAAGGATTCATAGGCTTAGCATTTCATCAAATATAACATGTGCATGTATTAAGATCAAAACAAGCAAGCAAATAAGATATGAAAGCATATTGATTTAAGCATGAATCATTCCCCATGTTGGTTTCCCTAATCACCCATTAAACCCTAGCTAAGAGACTACTCACTCATTATCATGTTGATCATGCTAGCAAGGTTGTCAATCATACCAACAATATGAAACATGATGAATAAATGAAAGTAATTAACAATAATTAAAAAGGGATTAAGAGATTATACCTACTAATGATTCCAATAATAAAGCAAGAATAATAGAAGTACTTGAATGCTAGATTGAGAGGTTGTCAATCTCCCAATAATAACCCAAATAATCTTCAATTACCCAAAATAAAGGATGAACAAAAGAGAGATTAAAGAACTAAAACTTGGATTAAAACTTGATTAATACTTGATTACAATATTTGAGAGAGATTTGATTGATATTAACTGCACTAATTATTGATAAGAAGAACATGCTCCTCTAATTAGACTAATGGGGTATTTATAGTGAAAATTAGGGAGGATGCATTAGGGTTAACTAAGGGCTAAACTAGTAATTACACTTTTTAAGTTGAGCAAGGAGGACCCGGTATTTTCTGAGAGAAGGGCTTCTCTTTTCGTAGCTTGAAGAATGAAATCCGTGCTGTGCAGGAATCCGGGCGGATTAGAGTCGGGACGGCCGGATTTGGGCGGTGCAATCCGAGCGGATTCAGGAGAGGGACGCTCGGATTGTTGTAGGGGAATCCGAGCGGATTCCAAGGAGGGACGCTCGGATTGTTGAGGACGGACGGACGGATTGTCTGCAATCCGTTCGGATTGTTGGTCAGCGTCAATTCTTCTTCTTTTCTTCCCTTTTCTTCATAAATTCCTTGGGGATTTCCTTGGGGACGCAAGGATCCTTTCTCAACATTGTTCTTCTACTATGATATGTACAAAGGCCTTCTAGTCTTGTCTCTTCTTGATGCTTGGTCATTGAATACAATCAATTTAGCCTCGTTTTGCCATGAAAATGCAATATTCTTACTCCTTTCCTACCAAGGGATCAAAATCTCAAAGAATATGCAAAACAAAGAACTAACGATAAGAAATGACCCAAATAGGCACTAAAAAGCATGGGAACAAGGCTAATTCGGGGGCTAAATATGCGCTAATTATGGTCACATCAAAAAGAGTCCTCGTGAGGTACACTCTCTTCTTGTACAGACCGAGAAGGATATGAAATTGAGTGGGAGCATGAAGCAGGATGTTCTCATGATTTCCAATAAAAGTAAAGGTAAGGGCAAGGCTCATGGCGACCTAGCTGTAGGTAAGCCAAAGTTCAAGATGCCGGGAAACGGTAAGAGTGGGCCTGGTGAGACGAGTAGCTCACAGGGCAAGACAAAGAGCAAGGGCGGTGACATTGAGGGCCACCATTGTCACAAGACTGGACATTGGAGGAGGAACTGTCCCGTGAGGACATAAAAGCAGGCCGCGTCGTTCCTGTTGGTATGTCATCTTATATTCATATGATTGAGATAAACCATGCAAGTTTCGGAACTTGGGTACTTGATACTGGTTAGGGTTCTCATCTGTGTAATTATTTGCAGGACCTAAAGAACATCATGCCTCTCGAAAAGGGTGATGTGGACCTGCGAGTCGAGAATGGAGCACGAGTTGCTGCAGTCTCGAATGGAACATACGTAATCCAACTCCCTAGTGGTTTTGAGTTATTTTTATAACTGTTACTATGTACCCAGTTTATCTAAGAACATTATTTCAGTTTCCGTACTTGCTAAAGACGGTTTTGCATTTTCAATAAAGGATAATAGCTGTATTTTCTTTTTATGAAATGATTTATGGCAAAGCAGTTTCCATGAATGGAATTTACATCTTAGATCAAACCACGGAAGAATTACACATGAATAATAAGAAATTAAAGGCTGGTGACAAAGATCAAACCTATCTATGGCATTGTCGAATGGGACACATAAATGAGAAACGCGTAAAGAAACTCGTCGATAATGGGACTATTCCCGCATTCGAATTTTCTACATATGGCACGTGTGAATCATGTCTCATTGGCAATATGACTCGAATTTCCTTCAAAGGTGTTGGAATGCGCGCTAGTGACCTATTAGGACTCATACATACTGATGTTTGTGGACCTATGTCAATTACCGCTAAAGATGGCTATAGATATTTTATCACTTTCACGGACGATTTGAGTAGATACGGATATGTCTACTTAATGAAGCATAAAAGTGAGTCCTTTAAGAAATTCAAGGAATACCATAACAGGGTTCAGAACCAACTGGGTAGAAAGGTTAAAGCACTCCGTTCATATCGGGGTGGCGAATATCTTTCAAATGAGTTTGATCAACACCTTAAAGACTGTGGAATCGTACTACAGTTAACTCCACCTGGAACACCTCAATTAAATGGTGTGTTCGAACGGAGAAATCGAACCTTACTGGATATGGTTCGATCCATGATGAGTCACACGGTAGTGCCTGATTCATTATGGGGTTATGCTCTTTGTCACCGCTCTTATACTTAAACCAAGTCCGACTAAAGTCATGCGACAAGACTCCATATGAAATGTGGAGGGGAATGGTCCCTGACTTGTCCTTTATTCGGGTTTGGGGCTGCGATGCTTATGTCAAGTGGAGACACGAGGATAAGCTCGGCCCGCGATCGGTCAAGACATACTTTATAGGTTATCCAAAAGGAACATTTGGTCATTACTGCTATTCGCCTACCGAATATCGAGTTTTTGTTGCGGCTAGTGCGACGTTCTTAGAGAAAGAATTTCTCGAGAACAAGACAAGTAATAGAACCTTCGAGCTGTCGGAGGTTCCAGAACCAACAACCGAGGAACAGATAGAGGAAGTTATTCCTCCAACTGATGATACGGTTAATATTCCTGAGGAACCTAGGAGGTCGGGGAGAGTCTCTAATCCTCCGGACAGATACATTGGTATGGTCGAGGAGAATGACGTTTTACTCCTGGAGAGTAATAAACCCGCTACCTATAAAGGTGCCATGACCTGTTCCGACTCAAAGCTATGGCTCAAAGCCATGCAATCTGAGATGGACTCCATGTATGAGAATAACGTATGGAATCTAGTTGATTTACCTAATAAGGTAAAACCTCTACAGTGCAAATGGCTTTACAAAATAAAGCGTTACGTGAGACGCGCAACCGATACCTATAAGGCACGACTAGTGGCAAAAGGTTTCACTCAAGTGCACGGATTGCATTATGATGAGATTTTTGCACCTGTAGTCATGCTACGTTCCATTCGGATAATCTTAGCGATTGCCGCATTTCATGACTATGAAATTTGGCAAATGGATGTAAAAACCGCCTTCTTAAACGGTTATTTGGAGGAAGAGTTGTACATGGTGCAACCCGAAGGTTTCACAGATCCTGAACATCCTAAGAAAGTATGCAAGCTTAAGCGTTCCATTTATGGACTTAAGGAAGCTTCTCGAAGTTAGAATCATCGTTTCGACCAGGTGATAAAAGAGTATGGTTTTACTCGATCGGTCGATGAACCATGCTTATATACCAAGTCGAGTGGGAGTAAGATTGTATTCTTGATATTGTATGTCGATGACATACTCTTGATTGGGAATGACATTCCTCTCCTATCTTCGGTTAAAGGATGGTTGAAGAACCATTTCCAGATGAAATATCTAGGTGAGGTACAACGCATTTTGGGAATCCGTATCTACCGAGATAGATCACGACGGACGTTATCACTTAGTCAGGAGTCTTATTTGGATAAGATTCTTGAGAGGTTCAGCATGACCAACTCCAAGAAGGGGAACCTTCCAATGACGTCTGGGATACAGTTGAGCAATTCTCAGTCACCCACGACGCCTGAAGGGATTGAGCGCATGAGTCGTGTTCCTTATGCATCTGCAATAGGATCAATCTTGTATGCCATGATATGCACACGTCCAGACGTGGCATATGCATTGACTATGACGAGTCGGTACCAAAAGAATCCAGGTGAAACACATTGGATAGCTGTTAAAAATATCCTCAAGTACCTACGGAGGAGTAAGGATAGGGTATTGACTTATGGAGGAGATACTAAGCTATGCGCAATCGATTCTGTGATGCTAGCTTCCAAACGGATCGAGATGATTAGAAATCTCAATCTAGATTCGTTGTTACTCTTAATGGTGCTGCGGTCAGCTGGAATGGTTCCAAACAGGAAGTTGTAGCGGATTCTTAAAAATATCCTCAAGTACCTACGGAGGAGTAAGGATAGGGTTTGACTTATGGAGGAGATACTAAGCTATGCGCCATTGAAATATGATAAGCATGGAGGGCACGTTATTTCCATGAGAATTAAACGTGTACCTGAGTTATAGTAGTTGATTATGAATTCGATACGTTATCTTTTTCATAAACTATTTATAACTTCATCGTTTTTATAATATTTTGTTTTTCATGTGGATTGTACTGAGAACATTGAACGCCACAAAGTGAACTGAATTACATTATATTTGTTTTGGTCTGTAATCGCCAATGTGAGCTGATAACTCCGGCTATTATATTGTGCAGTCGATTGATGGTGGGTTCAACGAGCCATAAGTCAAACGGTCGGCTGATCGATCACAGATGCGAGATTATAACGATACCTCGTAGGACAACTTTTTGTGACAACGTAATGGAGTCCTAAATGTTTAAAAACATTCGGTGCCAGGTCATGGATAGGACATACATTGTCTTCCTAGAGTCGATTCTTTTGACTATCGAGTGTCTCTTGAGATTAAGGCAGTTTTTGGGTGACTTTGGTTTCTTTCCCACGGTCTGCCGTAACTGGAGGCTAAGTAGATTTTTTTCTGGGTCATTTCATACTGTGCTTACATCTGCAGGATTCGAGTTGAGGAAAATATCCAACCCTTATCAGGTATAGTTATTTCTCGGGGCCACTCGAGGAGTTGTAATTGAAATGCATGGCCATGCTCGAATGATGATTCGTTTATCAGTTAAGTTACTCTCTAGTCGGGGAAACCACTCTTGATGATGATCGCTTGTAAAATACGACCTTTGTGAATACGGATTTGCAAATTTTTTTACATTGAGTGGGAGAAATTTTAGGATATGAGAATCGGTTATCGCACATACACTTGTGAGGACAAGTGGGAGTTTGTTGGAGCTTGTGTCCTCCACAAATTAGTGTGATAACATTAATAAATCTCTTAAAGGTTCACAAGGGTATACTTCGTATTTTAATCAGTTGATTAACGATTACCTAATAACGGTTGGCTTGCTAGAAAGTTTGACGTTATCATTATACAGATGGCGGTGATCAACTGGTCCCTAAAGGTCACACCTATAGGATGTGTTTGAGAGATGTGGTTATAGAAATATAATCACATTGATGCCTTATATGACTAAACAGTTAGTCAATGTGTTGATGAGACAATTATTTAATGAAGATTAAATAATATTAGTTGAGACGAATTAATCACAATTCGTAAATTGAATATAATAAGTTATATTTAATTAAATGTATGTAATGTTAGCTTGGACGAATTAATCTGTTAATTCGTAATTAAATGTAATCGGTTATATTTAATATCAACAAGATGAATGTGTCATAGTGGTAATAGTGAGGGTACTCAAACCAAGAGGTCATGAGTTCGATCCTCACTAGATGACAATTTAACACATTTTATACATTTTTGGAAAAACCGAAAAAAAAGAGAAATGGATCTCTCTTATTTCGGTTAGCATTGGGCCGAAAATTAGGAGGGTAAAAATATCTCCCCGTTCACTCCTCTTTTTCGGTTAGAATAAGAGGAAGAGGGAGCTCATTGTTCTACCCTAATAATCCTAACCTAATTTTTCACTGCTTCTTGTTTCTTCTCATCAGAAAAAACACAAAAATAACCTAAAATTTTTCAGAAAATTTAGGAATCGATTCTAGCAAAATCAAAGGGCTTTTCTCGGAGCATCGTTGGTGCAACTGATAGGAGAATATCATTGCGATATTGTTCATAGGCCGAATTAGCTAGGACCGAAGGTTATTTCGTCATCTCTTTACCCTTTTTGTTTATGCAATTTATTTTATGACATGCTTTCATCATGATTAATTCGTTATAGTCCGTATATTTAAAGGGATGCATACAGATAAATCCCACAAAATTCGGGTCCCAGTAATCAAGACAAGCATCCAAGAATGGTTTAACAACCTTGATGAGCTTCAAACTCAACAATGATCCAAGATTATAGGCGCCCATGTCATTTTTCTCCATGTTGGAAAACTCATTAGTCCACTCTTTTAGGCGAATCTCCAAAGTATTCATGATGAGTGCTTGTTTTGAGAATTTTATGTAATAAGACGAAGAAGAGACGGAAGAATTATGTGAATAAAAGCTCTATCGACGTCTCTATTTATACTAATTTCTGTTTCCTAAAATCTGCCAGAGCAGACACACCTGGGAACAGGCGCAGCACCTGCTGCGCCTCTTCAAAGGGATGCAGCTCATGCTGCGCCTCTTCCTCACCAAGGTTTCTGTGATTTTCCGCGTTGAATCTATCCTAATTCCGCGACGAATAATTTCCTATTCCTACGGGTTATTATTTTGGTAAATACGTGGAAATTACCATATTTCGTGTTTCCTAATTCCGCGGGCACGCATCTCGAGGCGATATCAACATTTTCGTCATTTTACCACACTTGTACTTTTTCATTTTAGGAAATAACTTTCATTATTAATGTAATTCATTTTAGGAAACAATTTTCAATTCCAATTTAATTCATTTCAAAATATTCATTTCATTTTTATATTTCTTTTAGGTCTTTTTAGCCATTTCATTTCTAACTTATAGGGTTCTATTTTTCTTTTTTTTAGGGGGTAACCCTCCCTACCGTCCGGTTATTTCCGACAAACTTTTTACATTTTTGCATTTTCTCTTGCATTTTTGCGTTCCTTTGAGTCGTTCGTTTTGCGCTAATTTAGGCCGTATGTATATACAAATGTATGTTTTGCGCGATTTCTATGTAAATTTCGGCAGCATGACGGCGTAAACCGTCATCTACAAAACCTGTTCAAAGCTAACCTGCAGGTACAAGCAACGCAACCCAGCAGCAAAGGCACTCAGGCCGTCATATATACAACCAAAAAGGGAAATGTACAACAAACTGAGGGCTCGAGCCCCAAGCAAAGTCCAAAATGTCCAAAATAAAGGTCCAAAATGTACAAATGTGCAAAATACAAACAAAAACAAAACAAAACTACTGCCAATCGCCCTCCAGCTCTGCAACCCTTGCCGCGAGAGCAGCAACCTCGGCGTCCCGAACCTCAAGCTCCCTCAACAAGCGAGCTGTCTCCTCCCGAGACTGGGCCAACTCTCGCTCCAGCTCACGGTCCCCCTGTAAACAACAAAATTGGCTCATGTCAATCATTTCAAGCAATCACAAGGAAAATCAAAATCAAAAAATGAAATAGGCACAAGGTTCATACCTGACGACCTCGACCGCCGACAAGTGCCTCGACGGCAGTATCTCGCAGCCGGTTGGCCACCCTCCATAATGCCACAAACCGAGACGGCGCGACCTGCATTTTCAAGAAAAAGCTCTCAAGAATTGAATAAGTTCAATCAAATGTGTTCTTACACAAAATTATGCAAATTAGAGGCTCACCCTCCGAATCGATGATCTTGCCCGATCGTCCGTGCCAAGATCCGTCCAATCACGCCACGTCAAAGTCACGTAGCTCGGAGATCGTCATCTTCCCGGTCGCGTCAATGTACTCGAGGGTCTCGGGGTACTCTGGGGCTCGATGCCCGCCGCCTCAACCTCCTGCAAAGTCAAATGTTTCCCATTAATCAATGATCTTTCATCGTAGTTTTAAAATCAAGAATAAAGGAGAGAAAATATGCTCACCACAACCGGCCAGTACGTCAACCTCCCGTAGAGGAACGCCGAGTAGTCCTCGCCAGGAAGAAGGAGGGCGTCACCACCAACGCCCGACCAAGTCGCCTCCCTCTCGGCCTCGAAGGCTCCCCGAACATCGTCCTAGGAGGATTGATGGGAACCGTCAACACGTCCCGAGAGCACTGACGAGCCAAGCGCTCGCCCAAGTACCACACAGGATCCATCGACGTCCTCAACAGCAGCCGGCTCGAGCTCCTAGGACGAAGGACCTTAGCCACAAAAGGAGGCGCTCCAGCGTACTCCGCCCAAAGCCTGGGCACCCACTGGGACAAGATAAACAAGGAATCATTCTTATGATCGGTTAGAAGTAATGAAGAAGCAAAATGAATATAAGTGAGATGCTCACGCTGTCCAGCTACAGAGCGTTCACGTCCCGCCAGTAAACACCGTGAGAGGAACGCTTGCTCCTCGTCCTGCACATCACCCAATCCCTCACCACGGGATAGGCTCTCCCCAGCGGCTTCGTCCTCTTGGGCGAGAGGCTCGGAAAGTAGGAGTACACCCACGCCTGTAAATCAAGATAGTCAATAACGGTCTTCCGTAATCTGATAAAGAAAAGAATTGATTTTAGTCTAAATGATGGTTCATACCTCCAGCAGTAGTCCAGGTCCTACAGCACCAGGAGAAGTCCCCTTCTCCATCAACTCCGGACGAACCATGGCCCTCATGAAGCGGATGAGGACCGCAAAACCAGCAGTGACCCAGTCCCAACGCCCTAGGGAGCTCAGGTTAGAAAGGAAGGGAAGAAGCTTCGTTGACAGTCTCTCTCCCTTGTCTCCGAGGTAAATCGAAGACAGAAACCACCAAAGCCACAAGCGGGCCCTCTGCTCAGCAGTACATGGAGGAGGGGCCGTCTCTCTCCCGTCAATCGTTACCAGCACCGGGGTCTTCCCCGCAAAGTAGTCTCGAACATAGGAACTGGGCACCAAACCAGGCACTGTAACAGCCTTCGGCGACAAGTTCCAGCTGATAAACCTCCTAGCCTCGGCCGAGTCCACCCTCATGGCAGTCTCCGGCCACTCCACCGCCTCAGTCCCACACGGCAGACCAGAAATCATGTCGTAGTCCTCCAGAGTGACTCCCACCTCACCAAAAGGCATGTGAAAAGTGGAAGTCGTGTCCCAGAATCGGTCCAAGAAAGCACGGACCAGGCTAAGGTTAGACCGCAACTTCCTCTTCTCGATATCCCTCCAGGCCTGCACCAAGGCACCAAACGCTCCACGCTCGATCATGGCGCGCTCCTCCACCGACAGCCGCTCGTAGCACTCCATCACTGTCGTGTAACCCGAGAATGACCTGATGTTCCCGGCCTCCTATTGTGATTTGAAAAAAAAGCTATCTTTAGTTTTGAATGAAAGTTGGATAAGATATGAGCAAATGAAATGAAAGAAGGTGAGTGATGAGTAATGAATTCAAAATTACCAAACTCTTCACCGTCCTGTAGGACAGGTGACCCTCTGCAGCCCAAAGCAGGTGCCTGCTCTCCCAGGTCTCAGCCCACGCGGATGCTCCCCTCAGCTGACGACCTCCTCGCCCGACGTTGGCCCACCTCGGGGCCTCCTCCTCCTCAACAGCCTCCTCCTCATGGATCTCGTCCCCAGCAGCCATCACCGCGGCGGTGAAAGTCTGATCCAAAGCCTCCTCGACAACAGAAACGTCTATCTCCATGGGAGCGCTCCCATAAGTAGAAGCCTCATCACCTGCAATATTAAAGCGAATTTAGGCCGCGTCACGTGACGACAAGCCTTGGTTAAGGGATTTTCGAGCCTTCGAAAGCCCTGAAATCGCTCTTTTCTCACCATCTTTGACCATATTCTCATAAACCCGATCACTCATATGGTAATTAGGGTCAAGTCAAGCCTAAGTTGAAGCCTAGTTCCGCGTTCGAGTCGAAATTTCGCAGCATTTCGTTATAACGACGATTATGCCCTAGAAAAGTGTCCTGAAAAAGCCGTCACAAACCAAAATTCCGAGATGGTAGAAAGTTTACCCATCATCCAAGGATCCCAAATATCAAGTTTCATCGCAAATGGGTAGTCCTAAGGCTATTTTCGAAGAAATTTACGGTCTAGCTGTGAAACCGTCTCAATTTCACTCAAATGCTCAAAACTTAACGAAAATTCGACACAAATACATGGTTATGTTCCTTATACCACCAATTATCCATTTCTAATGTCAATTTTACAAGGCAAATACATTTGGGGGAAAAGCCCCAAATTTTCGAATTAATTTGGTTGAAAACCCTAATTTTTTCGATCCAAATTGAGCAAATATAGAAGTTTAATGCAAGAATGAGACACATACCTCGATTAGTCATGATTAATGCAAGCTTTTAGATCAAACCTTGGCAGAAATGGTTAAGATTTGAGAGAGAAAAGGATGATTTGTGTTTCGAGTAAATGAATTGCAAACCCTCTGTTTATCGCGTTTTTACGCAGGAAATACACCCTTGGGAACAGACGCAGCAGGCGCTGCGCCTATTCCAAGAGACACAGCTCTTGCTGCGCCTCTTCCTGGTATTCCCTCCATACGAGTTTTCAAAAATTCGTTTGAGTTCGTTATTTGTGGGCCCATCTTTGGTGCGCCTCTTCCCCAATGCTATTTTATCTTTTTGGTCCGTTTAACGATTATCTTTCATTCAGACCCGCATTTCGAAGACAACAGCAGACTATCATACGTTATTTATCGCTTCCAAGATTTTGCTTGTCACAACGAGCAGATATTCCTTCACAGGTGTTTCGACACGTCTTCATTATATTCCCCAACGAGAGTACACGGATAAACTTTCCCTCTCGAGACATGGAGATTAGTTCCCGATTATGTTCCCCAACGAGAGTTCACGACCGACAGTCACTTCCTCTCGAGACATGGAGATCAACATCGACCCCGAATTCTTCCGAAGTTTGTTCAAATAGATCTACATGACAAAAGAGACCAAGTGAAGTAATCAAAATAATATGTTCTCAAGATAACTACACGAGGAGACCAAAAGAAAGTTTTGGAATGAGAATGACTAATTTAAAGTCTAAACCATAAGTTATGACTAAGTTTATGAACAACTTTTGACCAATAGTTTCAATATTGATATTTACTTAAGAGCCTAAATGAAACAAAGTTGCATCCTCGAAAATAAGTGAGATTTATGACCAAAAGGTTGCAAATGTTGATATGCCGATATCCACAAAAGTTGAGTTAAGTATTAACCTCGCTAATGTCATTACTTAACCTCATTATGAAAATGAAATGGTTAAACCTCCTTCCGAAGGGTATCTTGAAGGACGTGTATTAGATATAATTCACATTTGAATAATGACATTGCTACGCATCATCACAATATGAATGAGTTAAGAGATTAGAATCTCTTTTCATAAGGTTAAGATGAAACCTCTTCAAAATAGGTATTTTGAAAGGATTTTGTTGGATCATATAGCTTATATGTTTATGTTTTGATGATGTCAAGGTGCCTTACATGTTTTATACTTGTTGCGTGTAATTGTTTGTTAAGTGTTTTAGCATTAACTTATTACGAGCAACCAAGAAGATTGTGATGTACACATGAGAAGTTCAAGTCCTTGTTTAAAGATCAAACAATTCGAAGGTTCGTTCAAGCATTATGTGAAGACGGAGTTCTTCTAGAAGATTAATCAAGCTTGGATGATGATGTAGCATATACTCGAAGATCTCTCTGAAGATTAGAATAGTATAGGTGATTATCTCGTAGTGGTAATCAAGAATGAGTTTCTTAATTAGTGAAGTTATAGCTTTGCAGCTATAACATTACTAGTAAAAGAGCTCAATGTTATAGCTCTTCTACTATAACATTGAAATGCTGAGTTTTTATACACGACTTTTAAATGGTTCGAAAATTGTTTTACAATTTCTTAAAGACTATTTTATATGTTTTAATGAAAGTATTTATTTTGTAAAGCCCGGTTTAGTGAGGAGTCCGGTTTTATGGTTGGCATTAATTGATAGCTTTTGGGTCGACTTATGAGTTGGACTCTACTATCAATTAGGGTTTCCATCTAGCCTCTCTTAAAACCTAAATTCTAATTATATAACAAGATTAGGGTTTGCATGGATTCACGAGCCCATGAGCCGTGTTATGCTGTGTTGCCTAAGAGATTAGGTAAAGATTTTATTCTATAAAATAATCTTTACATATCTTGTATATCTTACTTATATATTTGTTTATGGTAAAAGATTTTCTTGTTTCAGGAAATCTTATCATAATCTTAGAATTTATAGTAAAGATAATATTAGAAAGATTATATTCTATCTTTTAGAATATTCTTTATTATCTTCTATGGCTTTTAGGTAAGAGATAATAAGAAGATATAATTTATAGTTATATCTTATTATTCGGCTATTAGGGTTTCCTTGAAACCGTGTAGCTCTCCTTCTCTTTGCCTATAAATACTTTGTCATTTGCAACATCTAAAATAGAGACCTTAAGCATAAAATTGTTTTTCATATTTTAAAGAGCAAACCGTGTGTTTTTAACGAAAACCGATTTGCTAATTTCGAAAGGTCGTGTCTTTACAAAAACTCGCATACTTGTTCTTCATTATCGTTATAAGATAATAGTGCTATAATTGATTGCTTACTTGTTCATTAACGTGAACTATTAGAAGAATCATTAGTGCTTTCTTATTAGCGTAAGTTAGTCACTCGAGTATTTAACGGTACTCATTGAGTTACAGCTAGAGTTAGTTGTACGAGTTGGGTTAGTAAATTTGTAATCCGGAGAAAGGTACTAAATTTATTAATCGAGAATAGTGGACGTAGGTTTCGACTTGTGAAACCGAACCACTTCAAAAATCCGTGTGTCTCTCTTTCTTTCGTTTATTTGCTTTGTTTTTAATTCGTTAATTAGTTAATTAGTTAAAGTTTAATCAATAAACTTTAAATAATTAATTATACATACATAATCGAAAAAGCTTTCATAAAGTTTTAAATCCTCAATTCACCCCCCCTCTTGAGTATTTTGGATCAATAGACTCTTCAATTGGTATCAGAGCCTCGTGCTCTTGATTGCCTAACCGCAAAGAGGCTGATCTATCTTGTTTTTCATTTATCTTACTGTTTTATATTCCGCTGCCTATCACGTGATAAATGGATTCCAAATATCTCAAGTGTCCCGTCTTTGATGGGAAGAATTATGGATTATGGAAAAACATGATGACTCACTATGTGAAAGGACACGATTGGGAGTCTTTGGAGGATTATTCAAAACGGACCGCATAAAATTCTTGTGGCATCCGAGGAAGGCACTACCTATGAAAAGAAAGAAGAAGACTATGTCGAGGCCGACTACAAGAAAGCCGAGAAGAACTCCAAAGCAATAAGTCTTCTGCAAAACGGAATGACTTCCACAGAGTTTGATCGGTTCTCCTCTTGTTCCACGGCCAAGGAGATATGGGATGGGCTCGAATTAGCTTATGAAGGTACTTCCATTGTTAGGAAGCACCGAATTGATTTGCTTATGCAAAAATACGAGCTATTCATTATGGAGCCTAATGAGTCCTTAGATAGCATGTCTGCAAGATTTTCGAGCATTATAAACGAACTGAAAAACCTAGGTAGGAAATTCAGTACTGAGGACATTGCTAGAAAGGTTCTTAGGAGCCTTACTAAAAAGTGGCGTGCTAAGGTCACTGCAATGGAGGAATCACGAGATCTTGAAAACCTATCCTATCAAGAACTCATAGGTGCTCTCATGGCCCATGAAATTACTCTTAACAAAGATGACGCTGAACCAAGCCGAAATAAGAGCATGGCCTTAAAGAGTGAAGAAGTGGACTCGAATTAGAGGATGAAACTGTTTGTTTTTGCACGCCGTTTCAAAAACAAAATATTTCGAAACAAACAAACAAAATCATCCTTTAACAACAACAACAACAAGTCATTCAACAAAAAGGTTAATGACTCAAAGTCATCTTTCGCAAATAGAGGTTGCTTCAGATGTGGAGAATCTGGTCATATGATCAAAGATTGTCCAACATGGGAGAAGATAAAGGACAAGACGAAACGTGAGAAGACAAAGAGAGAATTCAAGCAAGTTATGATGGCTTCGTGTTGGGAGACCTTGAATCGAAGATGACGAGGAATCAAGACGACGAAGTGGCTAACCTTTGTCCGAGCAAAGTGTTAGTCTTGACCTAATCTCCGACAGTGATGATGAAAGCACAACCTCTCACTCAAACTATTGTTTTCTTGGAGAATCGGACGAAGATGACGATGAAGAGGTAAGTTACCTTGAGCTTAAAAAACGTGTTAAGAAATTGTCTAAAAGTGCTCTAATTGAATTCTTTGAACAATCTCTTGATAAGTGCCATGAACAGGATTTGGAATTGAAAGATCTAAAGGAACAGATTCTCGATATTGCGGAAGAGAATCATAATCTCAAGACTAAAGCTAAGAAGTTGAAATCTAAAGTTACAAAAGAGAAAGCTACAACATTAGATTCTACTATGGCTGAAAAGAAGGAATTAGAGTCCAAAGTTATAGCTAATGAAGCTATAACTTCCGACCTAAAGCTTAAAATCAAGCACCTTCAAGCCAAAGTTATAGCTAATGAAGCTATAACTTTAGAACTTAGAAAAGTCAGAGAACTTTTGGAAGCTAAGGTCACTTCTAATGAAGAAGTAATCTTGGATCAAAAGAAAGAGATAGATTCCCTTTCAAAGCAATTAAAAGAATCTAAGACCGATATGATCAATGTTAAGAAACACCACACCGATGTTGTGTTCATTCTTAACAAACGATTCCAAGACTTTCGTGACAACTTTAAAAAGGACAATGATGTAGATCACACGAAATGTCAAGAGGAAATTAAAACCCTAAAAGACCTTCTTCTACACGCTAGAAAGGTGCATGACAAATGGGAAGGTAGCACGAAAGTCCTGAACTTCCTAACCGAACAATCTGACAATAATATGAAGATGGGGTTAGGACATGAGTGCTATAGCCGTAGAGATCACTCTAAATGCAAATCAACACCTTCGGATTTTGATTTTAGAAAAAGGAAGTATGCTGATCTTCCTGAATATTTGATTTGCAATTATTGTGGTCATACGGGTCATATCCAAATCAATTGTGTCAAAAAGGCTCACGATTTACGAAAGAATGCCGAACATGCCAAAATCTGTTGACACGATTGACGAGGATAAGGAAACTCCCACTGACGAACCTAACGAAGAAAGGAACAATAAATTCCGTTGGTTCTATGACATGGCCTTTGACTACTCTAAGAAACCTAGCACCTCACAAAGCCCTTGCAAATCTAAACCTAGTAAACCTATTCACAAGGCATCTAGTCAAGAGAGACCTAGAGAAGTTCCGAGACCTAGAGAAGTTCCGAGACCTAGAGAAAACCCTAACCCTAGAAATCCTCCCAAGATAAATAAACCTAAAGTTAGAAAGACGGTGATTAGAAGTATTTGGGTTCGAAAGGATCTAATATTTAGAGTAACTAATCATAAGGGACCCAACTTAGCTTGGGTACCTAAAAATTGTATCTAATCCTTTCTACAGGAAGAAGTGAAAGAAAACAACCAATGGTATCTTGACAAAGGGATGTTCAAGACACATGACCGGAGACAAAAATCTGTTTCTTTCACTCAAGCCTTTCAACGGAGGAAAAGTGACGTTCGGGGATAATAAAAAGGGAAAAGTAATAGGAGTTGGCAAAATCGGAATCTCCAAATCTCACGCAATAAGTGACGTTTATCTTGTAGATGGTCTAAAACACAACTTGCTAAGCATATCTCAACTATGCGACAAAGGTAACAAAGTAGTCTTTCATACTGATAGTTGTCGCATTATTATTGAAGGAACTAGCAATGTCATTCTTGAAGGCCACCGTAAAAGGAACGTTTATATGGTAGATTTAAATGTTGTGCCTACTAACTCTTTTTCGTGTATGAAAGTTACTCTTGATGATCCTTGTTTATGGCATAAGCGTTTTGGTCACATTAACTCTCTAACCTTGAACAAGCTCAAGAAATGGGACTTGGTAGAAGGGTTACCTAAGATCAAGTTTGACCAAGAAAAGATGTGTGACACATGTGCAAGATGTAAACAAGTACGATCATCGTTCAAGCCAAAAAGAGTAGTAAGCACAGAACAAGCCTTGGAATTAGTACACATGGATTTATGTGGACCTATGAAGGTAAGAAGTAGAGGAGGATCAAGGTACGTCTTTGTTCTTGTAGACGACTACTCAAGGTATGTATGGCCTATCTTTCTTCATTCAAAAGATGAAACTTTTGATGAATTTGATTGTCTTATGAAACGTGTTCAAAATAAATATAAGACTAATCTAGTATCTATTCGTACTGATCATGGCACCGAATTTGATAATCAAACCTTTATAGAATATTGTAGAGTTAATGGTGTAGGACATAACTTTTCCGCACCAAGAACTCCGCAACAAAACGGTGTCGTTGAACGTATGAATAGAACTTTAGAAGATATGGCACGTACAATGCTTCTGTGTAGTGGTTTACCTCGTAACTTTTGGGCTCAAGCCATTAGTACTTCTTGCTACATCCATAATCGTGCTATGATCCGACCTATCCTTAAGAAAACCCCATATGAACTCCTTAGAGGTCGAAAACCTAATATCTCCCATCTTCGTTGTTTTGGGAGTAAATGTTTTGTACATAATAACGGTAAAAACCGTTTAAGTAAGTTCGACCCTAGGAGTGATGAGGCGGTTTTTATAGGATACTCAGATCATAGCAAGGCTTATAAAGTATTCAATAAGAGAACTCTCTGTATTGAAGAAAGTGTCCATGTTATCTTTGATGAAGATAACATGTTCGATAAGCCTTTACAGGATGAGGAAGAAGACTTGGATGAACCCGACTTCCGTCTCTCAAGAGATGATCCCCCGGATTTGGAATTAGAGGATAACGAAATTGAGGGAATAAACGATGAACTCGATCGTTCCTCAAAAGACAAAAAGGAGAAGGATAAAGTTATAGTTGATGATACTATAACATCCACTCAAAATAAGAACTCCCAAACCAATGTTATAGATGATGTTATCAGAATGGTGAATCCAAATCAAGGTGTAGAGTCCGAGGTTATAATCGACTCAAACACAACACCCGAATTGGATTCAGGGGGAACTTCCCCTAATTCCGATCCAAATGAAGTCGGGACAAGCTCAAATAACGATGATGAACCAAGCACTTCAACGAAGTGGAAATACAAGAATTCACACCCCATGGACAATATTCTTGGGAATATTAAGAAGGGTGTTCAAACAAGACGTTCTTTGAACAATTTCTGCTCTTTCTACTCTTTCCTATCCATGATCGAACCAAAGAACATCAATGAAGCTCTTGCCGAATCAGATTGGATTATAGCTATGCAAGAAGAGCTACAACAGTTCGAAAGAAACAAGGTTTGGCATTTAGTTCCTAGACCAAGAGATCGAACAGTCATTGGAACTCGATGGGTCTTCAGGAACAAATTGGATGATGCCGGGGTCATTGTCAGAAACAAGGCAAGATTGGTGGTCCAAGGATATAATCAACAAGAAGGAATAGATTATGACGAGACTTTCGCACCTGTTGCTCGTCTTGAAGCTATTAGACTTCTGATAGCATTTGCCGCACACAAAGGGATGAAGCTATTCCAGATGGACGTCAAGACGGCATTCTTGAATGGATATTTGCAAGAGGAAGTCTTCGTTGAACAACCCCCTGGTTTTAAGAATATCAAATTTGAGGATCACGTATTCAAATTAGACAAAGCCCTATACGGATTGAAGCAAGCACCTAGGGCTTGGTACGACAGATTATCCAAATTTCTACTTGACAGTGGATTCAGTAGAGGATCCGTCGACAAAACCCTATTTCTGAAAACTGAGGATTCTGACCTTTTGGTTGTTCAAATATACGTCGATGATATCATCTTTGGATCAACCAACCGACGCCTATGCAAATACTTTTCTGAGTTGATGACTTCCGAGTTCGAGATGAGTATGATGGGAGAATTAAAATTCTTCCTAGGTCTGCAAATACAACAAACAGATGAAGGCATTAAGATCCATCAACAAAAATACATCAAAGAGTTGATTCGGAAATTCGGGATGGAAAATTCACACGCTATGCCTACTCCAATGGTCGAGAACAAGAAATTGACATTGGATGAAACCGGAAATCATTGATGAAACTACTTACCGTGGGATGATTGGGTCACTGTTATATTTGACCGCAAGTAGACCCGATATCATGTTTAGCGTATGCGTTTGTGCGAGATATCAATCGTCTCCCAAAGAATCGCATATGACGGCCGTAAAACGGATTTTACGTTATTTAATTGGAACGGCCAACTTATATCTATGGTATCCTATGGAATGCAATTTTGACCTAGTCGGCTATTCGATGCCGACTACGCGGGATGTTCTCTAGACGACGAAAAAGCACGTCAGGTGTCGCCACTTTTATCGGACCATGTATCATCACGTGGGGTTCAAGAAACAAAATTCGGTTGCTCTCTCTCAATCGCCGAAGCCGAATATATTGCTGCAGGACTGGTATGTACTCAACTTTTATGGCTTAAGCAACAATTACGTGATTATGGTGTTGATGTAGGATGTATTCCTATTTTATGTGATAATACTAGCGCGATAATTATTTCTAAAAATCCCGCACAACATTCACGTACCAAACATATTGAAATAAGACACCATTTTATACGAGACCATGTTGAGAAGGGGAATATAAAACTTGAATTTTGTAGTACTGAAAAACAATGGGCTGACATTTTGACAAAATCATTAGCTAGAGAACGATTTGAGACTTTACGGTTGGAAATTGGTTTAATCGGTGGTACCTAAGCTTCTATATATGTTTAATCTTTTTATGACTCGACTAGTTAAGTTAAGATTGTATGATCAGAAACCGTCCGTATATTGCGTTGCATGAATAAATGCGTTTATAGAAATATTATTTTCATAAGATTCTTTTTGCTATTTAGAATTTAATTAATGTCCAAACTTATTCTCTCAATAAACAAACACACCATATTTTCTTGTATTTTTCCAAAAATCAAAAGAAAATCTCACAAAATCAGCTCACAATACTCGGTTCAATGATTCCTATTTCAACTCAATTTCCTAAATCTCATCCTATTACTCTCCTATTCCTAATTAACCACACTTACCATAAAATATCTACACTTGTTAACCCTAGAACACCTACACCTATATCTACCCTTCCCTTGACCGTCCACCCATCCCACTTGCCTACCTCTTTCCTCCCTCAAATATTTACCATCATTACTTATCTTCCTCTTTACTCCAACAATCACCATCATCCCTTTTTCAAACTATCTCCATCATCATGAACTCATCCCATGCAAAAACCACTCGTTCCTCAACCCGTATCAACCAAAACCGTCCCCTTCCTCACCAAACATCACCCCTACCACCACATACTCCTCACTCCATGAATTGTCCTTCACCTCAACCCAACCAAAACTCGCCCCTGTTTCGTAGTCGGGACGAATCGGTCTCCGAAGGAAAAAGACGCCGTCTTTTCAAAGGTAAAAATAAGGTTGTAGTTGATAATGGTGAAGCTGGTGTGGAGGAACCCGAGGTGATGGTTCGGAATGGTGTTACTCGCGCTCTGTTCAAAGATGCTTCGAAAGCCGCGACGAAGGAAGGATTGAATCGTGTTCGGCTTACACACGATGAAAGCATCTTGGTAAATCGAGTTATGAGGTATTCTATTCATGGTGGTCGGTATTATCCGAAGTCTTGGTTGGTTAGTGTACCCGCTCTTTCCTTCTTTATCAATTTTCTTGATTTTCAAGGTTGGAGTCACATAAGTCGGTTTTCGGTCCTGTATACCCGGTTGAAGTGGTACAGTTCTTTGCTAGTGTGTCGATTAAAAAGGGAGTGTTGCATGCGGTTGTTAACGGTGTCGATGTTACCGTCTCTGTTTTGGATTTTTGCTCTGCTTTTTCGGTTCCTAATGAAGGGATTGAATTAAATCCGAGTCTTGAATGGTCTAATGTTGGGAGTGAAAAGGAATCTTTGGTAAAACAATATTTTGAGGAGATGACGGAGGGTGTCAATATCGTGGTTCGTCCTCTTTCGGCCAAAATTAAATTTTTCTTGAATTTTTTGTGGAACACTATAGTGCCGAGAAGAGGGGGCCGTGATAAGGTGTCAAGTTATGAGGCAATTATGGTTTATTCTTGGTTAGAGGGTCAAAAGGTAAATTTAGCAAGTGTTGTTTTGCACCGTATTCTTCAAACTGGTCTTACGGTGACAAAGGATAAGTTGAGCACCACGATTGATTTGCCTTACGGTATGTGGATCTCTCGGTTGTTGGAAATTAAGCAAGTAATAGGGCCTGATGTGTTATGGTGTTAGTGCTAGAGATTGTATGTGTGACAAATTAATCAAGTTAATGGGTCTGGTTCTTTGATGGACCCGAATTGCAACTTGTGAAAGATGTTGAAAAGGTTCCCGTGGATTCGGGTTTAGGAGTCGTTGAATCGAAATTGGAAGGATTTATGAATGGGTTAATGCAGAAATTTGAGGAGCATTCGGCTAGCTTGGCCACGGATCACATCACACGAGTTGGACCATCTCGGTCTTTAGACTCGGAATTAGATGCTAGTCGGGTGTACTCATGGATGGAGGGTGTGGATAAGAGATTGGCGGGTTTTGAAAGGGAGCTAAAGGCTATCCGTGGGGAAGTGTTCCCACATGGTGATCGTCTCACCTTCCTTACTAGTCAGGGTGGTGCGTTGGTGATGCACGGGAAAGCGATGGCGGGAGATCAAGCTCTTACGTTGGAAGCTACAAAGGCCCTTTCCTTAAAGGTCCTTAATTTTGAGAGGAGCATTGGGACTCTTTCACGCTTGGTTAGGAGTTCTTTCGACCGTCTGGATGCTTTGGAGCACCGTACCCGACCCGACTACGTAAACCCATATAAGACACGCAACATCTGATTCCTCACGTCCTACCATCATTAGCCTTTAATTTCATTAGCTTCTTTGTTTGTGGTGTGTTAATCAAACTATCATTCGGCCCATTTTGGCTTACATTTGTGGTTATGGCCCAAGTGTTCTATTAAACATGTGATCATTCGGCCCATTTGGCTTTAGACATGTTTAACTCTTAGTTTGGATGTTTATTATCTTTTGGATGCTTTTAGTCTTGCATGTTATCTTATTTTCTTATGACGTTTTTATCTCTTGTCTCGTCTTATATTATTCTAGTCATTTTTGATTTGTTCTTAACTTTTCGATGATGTCAAGAGGGGGAAAGAACGTCTATGGTAAGCATCTACCTAAGCTTGCTCCTTGTCAAGACCAATTGTCTCTTAAAGTCCTTAAAGCTTTGATATTTGGATATAATTGTTTGATCTTGCGTTACTCTTTATTATCAAGATAATGGTATTATATTAAGGGGGAACTTGTTCATTAGTCACAATTTTAGGAGACTTGCCATCATCAAAAAGGGGGAATTTGTTGGATCATATAGCTTATATGTTTATGTTTTGATGATGTCAAGGTGCCTTACATGTTTTATACTTGTTGCGTGTAATTGTTTGTTAAGTGTTTTAGCATTAACTTATTACGAGCAACCAAGAAGATTGTGATGTACACATGAGAAGTTCAAGTCCTTGTTTAAAGATCAAACAATTCGAAGGTTCGTTCAAGCATTATGTGAAGACGGAGTTCTTCTAGAAGATTAATCAAGCTTGGATGATGATGTAGCCTATACTCAAGATCTCTCTCAAGATTAGAATAGTATAGGTGATTATCTCGTAGTGGTAATCAAGAATGAGTTTCTTAATTAGTAAAGTTATAGCTTTGCAGATATAACATTACTAGTAAAAGAGCTCAATGTTATAGCTCTTCTACTATAACATTGAAATGCCGAGTTTTTATACACGACTTTTAAATGGTTCGAAAATTGTTTTACAATTTCTTAAAGACTATTTTATATGTTTTAATGAAAGTATTTATTTTGTAAAGCCCGGTTTAGTGAGGAGTCCGGTTTTATGGTTGGCATTAATTGATAGCTTTTGGGTCGACTTATGAGTTGGACTCTACTATCAATTAGGGTTTCCATCTAGCCTCTCTTAAAACCTAAATTCTAATTATATAACAAGATTAGGGTTTGCATGGATTCACGAGCCCATGAGCCGTGTTATGTTTGTGTTGCCTAAGAGATTAGGTAAAGATTTTATTCTATAAAATAATCTTTACATATCTTGTATATCTTACTTATATATTTGTTTATGGTAAAAGATTTTCTTGTTTCAGGAAATCTTATCATAATCTTAGAATTTATAGTAAAGATAATATTAGAAAGATTATATTCTATCTTTTAGAATATTCTTTATTATCTTCTATGGCTTTTAGGTAAGAGATAATAAGAAGATATAATTTATAGTTATATCTTATTATTCGGCTATTAGGGTTTCCTTGAAACCGTGTAGCTCTCCTTCTCTTTGCCTATAAATACTTTGTCATTTGCAACATCTAAAATAGAGACCTTAAGCATAAAATTGTTTTTCATATTTTAAAGAGCAAACCGTGTGTTTTTAACGAAAACCGATTTGCTAATTTCGAAAGGTCGTGTCTTTACAAAAACTCGCATACTTGTTCTTCATTATCGTTATAAGATAATAGTGCTATAATTGATTGCTTACTTGTTCATTAACGTGAACTATTAGAAGAATCATTAGTGCTTTCTTATTAGCGTAAGTTAGTCACTCGAGTATTTAACGGTACTCATTGAGTTACAGCTAGAGTTAGTTGTACGAGTTGGGTTAGTAAATTTGTAATCCGGAGAAAGGTACTAAATTTATTAATCGAGAATAGTGGACGTAGGTTTCGACTTGTGAAACTGAACCACTTCAAAAATCCGTGTGTCTCTCTTTCTTTCGTTTATTTGCTTTGTTTTTAATTCGTTAATTAGTTAATTAGTTAAAGTTTAATCAATAAACTTTAAATAATTAATTATACATACATAATCGAAAAAGCTTTCATAAAGTTTTAAATCCTCAATTCACCCCCCCCCCTCTTGAGTATTTTGGATCAATAGACTCTTCAGATATGATGGGGAACATATATGGTTTTATCTTAATAACTTAGCAAAGCAATATATATATTTCAATTCTTTAAATGTTTCAATTGAGTAGTCGATTACGAAACATGTGGAATTAAGTGGGAGTTGGAAATTATCATGTGAAGACATGGAATTTAGTGGGAGCAATCATCTTGTAAAATTTATAACTCACTAACTCATTGAGAATGACGAGCTAATACCTTCTTTCACAAAGAAGTATTTGAGTTTTCAATTCTGGATGAAAATGGACTATGATGAATCCAATTACATCATGAGATGTTGGATAAGGATTGAGATATACACATCGAATCAACGAGAAACATAGGTTATTCATGTCAATGAAAATGGAATTGCCATTAGCAGTCATGGTCGTTCATTGAACCTAAGAATGGTTGATCTCATGATTATTAGTTACTAATGTTTCCGCCATTAGAATAATCATGCACATGTCCAATAATGAATCATATGCATAAGTGGCAAGCCATAGAAGAAACGTCATGAATTCTCGAGGAGAATCCGATGATCGATTTCAGTGTTGGACAGAACACTCTGTTATGTGTCAAGAGGTTGCACATACTAAAGTTCGAACAACACGTAAGGATTTATGAAAATCCTAAGCCTTTCAAGCTAAAAAGAGAAATAAAAGGTTTGGAAATGTACTTAGTTGAAGTAAGAAGTTACTCAAAAACCTAATATTTCCTAATATGCTAGGACACTACAAGAAAACAAGACAAAGGCGACAGACATGCTACAGTCGCCAATTTGGCGACAGAAAAAAAAACTCGGGCGACCACTACCCGTCGCCAATTTGGCGACTATACCTTTTTATCCAAAAATCCGTATGAAATCTAAGGGCGACAGAATATTATCCAATTTGGCGACCGAAAACAGTCGCCAAATTTGGCGACCATTTCCCGTCGCCAAATTGGCGACAAAAACGGTCGCTAATCCTCTGTATATTTTTTTTTTGCCAGTTTCTTCACCCTGTCCCCTTCATTCATTCTACCATCAACTTAAAAAAAAAAATCGTCAAGAAACCCGACGACCCGACGCCACCACCAACTACAACGACCACCGGACGCCACCACTCGCCGCCGCCATCCGCACACTACATCACCACATCACTACCGACCCTTTGTTTTTAATAAAGGTTTGTTTTCGACTCAAATCTATTTAATTACTTCAATCCTTCATATTTTGTTTAAGTTGTGATGCTTATTTAGTATCTAGTTGTAATTTATACATTAGTGATGCTTATTAATGTATGTAGTTGTAATTTAATTAGCATTTTTGTTAATTAATTTGAATTAGGGTTAGAAATTGGGGTTTTTGTTAAATTAGTAATGTGATTTGATTAGGGGATGTAATTGAAGGTTATCTTGATAATATTAGTATTATTGAAGGTAGTAACTTAGTTTTAGTAATATTGAAGTAGTATTGTTGAAGGTAGTATAGTTTTATGAAGGTAGTATAATGTTAGGATTGTATAAATTTGCCTTATAATTAACCAAATTAAGTTAGAATGAGCATGATGTATAAATTTGTTAAATTAGTAATGTCATTTGATTAGGGGATTGTATAAATTTGCCTTATAATTTTGTTAAATTAGTAATGTCATTTGATTAGGGGATTGTATAAATTTGCCTTATAATTTTGACAACTTGTTTAATATATAATGACCTAGTACCCGTTCAAGAATTACTCATTAGGAGCAATTCTTGAATAGTCCCCTTATAATTTTGACAACTTGAAGTTTCCCGATGGATATGCATCCGATTTGAGCCGTTGTGTTGATTTGAAGGAACTGAAGTTGAAAGGGTTGAAAAGTCATGATTGTCATGTTTTCATGGAGCGCTTATTACCCGTGGCTTTTAAAAATTTACTCCCGACTACGATTTGGAATGCGATTCTGAAAATAAGTCAATTTTTTAGAGATTTGTGTTCCTCCACGATATCAGTTGAGGACATGAGTCGTTTAGAAGACCAAATACCAGAAATTTTGTGTAAACTTGAGATGATATTTCCGCCTTCTTTTTTCAATTCGATGGAGCATCTACCTATCCATTTGCCATATGAAGCTAAAGTTGGTGGACCCGTTCAATTCCATGGTTTAATAATCACAGGTTTATTATCGAACAAGTAATAACCAGATTGCAACAGGGCTTCCCTTGCCCCAACCTTGGTAAATCTAATAATAAACGCCCCATTTTTCAAAAAGAAAACCTTATCAATCTCAAACTGATCCATATATAAACGTTTCAACCACCTCCCATGGAGGATTAGCTCCTAAGATATAACAAAATACTGAGTTATTCCAGAATTCTACCTCTTTTTTTTTTTATATCTGCAGACGTGAATTGAAGGAGACCTGTCACACCCTCCTCTTCATCTATGGTCTCCAAAACAGGTACATCTTTACCACCCTTCCTCAATACCCAGCCATCATCATTCTGCACCTCATTCGCTGCACTCAAATCCAGGACATGAATACCATGTAACTCCGTTAGAGATTTCGTCTTACGTACATCCGCTGGTCCTTTAAAGCGAACATCTTTCTCCTTAGGCTGCGAAGAAGACGCATTATTAGTGTTAATAAGCGCATTTTTTGGATTTTGATTTGTTTCTGTGATAGATTTTAATGGCGTAAAACGGTTTGTGGTAACAATTTTCATGACTGTCATACTCAAACCCTAACTTCTATGCAAAGATTTTAGAGCTTTCTCTCTCCAGTTTCTCTCTCATAATTTAATTATCACCTTACCGTAACTTGTTTCACAAAAATGGTCATATTTTGCTATAAATGATTTCAAAATCTCATCTTATTATTTCAAATCAAAATAGTACTCCCTCTCTCCCGGTCATTTGTAGTCCTTTTCTATTTTATGATGTCTCAGTCAATTGTTGTCCTTTCTATTTTAAGAATGAACTTGTTGAACAATTCGATCATTAACACTCAAATTGGTTTACTTGTCATTCAGTAATTGTTTCTCTCATCTTTTCTTGATTTTTGTGCCAAAATCAAAAAATAACAATTGACCAAATGGAGGGAGTATATGTCTTAAAAGGAAGGCCAGCTCGTTATTTAGTTAAGGAACACTCTCCAAAACTCCACAAAAAAAAAAAAAAAGTCTCTTTACTGTTGTGACTTCTCTATAAACTGTAAAATAAAATTTGGAGAATAATCCAAAGCTGAGGTGCTCCCAGAGTTGCTACCAGTCAACCGCTACCAGCCCACGCTCTCCCTCACTCCCTAAACCTACTTTCTTTGTTTTTACATCAATAACTTCCCCCTTTCTGGACCCCACTCCTTCTCTCTCTACAACTATCATAAAACACTCACCTTTTTTCTCAACTTAAAAACTTCTTCTATTCCCTTCCCCTTTTGCAAATGGGCGTCGACATGTCTAACAACAACAACAACCCTCCTAACAATAATGATTTCTTCTCTTCCCCCGCGCTCTCTCTCTCTCTCGTAATTCGATTCACTTCTCCTAATCTTATTTCTTTTTATTTCAAACACGGTTTTTCAGGAGACTTACTTAGTTACTTATTATTATGTGTAATGTATTTGAATTTGTTTGTGGTTGTGGTAGGCGGGGATATTTAGAGGAGCAGCGGAGACGCCAGCAAGAAGCGGAGGTGTGGAGGAGGGAGATGAGGGTAGTGGCGGTGGCGGAGGTGGCACGTCACGGAGGGATGATACGGTTGAGATAAGCAGCGAGAATTCTGGTCCTGTTCGGTCTAGGTCCGAAGATGCTGACTTTATAATGAACAATGCGGATGACGATGATGACAATGACGATGACGATGACGGTGATGGTGGGGATGAGAAAGGGAAAAAGAAGAAGAAGCGGAAGAGATATCATCGTCATACCGCTGAACAAATTCGTGAAATGGAAGCGTAAGTTTCCCTACTTGTTTTTGTTTTGTTTTGTTTTTTAAACATTCATTTTCAATATGCACATACTTTGTAAACATCTACTCCTTCCGTGCCAGTGACTAAATAATTTATGTTTAGTTGATTTTCTCACAAAATAAAATAAAGTAAATTCTTCACTAAGATAGAGGGAGTAGTGATTTTTGTGATTTGGGTTAGGTGCTCCTTGCTTGGTTGTGATTGGTTAATTAAATTAATTTACTAATTTACTGTCCGTTAATTCAATAATCAAATTAGTTTACTAATTGACTTTCCATTAGAATGTAAATTGTTGAAATAAAATCAATTTGTTGGGGATATTTTAATTTGGGAGGGTTATTGTATTATAAAGAGTAATTTGCGAAAAACTGTAAAAGTGTGAGTTGCGAAGAGGGAAGTGAAGGAGGGAGAAAATGACGTACTCCGTACAAAAAGGTTTCATTAAGGAAATTATGATTCTTTATGTATGGCCGGTGGCGTTCTTTTCCCTTTGACTATTTTTGTTGTGACGGGAGCGCTTTTTCTTGTTTGTTTACTGTATTATTCAAGTCACAAGAAAATAAGGGGTCTGATTTTCGAAGTACACATTTTACTCATTGCAGTACGTTATTGACAATTATACCCTTTACACTTCCCCCTTCATTTTCTCTCTCTAATTATTCTCTCTAATTTTACCCAAATAATTACGTGTATTCAAACACACACTACATTAAAAAAAATTCTGAAAAAACCCAATTGGATTAACATTATTCATACCACATATGTTGCATATTAAATTGAAAAAACTAATCAATTTCTACATGCAGAGGTATAGACGTGCTAAGTTACAAAACTAAATCGAACAGAATCTGAGGACATGATAAACCGTCGTCCTTCTTGCCGGCAACGACTTCCCATGTCGCCGGTGACATCCGACTATACCAATATCCCATCATCGTCCCACACAATTGAACTTAAACCCTAATTAAAAAAAATATAAAACTATAAGGAGTCAATTTGATTAATAATAATTGATTAGTGAATTAAATACGTGTTCTATATTCGAATCATTATTCATAATTGAATAATTGGGACGAGGTTGAAGATAGTTAAGAATGCAACAATAGAGAGAAGGGAGAGAGAATTAGGTTTGATGTGTTTTAATAAGGGTAGAGAAATGAAAAATTTGGTGTTAAAAGTACTGAAATGAGTAAAATTCGTACTGCGAAAATAAATTACGAAAATAAGAGAGAAATAAAGAAAGGTTTGAAAAAAGGGTAATAATAAATAAAATGAATATACCTAAGGAGAGTCAAGATCCTCTCCATTTCGTAAAAAGAAATGGAGATGCCATTTCCTATCGACGGATTGGATTGCATCCCGCTAATATCGAAAGGTTCAAGATTTATGTAAGGAAATAAAGGGTTAATAAGGTGTAGATGAGAAAATATTATTAAATGAGTTTGTGAGAGAAAATGGAGAGAATGTTAATTGACCTAAGGAGGGTAGATCAGATATGTCATTGAATATATATTGCTCATCGAATATCTTTGTTGTGTTGTTAAAGGGTGAACCCAATGTCATTGAACTGGCTGAATCTCACAGCTTAAATTTTATATTTACCATACTTGATTTTGTTTTTGTATCAACCCCCAACTAACCAGAGAGGTGAATTTTCATCATCTCACTAATTTTAATTAGAAATGGTTTAGAATCAAAACGCTCCATTCAACTCCACTCTACCATCTTTTCTTTTCCATCCATTCAACTCCACTCTACCTATTTCCTAAAAAAGAATGCCAAATGACCATTTTGTCCTCATACCCATTACTTATTTACAATATTTACCACTCATACCCCACTACTTCTACATCAAACTCCACCCATTTCCACTCATACCCCACTTAATTACATTATATCTCATTATTTATTTACAATATTTTCCACTCAATCCCACCCTTCTTAATATTTGTGCAAAATACAAATAGGTAGAGTGGAGTTGAATGGAGGAAGTAAGATATCTTCAATATTTTCCCGCCTAAATGAAAACTACTCTACAATTGGGCTTCATTATGTCATATCTAAAATTGGGCCATAATGTTTAATTTCATATACGGGGTAATAAATATATAATTTTAGCCCATTTAAAAGGAGTAATATTTTTTCAATTTGATTAGACATATTAATAGAATATTTTTATTTTATTACACAAATGAAATTGTACTGATTATAAGCATGATGTGAAGGCAATATTTTACTATTATTATTATTATTATTAAAACTAAACTTGATGGCTACAATAATTACTTAACGGGTATATTACGCCTTTAGTCGATATAATGATATAATAACAATGTTTTTTTTAAAACAAAGTTAACAAAATAGTTCGAGTAAAACTGTCATTCTTATACGGATTAAAAGTTTTGAACTTGCTCTTTTTACCTTTTTATACAAAACATTACTAATTTAAATTTTATAATTAAATGTCAACTGTAGTTAAATACTATTAATATAATTATTATTTTCTCTAATATGCCTATCTACAAAACCGCGCATTCGCGCGGGATCTATACTAGTAAATATATTACTCAAAAATAATACGTACTTGGTACTCCGTACTAATTAGTTTCTTCTAGTCATGTATTCGTATCTTAATAATGATTAATTTATTATGTGTATTAAGAAGTAATTTAAAAAAATGCATGGTATGAAAATGACCACACAAATTAGTTATTTGGGGTGTAATATGACCACACAATAATGAGATGAGAAGAGTAGTATGGCATTTTGTTGTATTTATTGAAGAGAGTAGGGTTTTAGTGTTTTTCATTGGCACGGTTGACAAATTGAAATTAATAATAATCGACCCTACGTAATCGTCTTCTACTCTTCTCTTGTGTTAGTTGCATCTCTGATCAGAATCATAATCAAGATTAATTAATTGTAGACTTACCTAATTTATTTCACACTTACTAGTTACTAGTGGAGTACTCCGTATTAGTCAACGTCTTCACCAACAACCTTCTTGACTTCTTGTTTAGGTTATTTATACACATTACACAAGCAAAATAGTTAATGTATTATACAACTAGTTGTATATACGATTTAGTTAATGTAACTGAGCGTTGTTAGAAAGTTGTCGAACTCTATTAACAAAATTATTGAATTTATGGTAAAAGTTATTGAAACTTACCAAAATAATTATTAAGCTCAATAACTTCGCAAAATAGCTCTATAACTTGTAAAATAGCTCAACAATTTTGTGTAAGGGCTCAACAACTTTGAAGCGGTTGTACAATGCTATTATACAACTGGTTGTAGGATAGTATTTGTGTGAAATACGAGTAATAAAATTTAATGCTGAGAGAACTAAAATAAGTTTACCGTGAGGTTGTTTTACCAACCCAACTTCTTTCTCTTCCTTACAAGAGAAGTTATAAGGATATATTTTTTCACAGCAAGTTTTGATTGTTTCAGTCACAAACCTTCTTTTTAACATTATTTAAATCGATTGTGATTGTCATCATAACTTATAGTCGTCATAAATAATAATTTGTAATATTTTATGATAACTAATTCCAAACCTACAATTTAATTCTTTAACTTCTGGCTATCCACCCGATTTTCCATAAATAGTTGACAAAATTGATAATTCTCATATTTTATATACTTCCATTTTTGAAAGACTCCCACCTTTTTTTAATTTTCTTCAAAACTCCCACCTTAAAAACCCATTTTTTTTTAGCAAAATAAGTGTAAGTTTTTAGGGGATACCATTCATGAAATATGTTTGATTTCTTTTAAAAATAACGTTTGGTACTTCTATTTTAACAAAATGAGTTTTTAATACGAGTTCTGTAATTAGAAAAGATGGAAATTTTACAAAAATTATACTCCCTCCCATTCAAAATAAACCTCCCTATTTCCTTTTCCGTCTATTCACAATAACCTCCCTATTTCCTTTTTTGGTAAGTGTTTGTGTGGTCCAAATTTAATTGTATGGTGGGGTAGTGTATTTGTGTGGTTCAAATTTAATTATATGGTGGGGTAGTGTGTTTCCTTAATATTTGTGCCAAAATGAAATGGGAGGTTTATTGTGAATGGGAGGGAGTATAAAAGGGATAGGAGTTATGATTTTTCTTTAAATAAGTTGAACATACGTGTATAAAACACACCTTTCATGTCGTACCAAAAGGTCGTATATAGGTAGGCAAATAATTTCAAGCATCCCTTGTCTTAACTCTTTGATCATCTAGCTAGCTCCTAGATTCCATCTTCCAATTGCATTACCAAAGAAGTAAAAAGTAAGCTTATTATGAATGTCAATAAACTAGATTAAGATTTTTTCTATAGGAAATGTCTTTACCTTAGCTTAGTAGTTATTATAGTTTATCTAACTTTGCAAGTAAGATTTATAAGGTACCCGTAATTCGGTATACAACGACCATATATGTAATGATTTATTTTGATGCAATCCGTATATAACCGTGTTATTTATTTACTGTATTTATGTAACTTTGCAAGTAAGATGGTATAAATATTGCTTATGTAAATTATAAAGTAAGACGGTCTGTTGGGCGATCACCATGATGGAAGTAAGAAGTAAGAAACAAATTTATTGAAAAGCTGAAAAGTCTATAATAATTCGAGAATCGAGTAGATACCGTATGTTTGTTGCTCTTTATCTTTATTGTCTTTTATGTCTTTATGGTTTCCACTCATTAAAAAGTTGTCCATGGACTCCGCTTCCATCAATATTTTCAATTGGTCTCCTTTGTGATGAGTTACTATTTGTGCCGGATATTTTGTGAGATAAAATGGTAATAAAATGGGTTAGTGGAGAAAGGGGACCACATGAATAATGTTGCAGAGAGAGAAAAAGTGGGTACTTTGTGAGGTAAAATGGTATCCGTCATTCAAGAGTGACGAATATGTGCCGTCACAAACAAGAATTTGTACAATATTTTTCACTCTTTTTGTCAACACGTCAACAGTACTATTTTTATTTTCTTGACGTTGTGTAGTAGTTTCAGTCAGGCAAAACTTAATGGCATTAATTTTAAAAAAATACTACTCCGTATTTGTGATCGGATAGACTGTTGCTTATCAGCTCACAATAGGCTCCGAAACCAACTATATGCGACCTTATTTTTATATTCTAATAATATGTCGCTAGTAATGATTTTTTGAAAGGCGCACCTAGAGTTTTTTCTCCGTTTAGGGTCGATTTGTCAGTTTTACAGAAGTTTTGTTGCCAATTTGATAGTTTGGCCATAATGAAAGCCATAGCATGACAACTTACTACTAGTGGCTCTAGTGCTACTGCTACTTACCAAATCTTTTAAGTCCCTTCTAGTCTTCTACGATCAGTTATTCAGTTGACACAATCACTCAATTACCTCTTCAATTACGGATGTCAACTAGCTTAGTTGGTAAAGTCATGAGATGTGGTACTCATGACTTGGGTTCGAACTCCATCAACATCAAAATCACACTTGTGCCTTGTGTTAATAAACATTATAATGCAGGTTGTTTAAAGAGTCCCCCCATCCAGATGAAAAGCAAAGACAACAACTTAGTAAGCAACTCGGTCTTCATCCTCGCCAAGTTAAGTTCTGGTTTCAAAATCGTCGAACTCAGATTAAGGTATATTCTTCTGATTATAGCCTATTTAATCCTACTTCATTTTGTTTCACTTGGAAACTGAATCTCCGTGTTGGTAATTCTGCGTATATTTCTCTTACACTACAATTTGGAGACTCGGCGATGATGTTGTTGTATATAATAGTTTGCCAGAACAGTTATAGGTCCAATAGATTATTGTCAAGATATACACACAGGTGTTAACGTCACTGATCATACTAGTTACTATCAGGCTATTCAAGAGCGCCATGAAAACTCCTTACTGAAAACAGAGTTAGAAAAGCTTAGAGACGAGAACAAGTCGTTAAGAGATAACATAGAGAAGTCTTCTTGTCCCAATTGTGGATTTGCTACTGCCTCTGGGGATACTGCCTTAGCAGCCGACGGTCAGCAACAACTCAGGATCGAAAATGCTAGACTTAAAGCTGAGGTACATCTACCTTGGAAATTATTTTGGTCTAGGAAAATTATGATGTTCTTTGCTTTATATTATAACATTATCCTTGTGCCTTAGAGCTCCCACTAATGGCAGGGCAGCGGGGCGGTTTGGATGTATACAATCTTGCCTTTATGTTAACTTCACAGTAAGGAGGGTTGTCTAACGATGATCCATAATGAAACGGCATCAAGAATTACGTCAAATGACTGATACCATAGCACAGAACCAAACCGTATTCACATTATTAATCAACACACACCCTCTAGATTCCAGAAAAGTAGCACTCAATACATATAGAAATATCAATATTTGCGTACTTGTACAGGTTGAAAAACTCAAAGCAATGGTCGGAAAATACCCACCTGGAGCAATCTCCCATACCGCAACATGCCCAAGTTCAAGTGACCAAGAAAGTAAAAGCTCATTAGATTTATACACCGGTGTCTTTGGAATCGACAAAGCAACAATAATGGATGCTGTTAATCAAGCATTAGAAGAGTTAAAGAAAATGGCATTGTCAGGGGAACCATTGTGGCTAACAAGTGTTGAGACTGGGAGAGAGATACTTAACTATGATGAGTATCTCAGGGAGGTCTGTGCTGACAGCTCGAGTGGTGAACAGCCTAAAAGATCGATAGAAGCATCTAGGGAAAGCAGAGTTGTCTTTGTCGATCTTCCTAAGCTAGTCCAAAGCTTCATGGATGTGGTAAGATGGTCTATATGCTCTCAATAGATAAGGAAAACAAATTTAGGTACATGAGGTCCCAGTTTATCATAAATCGTAATCCCCAGAACTAATAACATTGTGCTTTTATTAATTTCATTAAATTCTAGGAAATTCTATTCCTGCAGCCGCCATCCTAGTTTTCTAATTGGTTAGGGTGTACTACGATGTGATTATGAGGTTTACCTAAGTATTTTCCGTACTTCTTTCATTTCACTAAACAAGCCTTGGTTATGGTCTGCAGAATCAATGGAAGGAAATGTTCCCATCCCTGATTTCGAAGGCAGCTGTGGTGGATGTTATCTGCATTGGTGAAGATCCTAACAGAAATGGTGCAGTGCAGTTGGTGAGTAGTAGTAATTGAACTATTGACCCTGAAAGTTGATAAATCATTAACAATTGACTATAACTTTAGAAATTAAATTAAAAGTAGAAAATCATATAATTATGTGTCTACCTCACTGTCATTCAGTTACATTGCTTCTTTTTCTGAAAGTAGCCTCCTCAAACATAATCATTCTCTTGCAGACTAATATTACCTTGTTAAACTGACTCAACCTTTCTTACACTACCAACCTCAACTCAACTTAGTGCCAAAAGTCCCTTTTCACATAGCAGCTACTACTTGTAACTTGAGACGATATAATCGGACAATAGGAATTTCGGTTTGCTAATTATTCAACCTTAGAAATTGTTGCATGTTACAAGTAATTATCCCATAACCTTATCGGTTTTTTTAGAAAAGATGATTTTCTCTGTGGTTCATCCTCGGTTACTAGATTCACCCGGCCCCAGATATATTAAATCTGGCACTTACAAAAATAGATGTATAGAAACACGACAAGAGCATATTGCATATTGGATGTGGCGTATTTATAACGAATTCGGCTACCTTGGCTTTATCACACTGTAGTATTCTGTATCATCCAGCTGGTATTAGACAAGGATTCGGTACTTCACATGGATCCAGATTCCACAGGTGGTCGAAATTGACCAATGACATGATACTTCGAAGACCTGATCTCTGCAATATTTGTAAGACTTAAGGGTAAGTTGCTAATCTGAGCATTACTTGTGCAGATGTACGCAGAGCTACAGATGCTTACACCAATGGTTCCAACACGAGAGGTTTACTTTGTAAGATACTGCAAGCAGCTGAATGCTGAGCAGTGGGCAATTGTCGATGTATCCATCGACAAACTAGAAGATAACATAGATGCATCACTGATCAAATTTAGAAAGCGGCCTTCTGGCTGTGTCATAGAAGATAAATCCAATGGCCACTGCAAGGTTGAGACTTTGGATTCAATAAATTGTTATTTCATGCCTATGTTATTACGACTCTGCTGCAAGTGTCAAGCTCGAGTTGGAACCACCGTGTCTGAGTATAGGCTTGTGGTGTCAGAATGGCAGTGCGTCATACATGCAACACTGCCAAACTGAAGTGCCCAGTGCATAGTGCCCAAGTAACATAGTTTCAGACGATTAGAAAGTCAGAGCTCATTGATGCAAGTGTGTAGATTTTTCCAATTTCGACACATCACTTATGGCTACATGTCCTGTGCCAACAACACAACATAATGCTTACGACTGTTCTTATGGTGCCATAAACTTCTTTTTCGTCAATCCAACACTTGCACTCGATTAAGAGTATTACCAGGTTCTAATCTGGTGTTGTTAACTTGATTAGGTTACATGGGTAGAGCACTTGGACTGCCAAAAGACTACAGTTCACTCCTTGTACAGAAGCATGGTTAATAGTGGTCTAGCCTTCGGAGCAAAGCGGTGGATCTCTACATTGCAACTCCAATGCGAACGCTCAGTATTCCTTATGGCTACTAATGTTCCCACAAAGGATTCAAGTGGTACAAAATCTCTGATAAATCTTGGAAGATTTGTTTGTTTGTTTTTTTGTCCAGAAATAAAACAACAAACGGAAATCTGATATCAGTATTATATGTAGGAGTTGCCACATTAGCCGGGAGGAAGAGCATTCTAAAGTTAGCCCAAAGAATGACATGTAACTTCTGCAGGGCACTTGGAGCGTCCAGCTTCAATACATGGACAAAGGTAACAACTAAGTCGGGGGAAGATGTTAAGGTGACTTCTCGGAAAAACTTGAATAATCACGGAGAACCCATCGGAGTAATTCTGTGTGCTGTCTTTTCGGTCTGGCTTGCTGTATCTCCCAGTGCTCTTTTCGATTTCTTACGAGATGATGCTCACCGCCATGAGGTAAAAGTCGGTATTAACCGAAAGAACCTGAATTTGTCGTCGTTTTACCGCTAATGTTTCACTATTTTAGTGCCAACTCTTTCTGATAATAGTTGCTGTCTGAATGAAGTGGGATGTAATGGCAAAAGGGTGTCAAGTAAAATCCATTGCGAACTTGGCCAAGGGGCAAGATCGTGGCAATGCTGTCAGCATCCAAGTGAGTTTTACTTTCACGAGTAGACCTAATGGAACTGACTCAATCCAAAGTAATCGACATGACTAATCTGGAAAAAAAAACTAAATAGCTAGGGCTCGAAGGAACCAAACAAATGACAGGATTGCCTGACCTAACTGAAACTGAACTGCAATTCAAATAACCTGATAATAATCACCACCCAAGCCGAACATGAATAAACCCATTTGTCAAGTCTTCTTAAGAGACATCTTAACTTCATAAACATAATTGACTCCCTGATTTCATGTCAGACGCTGAACTCAAAGGAAAACATGACCTGGGCACTACAGGACAGCAGCACCAACACTTATGAATCAATGGTCGTGTACGCCCCGGTCGACACAAGTAGCATACAGTCAGTGATGACAGGCTGTGACTCTAGCAGTGTCGCGGTTTTGCCATCAGGTTTTTCAATCCTCCCTGATGGCATGGAGTCTAGGTCCCTTGTGCTAACTTCCAGAAAAGAAAAGAATACAGAAGGTGGGTCTTTGCTCACTATCGCTATACAAGTTGTCACCAATGGTTCTCCAACAGCAAAGCTCACTGCAGAATCTGTAGAACCCGTTAGCTCACTTATATTAACTGTATTAGATAACATAAAGAGAAGCTTGCAATGTGACGATGGATAACTATGACTATATTTCTTTGCATTGTTGATCACTTATCAATACTACTAGCTTCCCCGTATAATCTATAGATGAGTCATCAATTCCGAGTCCATGGTTATCCATTATAAAACAATTATAGCCTGAATTACTTGTGAAAATTCAAAACAGTTCAACCCGACAACACAAAAATTCAAATGAGATTTTTCTATGCATACAATAAACTCACTTGAACGAAACTGTTATGTGCCTACAACGGGTTCATACAAGGCTAACTAAAACTGAAAATATGTTTACCCTTCAAAAAAAAAAAAAAAAAAAAAAAACTGAAAATATGTTTGGGTAATCTTATCATACTGAACAAGAAGATAATATTTCAAGTATTGTGGTAAGGAAACTTAAAACCACATCATCACATTTTACCTAAAACTGTCCACGAATACTCTAATAAAGACCGTTCTATCAGCCGCAAAGAATAGGGCCTTAGTACCATACAATTCTGTTAACCAAGACGGGCGAAGATTGTGGATTCCAAAATTGCAGTAAATTTGAAGCATTGCGAAACATAAACACATAATTTTGAAAAATAACACAAATCTCTAATTAAACCGAAACGGTACAGAATGCACAGAATTATAAGTTACAATACAATTTTCGTTGAGGCATTTCATCAAACACCTCATCTACTAAAAACAAAATCATTGATTTAAACAGTCTTATCCTCATCAGGCTGTTGAGACTGAAGTGGTAAACCAAGCTCATTGGGAGCAACTACATCGGCCGCGACCGGAGAAACCTTCCTGGCTTGAGGTTTAACAGCAAGAAAAGTCTTGGTCTTACTAATAGGCCTACACTTTTCAAGCTGGACCAAATCACCAACCTTGAAAATATTATCTGGATCATGAGCCTGAAAGCGCTTCTTCTTGCGAACCCGGCGTTTGTATTTAGGATGGGGGGCTAAGCGAGTGACTTCCACAGCGACGGTTTTGTCGTTGGTAGCGCAAACAACTTTGCCCTGCATGGATTTCATGGCTTTGATGGTCAGGGTTTTGGTAGTGATGGTGGATGGTGGTGGTGATGTTGAGGAGATGGAGAGGGTGGAGAAGGTGTTGGAGAGTGACCCATGGAGGAATGTGGTGGTGGGTTTGGATGAGGTGAGTGGAGGTTTGAAGAGGGATAATGTGAGTGACATTGTATGGTTTTGGGATGGTTGGATTTCAGGAATGAGAGGATTTGTGGATGAGGTGGTGATTATTTCATCTTTTGTTTTGGTGGTCACAATTATATCCTACTCCATGAGTAGGGTATAAAATTAAAATTATAAAATTAAAATTTTAGTTATTGAAAAATTATAAAATTAAAATTTAAAACCTTTAAAATTTAAATTTGATACATTTGAAAAATATAAAAATTAGTACTACAATTTATAATTTTCGTTCCTCTATAAATAGAGATCACTTTTGATATATTTTGGTGTTTATTTTAATTTTACTCACATATTCACATCACATAATTAACATATTCATAACAATGAGATATTCACATCACGTAATTAACATACTCATCAGATATTCATATTACATAATTAGCATATTCACATAGATTAAAAATTATATTCACAAAGTAAAACTCACATACTCACACAACTAATATAGATATTCAAACAATATAACAGACATGTTCACAAATTACTTGTTCATAAGAACAACAAACATTTTATCGAGTTACTCACAGATATTCATTTAACAAAATATACATATTCACACAATTTAACATGTAAATATGTCACTTAATAAATTTTGTGAATATATATTTAAATATTATAAACGAGTTTAAAAATATAGCAAATATGATCTTTTTTTATTGAGTAAACAATATTATGAACATTAGTGATTTTTTGTTTTTTAAAATTGGTAGTTAGATTAAAAATAAAGTCATTTTAAATATATATGCACCTTTTAATAACTACCCATTATACATTACAATTAAAAAAAAAACTGATGGGAGTACCATGCACCATACTCTTGGGTGCATGGTATAAGAATTGACTTTTTTGGAGTTGTTTTTGGGCTTCCGGCCTACTTGTAAATTTGTTGAGTTGGGATTTTGGGTAGACCTTGCAACTTTGCAAGTCTGACTCGACCTGAACCGAGAAAACTCGACCAGATAGAATTTGGGAATTTTGCAAACTGAAATTGACTCGTAACCGACACGATCCGATGATCAGTGATCCAAACCCGACCTGATATGAGCGCGGCCTGATATTGACCCGATTAAATTGATGACCAAAAAATTATTAAGTTTAACTTGACTCGATAATGACACGACCCGTTATATCATTAGACCCGAAATGAACCAACACGACTTAAAAGGATAAACTGACTCGATATGTCCTAACTTGACTGACCCAATTGTCACCTCTACTTTGGAACAAATTTGAGTTGTGATAACATTTTACCCACTAAATATTGATACAATAATAACTAATTGGCACCTTCCACCATACTTCTTGTTTTTTTATAGGGCTTAGGTTGTCTAAGGTAGGGGTGTTAACGAGTTGAGTCGAGCTTGAGTTTGGCTTTGCTCGACTTGTGCTCAAGAACCAAAACTCGAGTTTGAAAAAAATGTGCTCGTTATCAAGCTTGTGAGCTTTAATGTGAATTCGAACCACACTCGAGCTCAAATCGAGCCTATATATAATGTTAATTTTTTTATTTTTTTTCCTTCCGATATTTTCAATAACAAAGCTCGAAGGTTATATGTAAAAATATTTGGCAAATCAGTGAGACATTTGATATGCGTGATACAAAGATATAATCATGATAAAATATTTTTATAAAATATGAGCAATATCTTATCTAATCACACAAGTTCGAGCCGCTCGCGAACTTTTCGAGCCGAGCCAATGTTTGCTCGGCTTGACTCATTAAGCTCTCGAGCCGAGCTTTGACCGAGTTGATCTCGAATTTCTCATGAGTTGTCTCGTCTCATTAACACCCCTAATCTACGCAAATGAAAGTAATAATCGAAAGTTCAACTAACTAGGTAACTAGTGGAGTAGGATTTGAACCACAAAAACTCGAGATGTAATTAGCTGTTAGATTTGTCGTTTCAGAATACACTAAGTCACGTTGTTTGGGTTTGGATTAAGTTACGACTAAAGCTAAGAATTACTAAACAAGAAGATATAGAATAAATCAACAAGATCAAACAAAGACAACAAAAGGGTAATAATATTTTATCAATAAGAGAATAACAAAGGTTCTAAACAATTGTTGGGGTCGAGATTAAGGTATTACCTAGGCTTGGGTCACGTCCTATTGGTCTTATGACCGTCTTAGGTTAAACTAGCTGGCTCTCGCAAACTTTCTATCTATTCCTACCAAGTTTATGCAATTCTAACCATTAACCTACGTTTTTAATGTTAAAGTTGATGATATAGATAGATAAGTCAAATAGGAAGTTGGAAGAAACAATTCAACATACATTTAAGGCGCAAAAACTTGGAAATAGTATCTGTTTTAGCAGGATTTTCCTGAAGGGATCCGGCTTATTTATATAGTGATCAGGGTATCTAGTTCTATAAAATTAGAATGGTATGGATAAATGATAAAGAATGAAACAAGTATGATGGATAACGTTTTTATTACTTTGATAGACCGGGCACAATATTGTATGAATATCTGAGAGTTTTAGAGTAAAAAGAAGATAAAGTATGGATCAAATTAATAATGAATGCCTTTACAAATGTTCAAAATCTCCTATTTATATTTTTCTCTCCCTTTAACGTTATAATGAGCAACGTTCATAATCAGCAACCTCTTCCCCAAATTGTAGGAGCTGTCACCGGAATAATAGGGCATGCTTCCTATTAGCTTGCTTGACCCGTTCTCAACTCAACCAATCCTTAGCCTTTTCCTTTCTTTCCGTCCAGATTCATGGATTAAATAGTTCTAGGTTTGGACTTGGTCTTCCTTGAGAATAGGGCACGGTTATTTAGTTTATACAATCGTATTTCTTGTTTATCTGCTTAATCCAGGCTATTTTCAGGAATCCGCCAAGCTATGATATACTGATTATCAGGCTTCTCTTCCAGGATTTAGTAGTCTTCTTGCCATAATATTCTTCACCAGCCAGATAGTAGTTAGTCTTGTCCGGTCTTTGTCTCTACCATTCAGCTTCATTGAGTCGGACCAGGTTACGGTCAGACCAGGTTAAACTGGGCCTAACAATTGCCCCTTGACATTTTACCCGTGCTGGGTCAGGCCAGGGGTGAAATGTCAATTTTTACCGGGTTAAACAATAAAGAGACTTACACTTAATTAATGACTCTTAGACTCCTAGTTACCGTTGGACACTATAACGGCTAGGTGATGTCATGCTGAGAGTTTTGCAATCCCTAGGGTTTTCACACCGTTATAGATTTTCTATAAATTCGGTATTTAGGGCAAGATTATCTTCCACCAAATTTCCTCCACTTTCTTTGCTAAATATTCTTCTAAAATTCTTCCGAATTCTTCCATATTTCTCAAGAATCCCGTTCGTATTTTCTCAACAATTTCTATAATAAATCAAACACTTAAGAACATGGGAGCAAAGAAACGCCCTACATCCCGAAAAGTCTGCTGCGAGCTCCGAACTCCGTAAACGTCCGGAAGAAGAAGTGATGGAGATTGATCCTCCTTTCCGCATTGTTGCTTTTAAGTACCAGGATTCTGTATTCACCGCCCTTCAATCTTTGGATCCTTACTTTCCTGAAGAGAACTTGTTGAAAACAAATTATGACAAGATATTAAGGGAGAAGAAAATAATTCTGAATCGACCGAGGTATGGATTCCTCGAGTCTTGTCCATTAGGGCTAACTGGGTATCACCTGGTTGGTTCTGTATTTTTGAATGGGCATTCAAAGCAGGCTGTAAGTTACCTTTTACTCCCTTAATGATTGACACCATCCGTGCTATGGAAGTGTCACCTTTTCAAATTATGCCGATGGTTTGGAAACTTGTTCATTCCATAGAAAATTTATGCGCTAAACACAATCTTGTGATTACTCTCAATGATATTAAGGCATTATATCATTTTAAAAATCCTTCTGTTGGTCGTTTTAATTTGAGAATTAAGTCAAAGATGACTCCATTAATTACTAACCTGGATTCTCGAGACGACAAGAGTTGGGCAAAGACTTTCCCGTTTATCCTGGGACCGAGACTCGGGATCGGGCTTTGATTACTCGAGATATCCTCCTTTGGAGAGTGGTAGGTTTCTGTATTTTTATTTTGCGGTTATATTGAGTGAGAGTGAGGTACATAAATCTTACCTGTATATTTTGTTTTTGTAATGTTTGTAGCTCCTGATTGGAATCACGATCCTCTGGATGAAGAGGCTATTGCAAGGATAGATGCTTTCCTTGCCATTCCCGAGGAAGAGAGGACACGCCACCTGCTTGGGGCGGGAATTGTTGCCCCGGTATATGAAGACCAAGCCGATCAAGGGTTAAAGTACCCAAAGGCAAGCCTAGCTCTCTCGCTCTTTCCCCGTACGCCTTCTACTTGCTTTTATGTTGGCGTTGTCTCTTTCCTCACACTTTTTAGTTTAATATTTACGTATATTTTTATATATCCGGTGTTTAGATCTTCTCGCTAGGGCAAGCTAGCTTTTCTGCAAAGGATTTGAAGGTCAGGGGTGGCTAGGATTGGCCGAGCGAGTCCAAGAGCCGAGAAACTAGTGGGAGTGACAAGACTTTGGATATCCCGATTTCGATGTCCACCTCCTCAAGATCCGCCCGATAGTGTCACCAGGGTCATACAAGCTCAAAAAGAAAGAGGGAGGATGATATTCGGAAGAGGAGGAAGGAGGGAAACAACCTATCCCGGCTCGGCCACTCAGAGTATAAGGCAGGTGCCTGCTAGGATTGATGACATGGATGATGCCCGGGCTCGGATAGATGAGTTTTCTGCAAGGATGAGCGACCAACTGTTGTCTGCTAGTACCCTTGATTCGTCTACCAGGGTGGTTTCTATTCGACTTCTCTTGTAACAAGGGTCGCCGAACTCGCTTCCCGGCTAGAGAGAGTTAGTTGATCTGTTTTTTATAGTTTATATGCTTTTTGTTTTACCTTGTATTTGCCTAATTGATTTTGTATGTACGCAGGGTTGGATCTTTGGGCTCACTCGCTTGTCGTCGGCTTAGGGACGCCTGTGCCAAGGTTACCACTTGGAGGAAAAGCTGGATAGGCTAAACCGTGACTCGCACTCATCCAGGGGTAATGAAGTGGTGCTCCAATCTCGGTTGGCGGCGGCTAAGGAGTCAACCAGGGTGCTATAGTTTGTGAGGTGGTGCGAAAAATGCCGAGAAGGTCTCAGTCAGTTGGAGTTGGAGGTCGAGAAGCGTGCAATGCAGATCGATTGAAAAAGAATGAAGAGCTTGCTTCTTTGAAAAGGAGTTAGTGGAGGCGAGGTTGGGCGATGCACTCGACTTCTTAAAAGGTCGGGTTGATGCTATGAGGGACCCGAATCGATCGGGCGATTGGAATCCGGACCGAGATGAGACACTCGGATGCTCGAGATCCCGACTTGGCCAACATGGGTCAAGAAGAAGAAGTGGATTCTCCTCCTTCCAAGGCAAAGTCCGGTGATCGGAGATGGTGGATGGTTGTGAGTCGATTCTCGGCTCAAAAATAACTTAGTTTTTCTTTTGGGTTTTGGTCTATCCAGGGGGAATGTCCCTGGAATGAATTTTTAGAGTTTTAAGGAATTTTTTGGCCCATCCAGGGGGAATGTCCCTGGGATGGATGGTTATTAGGTGGGACCAGTATTTTGGGTGAATAAATATTTGGTCTCTGTTTTGTTTCTTTTTGTGTTTTGATAAGGTACTGATGTTGGACATGTCTCGGATCTCGCCATTGTTCGATCGATCGAGCCGATTTTTTGACTCGATCGAGCGCGCTTATTCGATCGATCGAGGCCGCTTATTCGACTGATCGAGCCGCTTAATGTGTTATGGGTGGGGTTGTTGCACATGCGGAGGGCTTATGACCCACCTATGTCATACAATTCAGGAATAGATTTTCCGGGTTTGTATGTTGAGCTCAGTATTTAAAGGCCTGTTTTGCAACTGAATTTTGGGTATCAGTTGGATATTTGGTGGGGGTGGCCCCCAATCTTTGAGATTTGTTTTAATTAAAATGCAATATGTAAAACAAGTGTTGAAGATTTCGCTAAATGAATATGAGAATATAAATAAGTGTTTGGACATATAAATTGAAGAAATCATATATGGCATTTATTCATGTAATTGCAAGTATCATACATGTAGGTTCAAGGCAAGAAGTATTTGAAGTAAAAAGTTATACCTGGATTGTGTGATATATTCTATATGTGAAATAGTTTTAAATGTGTAATATTCCGGCTCTCGGGATCATTTCGCCGTCCGGGTTTGTAGTCTATAAGCTCCCCGGCCAACAATTGAATCAATCGGATAGGGGCCTTCCCGAGGTTGGGGCCAATTTGCCAAAGATTCTTTTCTTTTGTGTTTTGGAAAACTCTCCTGAGAACGAGATCTCCTACCCTGAATACCCTGGCTTTGACAGCTTTTGTTGTAGCTTCTCGCAACTCTTTGCTTTGGTATCTTTGCGCTAATCGATGCTTGCTTTGCATCTCTTAGCTCCTCCGTTAAGTCCAGGCTATCCTCCATTAGAGGTATGTTGTTTGTTGTTGTGTTTAGGCTACACCGGCTGATGGAATGTCCACCTCGGTAGGAATTCTTCGCTTCACATCCATAGACCAAGGAATAGGGGTTTGGCCAAAGGATGTTTTAGGCGTGGTTCTGTCACCAAAAGGACCAGGGGAGCTCTTGACCCATCTACCTTTTCTTCTTTCCACTTTTTCTTTATGCGGTGATCACCACTTTGTTACTTGGATTCACTTGACCGTTGGCTTTTGGATATCCTGGCGTGGATGTTACCGTTGATGTTCCATTGAGCACGGAATATCATTGTTCTTTTTCCCACAAATTGTGTGCCATTGTCGCATACTATTTCGGAGGGGATGCCATATCTACATATGATATTATGTTTGATGAATGCTATGACATCTTTCTCCTTGACTTGCCCGTATGATTCGAAACTTCTATCCACTTGGAGAAGTAGTCAGTCATTGCTAGCATGAAAACTTTCTGTCCGGGTGCTTGAGGTAGTTTTCCTACTATATCCATGCCCCACTTCATAAATGGCCAGGGTGCGGATATGGAATGTAGTTCTTCGGATGGTGATGGATGGATATATGGTCCGTGAATCGAGGCTTTGCATTTAGAGCTAAAATCCAGGCAATCGGCTCTTAAGGTGGGCCAATAATATCCTGTTTCGAGTACTTTGCTTGCCAGGCTTCTTCCACCTTTGTGATTTCCACAAGATCCTTCATGGATTTACGATAATATCCGCTCGCCTTCCCGTGGTTCCAAGCATCTGAGGTAAGGTCCGGCCTGCGATTTCTTAAAAAGCACGTTGTCAATAATAGTATACGAAGCAGCTTTTATTTTTAGTGCTCTGGCATCTTGCTTATTTAAGGGTAGGATTCCCTGTTGTAGCCAGTCATAGTAAGGTTTCGTCCAAGAATTAGCAATGTAGATTGGGAAACTTTCATTTTGTTTGTTTATTGCAGGTTCTAATAAATGCACAATGGGTATTTTGTCAAAATCAAGGGGACTAAAGTTGGATCCTAGGCCGGCTAAAGCATCGGCCTGGGTATTTAAGTCCCTGGAAATTTGGTCAATATCAAAGTTTTTAAACTTTGATTTTAGCATTTGAACAACATCTAGATAAAGCATCATTTTGGGGTCTTTTGCAGTATATATGCCATTTACCTGGTTGGAGACAAGAAGGGAATCGGTGCGTACCTTTAAATTTTGCACACCAAGATCAATACATACCTTTAACCCAGCTATCAGGGCTTCATATTCCGCCTCATTGTTGGTGGCCTCAAATGCACAGCTTATGGCCTGTACTATCTTATCCCCCTGTGGTGATTTTAGTACTACACCTAGGCCTGTGCCCCTTGTGTTGGCTGCTCCATCGACAAATAGGGTCCATTCTAGGTCTGTTTGGTCGCTGGTCAGTTTATTTATTTCTTTTATTAGGTCAGGTTCTAGGGTCGGACTAAAATCAGCCACAAAATCTGCTAGTGCTTGTGACTTAATTGTTGTCCTTGGTTCAAACGTTATATTGTATGTGCTTAGGGATGACCATTTGCACATTCGTCCGGGACAATTCGATCTCCTAAGTACGGACTTAATAGGAAGATTTGTTCTGACTATTATAGGGTGACTTTCAAAATATGGTCTTAATTTTGTGCAACTCATTATTAAAGCTAAAACATATTTTTCTAGTAGGCCGTACTCGATCTCTCGCATCCAATGCAGACTTTTACTTACATAATAGACAGGTGCTTTGTTGTCCGTCTGCTTCTTTGACCAGGATCGCACCGACAGCTTCGTGGATCGATGTGTATATTGTCGGGGTTCATCTTTGACCGGTTTAGCCAGCAAGGGTGGAGAGGATAGGTATATTTTCGTGTCTTCAAAGGCGGTCGATGATCGGGGTCCATTGAAAGTCCTTGTTCTTCCTTAGCAGGTTATAAAATGATTTGCATCTTTCTCGATGATCTTGAGATGAATCTATTCAGTATGCTATTCTCCCCGTCGCTTTTTGTATGTCCTTGACTGTCTTTGGTGGTTCTAGTTCCAGGATAGCTTTGATCTGCTCAGGGCTGGCTTCTATTCCTCTCTTTGTCACCATGTAGCCCAAGAATTTGCCTCACGAGACTCAAGTGGCATTTTTGTGGGTTGAGCTTCATATTGAATTTTTCCAATATTTGAAAGGCTACTTCCAGGTCTTTGACATGGTCTTCTGCCTTTTTTGATTTGACTACCATGTCATCTATATAGACTTCCATGGTGTCTCCTATCTGATCTTTGAACATCATGTTGACTAGCCTTTGGTAGGTTGCACCCGCATTTTTAATCCAAAGGGCATAGCAAAGATAACAATATATACCTCTTTCGATGATGAAAGTCGTGCTTTCCTGGTCTGCTGGATGCATTTTTATTTGATTGAATCCGCTGGAGGCATCCATGAATGTCAACATTTCGTGGCCTGCAGGGCATCTACCATTGCATCGATGTGTGGTAGGGAAATGGATCTTTTGGGCAGCTTTGTTTAAGTCGAAGATAATCTACGCAGACTCTCCATTTGCCATTTTTCTTTTGGACAACTACCACGTTTGCAAGCCGTCAGTCGGTACATCACTTCCCCGATCATTCCCATGTCCAATAGCTTGTCAACTTCTTGGTTGATAATTTCGTGCCTTTCTGCAGCAAATTTTCTTCTCTTTTGTTGTACAGGCTTAAAGGATTTGTCAATGTTCAACTTATGAGTAATAACATCAGCATCTATGCCACCATATCAAAATGTGACCAAGCAAAACAAGACATTTTAGTTTTAAGAAAGCTGACCAGATTTGGTCCGATTGAGTCGGGTGCATCGACCCTACAAGTACTTTCCCGTCGGGGAATTCTGGGTCTAATATGACTTCTCCTGTTTCCATCTGTGTTTGTGCTATGTATTCTTCCCCGACAGTGACTTTAATTGCTATGCAAGGGACTTACCTGACTTTGAGGGTTTCAAAGCCTGAGTGTAACATTCCTGAGCAGTCCTTTGTTCTCCTCTGATGGTGGTTATCCCCCATTCTGTTGGAATTTTCACGCATTGATGGTATGTTGATGGGATTGCTTTGACATTGTGGATCCATGGTCCGCCCAGGATTACATTATACGAGGATAAGCAATCCATTACTCCAAATCTCTCATATGAAGCCACGCCCTCCACATAGGTAGGCAAGCCGATTTCTCCCGGGTGTTTTTTGTTTCTCCACCGAATCCAACCAGACGCTGGATTTCTTTATGATCTTGCTTTCGTCTATCTTCATAGCTTTAAGGACGTCAAGCATCACCAGGTTGATTGAGCTTCCTCCATCTATCGATTCTTGATACTTTGGTCGTCTTGCCGATTTGCATTGTGATTACCAGGTCGTCATGGTGTAGACCGATATTCCTTGCGGTCCGAGTCATCAAAGGTGATAGCGAGGCAATGACACGGGCTTGGGAGGAGGTTGAAGTCCGGATTCCCTGGATATCCTCTTGGGCTCAGCAGAGTGGTCGGACCACGATTTCGATCCTCCATTTATGAATTTGACTTCATAGATGGGAGGAGGAGGAGGAGGATCTCTGCCGCTTCCTGGGTCTCTCTTATTTTGTCCTTCATCTTTATTCTTTGGTCATTGGATTATATCTTTCAAGTAGCCTTTCTTTAGAAGATATGCCACTTGTTTCCTGAGCTGAATGCATTCTTCTGTGGTGTGTCCGATGTCCTGATGGAAGTCACACCATCTTGTTGGATCCTTCCTGGGGTTGTCGGACTTCTTTGGCCATCTGACTGTATCTCCCAGGTTTTCCAGGCGTTTGATTAATCCTGCAGTATTAATAGAGAAGTTATATTCAGGAATAGTTGGGAGGCTAGAGAGGTTACCTTTATGTTCTTGTGCCATATTGACTTCGGATCGTTCAGGCCTGGAATAGGGTGCTGATCTGGGATTGCCTCCTTTCTGGTAGGAGCTTTTCCTGTTAGTATGTCCATAGCCCTGCTTTCCTCCGGATGAGTTCGTCCTGAAGTTGAGGTCTTCTTCTAATCTAACATGCTCTAAGGCGATGGATTGAACGGTGGCAAAGGTTGGACATGCTTTCTTGGTCAGATCTGCATAAATATCACTGTCAAGCAGGACTCCTTGCCTGAATGCTTCTACTGCTGTTTCTTCATCGCATCTTGGAATGGCCACCTTTTCTTTGACAAATCTGGCCAGGAATTCCTTGAGAGATTCTTCGAAGTCGCTTTATCCTGAACAGGTTGCTTGGTCTCTTGGCCATATCTCTGCTACTTGCGAATTGTTGATTGAAGGCATTGATCAATTCTGCAAAATTCTTGATACCTCCATTTGGGAGATTGATGAACCATTGTAATGCTGCCCCAGTCAGGGTTGTGCCAAAGCCTTTGCACATGCAGACTTGCCTGAGTTCACTGGGTATTGAGGCGGCCAACATTTTTTGTTTGAATATGGCAACATGATTTTGTGAATCAGAAGTTCCATCATAGGTTCTCATGGATGGGACAAGAAATTTCTTGGGTAGATCAATCTTTGCAATTTCATCTCGCAAAGGGTGAATCCGCAAAGTCATCAACTTCTACTTGACCACGAGTGGTCCGTACTCCGGGTATATTTTCTATTTTATTGTGAAGTTTTTGGATTTCCTGAAGCATAGCCATCATTATTGCGGCTTCAGTTTTGTTTGTCTCATCATTGGGAATAGTTGGAGTGCCGGATAATGTATCCTTCTCCGGGGTTCCAAAATTAGAGAAGTCTATGTTTTTGATGATGGAGGAGAATGGGGTTCCTGGTTCGAATCTGGTCCTGGAGCCCGAAGCCTGATTTTCCAATTTCTTCTTCAGGCTAGACTCAGATTCCTTCAGCCTATCGATTTACCTTCACCGAGCCGCTTTCTCTTGGATTGTTTCCAATTCCTTGATTTTGGCCAGAGCAGCCGCTAGTTGTTGTTCAGCGGTGAGTTCCACCATTTTTGTGTGTGGATATTAATTGAAAGATAATAAGGAGAATTTTACTGGTTGAAGAACTAGATGCCCCACGGTGGGCGCCAATTGTTTTAGCAGGATTTTCCTGAAGGGATCCGGCTTATTTATATAGTGATCAGGGTATCTAGTTCTATAAAATTAGAATGGTATGGATAAATGATAAAGAATGAAACAAGTATGATGGATAACGTTTTTATTACTTTGATAGACCGGGCACAATATTGTATGAATATCTGAGAGTTTTAGAGTAAAAAGAAGATAAAGTATGGATCAAATTAATAATGAATGCCTTTACAAATGTTCAAAATCTCCTATTTATATTTTTCTCTCCCTTTAACGTTATAATGAGCAACGTTCATAATCAGCAACCTCTTCCCCAAATTGTAGGAGCTGTCACCGGAATAATAGGGCATGCTTCCTATTAGCTTGCTTGACCCGTTCTCAACTCAACCAATCCTTAGCCTTTTCCTTTCTTTCCGTCCAGATTCATGGATTAAATAGTTCTAGGTTTGGACTTGGTCTTCCTTGAGAATAGGGCACGGTTATTTAGTTTATACAATCGTATTTCTTGTTTATCTGCTTAATCCAGGCTATTTTCAGGAATCCGCCAAGCTATGATATACTGATTATCAGGCTTCTCTTCCAGGATTTAGTAGTCTTCTTGCCATAATATTCTTCACCAGCCAGATAGTAGTTAGTCTTGTCCGGTCTTTGTCTCTACCATTCAGCTTCATTGAGTCGGACCAGGTTACGGTCAGACCAGGTTAAACTGGGCCTAACAGTATCATTAACCAATCACTCAAGATAAACATATTCATCTCTTTCTAAAAGTAGAGAGAGCTTTTTTCTCTCCCTGCGAGAGCTTTATTTTATTATTTCTCTTTATCTTCCCAATGCTTCCCCAAAATTGTATTGGCTTCCATGAAAAACCACTTCTCTTCCCACAGTTGTTTAGATTGTTTTCGTGTAAATCTAAGTTTTATCATTGCTGATTGTCTTCTTCATTGGGCATGCATGTTTTTCTAGGGTTTCTCAAGGGCTGACCAATCACTGGATTCTTAGGCTGCAGCTAAATGGATTTTGAGCTTCCATCAATAGGGTTGCATGCGCTCTTTGAGGCCTATTTAAGGGGTTCATTTATTTCGTTTTAATCATCCTCTTCTTTATCACATTTAATTTTCTTCTTCTTTTTGGGAGCTTTAAATGGCTACTTCAATCCCGAATGTTTCTGGGTACTACAACAGCTCCAATCAGGAACCTTTTAACCCCGGTGTGTATCAAAATAAGCCTGATCCACACAATATCTACCCTAACTACCAATATATGCATGTCCAACCCCAAATGCTGAATTTCAGCCTCAAAATGCCATGCATGCAAGTGCTTGGCGTTTTCCCAGAACTGGTACCATGTTTAATCTTGATCCTGCTACACTGGGACGGTCAAGGGAGTTCTGGGGTCAGTGTGTCCTGGGTTTTCTCGTTGATTATCGTATTTTCAAGGTTGATAAACTTAACGATCTGATTAGGCGAAAATGGAAGACTAGAGGCAGGGTCACTGCTTTGAAGCTTGGTGATATTTACGCTATTCACTGCGAATCTGATGATGATCGTGAGGATTTAATAAAGCGCACCTATTCTACTTTTGATGGAGCTATGATGATTTTTACAAGATGGTTCCCAGATAGTGTTCCTAGGACTATTTGCTTTCCATATGCAGATTTATGGGTTCGAGTATGCGGTCTCCCTTTTGAGTACCTTAATATGGAGATGGCTAATATTGCTGGTCATTTACTTAGTCAACACTTTGAGGTGGAGCCTTTTGAGGTAATTCCTGTTAGTGATTATATAAGGGTCAAGGTCCGTATCCAATTAAATGAACCGTTAGTTCCTGGTTTCTTTCTTTCGATGGATGGCGATTACCTTCTATGGATTCAGTTTCCCTACGAGGACGTCTTTAAATATTGTATTCGTTGTGGTAAAATTGGTCATATTGGGGCTTGTTGTCGTGAAATATTATGACTATCGTCTCTGGGGTCAATGGTATGTTGGACAAGGCTTCTGGAAGGGGGTTTACAATCTTTCAAGCTCAAAGTAATCATACAATGTTTAACTTGGATCTTAGGGCCACCCCTTCCACTACTAAATATGTTACTGCTAAAGTGCGTCTTGGTAGTTATAATGATCTGGGCGCTGATGTTAACTCCAACTTTGAAGAAGAACATATTATTGACTTTGAACTGGGCACTACACCTGGTGGTAAAGTTCACCCTGGTATGCGGTTTGCGGTCACTGCCTAGCTTTTCGCAGGACCTATTCTGTTTAATGTTGGTAGTGGAGTTCAGTCTTCGTATGTCAATGACGATGTTAACCTTAATGGTGAGGCTACTGCTGCTCATAATTATGATAATAATAATGACACTGTTATGGGGGACAATACCAACGCGGATGTTCATGTTACTCATAACCAACATGTTAATCCTCCTGTCCAAGATACTATTTTTGCTCCTGTACCGGTTCATTTGCTTGTCGAAGTTCCTGTTGTGGCCTTCGTAAATAATGGCGTGCCCTCGTCTGATTTGGCTACTTCTGATGGTGCTAATATACCTGCTCGTATCAGTTATAATCCTTCTAACCTGCCTCATATTCCTACTGTTGACCAAGTCATGTCCGATGCTCTTAATGACATCCCTCCTTCTGTTACGGTTGCTTCTGGTACTGGTATACCGGTATAGGTTAATAATGATGAGATTGGGATGGGGGGTTTTTGGCTGAAGGAGATCTATATGCTATGTATTCTAATTATGGAGGAGTGGCAATATGATTTGATCGTGATATTCATATTCAGGAAGCAATACTTAATAGGATTGAAAGTGATTTTGGCTGGTCGAGATTGGATGATGATAGTAGAGGCTACAATCAAACCTTTGATCCACCTCCGGAAGGGTTACCTATTATCTTTCACTATCACCAGCATAATTCTGAGGCACCTTCTGACAGGCCTACCGACTCTGAGATTCAAGCTGCTATGAACCCTCAGAATTATGGGGGCGATGATCATGTCATAAATATTGATGATTCTTCAAGTTCTCATTATTCAACTCCTGAGTGGCCCATCCATAGCCCTGATTCTGATAATGGAAATTCTCATTTGATGTCTGATGCAGACTCTAAAGCTGAGATGGAGGGTGAGGTTAATACTATGCTTAGCCTCAATCTGGGCATTATTCATGCTGATGTGGCTAAGGAACCTGTCAATTTACAGTCTGTTGTCCCTTCAATTTCTCTTATGCCAGTTCAGTCTGATGGTCATTTTTTTCTGGTGCTTCTGGCACTAAGTTTCCTTGTGTCTCTATAACTGATCAACCCCGTATTTCTCACAAGAAGACTAGCTCTTTGAATATTGTTGCTGAACCTGCTGTTACTTTAAAGGAATCTGACGGCTCTTCTATTATTAAGAAACGTAAGTGTTGTTCTGAGGCTGGCTCTGCTGATATCCCTGGTTCTACTTTGGCATCAGTTGGTCATGCTAAGTCTTATCTCACGCACTTGGCTATAAATTAAAAGCTTGTTTTAACTCATGAGTTCAACATGGTCAGACTGTGTCTCACTCTTGCTGCGGCTTCCGTATCAAGGTAGGGGATGATGATAATTTCTGCTCTAGTGAAGATTCTGCCAATGATGGTGATTTGAGTTTTGCGGAGGGTGGCCCTATTCAACCTCCTCTGAAGATATGATAGGTCTTGCATGGAATTGTAGGGAAATCAATAATGTGCTCTCTCCTATAATTCCTAAAATAAGAGCACTCCTAGGTATTAGATTTTATGATTTTCTCTTCATTTCGGAAACTAAATGTAATGTGGACGTTGTAAGTCCTCTTTTTAGAGCTCTAGGTTTTGTGGAAACTTTTGGGGTTGATGCTGTTGGAGCATCTGGTGGGCTGTGGGTTGGTTGGCGTAAGGGCTCGATGGTGAAATGTGTTATGAGTTGTAATAAATTCATCATCTTTTTAGTGGAAAAATATGCTACTGTTCCTTGGTATATTGTCTTCTTTTATGGTGAACCTGCTTCTTCTTCAGGACTGTTTGTTTTTCAAGAGTTGGGATTTTGGATTGAGTCCTTTACTCATCCCTTCATTATTTTGGGGGACTTCAACCAAGTAGAGTTTTGTCATGATAAAGCAAAGCAAGAGCAAAAGAGCCATTATTGGTGCACTTGGCTTCAACAAATGGCGTATTGAGCATGAACTCCTCGACATTCCGTTTAAAGGGCCTCGCTTCACTCGGTGTAATAATCGGAAGGGTATTGACCGTGTGTATGAGAGGATTGATAAAGCTTATGGTTCTAAGGACTGGTTCCATGTCTTCCCTAATACGGGTGTGAAGCATTTCCCGATACAAATTTAGGACCATGCCCCTATTGAGCTTGACTTTAACCTTACGAAAAATCACAATAAAAAGCCATATAAAATTGAGTCTTGGAACCTTGATAACGAAGACTGTATTGCCCTTATACACTCTGCCTGGTCGAGTTTTTTTTGTAGGTCCTCCGGCTTTTAGACTTGCAAGGAAAATGTCTATGATAAGGACCCTTATGAAGAAATGGTCTTTTGATAAAAAATCTATTTGGCGAAACAAAAGGGAGGACTTTGATTTACGACTTGAGGATGCACTGGAAACAACTATTAATACAGGTGATGAGGCTTCTTTTGTTTCTGTTAATAGCGAAGTGACTGATTTTGCGAAGGCGGCGACTCTCTACTGGAAACAAAGAGCTAAACTTAAATGGACTATTGATGATGACACTTGCACACGATACTTTTTTAACTGGGTTAAGGGTCGTGCCGGTAGTAATTTCATTTTGGGGGGGGGGGGGGGGGGGTTAAAGACGACTCAGGGGCCTGGGAGTATAATTCTGAGGCGGCCAGTAAACGTTTTTACACTCATTTTTACGATCTTTTCCATCCTTGTATGACTGACTCTACGCCTATCACTGAAAATGACCCTATTTTCCAGTCGATTAACATTAAGGTTAAGGAAATGATGTTGATTTTCTTGGTAAACCCTTCCCTGCAAAGGATGTCCGACGGGCCGTTTTTCAATTGGGGGCACTTAAATCGCCCGGACCTGATGGCTTTCCGGCTCTGTTCTACCAACGATGCTGGTTTATAATTAAACATGATGTTATCAATGTCGTCCTAAGTGTGCTTAATGGGGGCCATATTTTAAAAGAGCTTAATCGTACTTTCATTGTCCTGATCCCGAAGTACGCTAATCCTGAAAAAGTTGGAGAGTATCGTCCCATTAGTCTCTGCAATATTATTATGAAGATTATTACGAAATGTATCACTAATAGACTCTCCCGAGTGATGAGATATCTGGTTGGTGACTTTCAAAATGCCTTCATTTCAGGACGGCAAATTTGTGATAATGTGCTTATTGCTAATGAAGCTATTGAGAATATTCATAAACATAAATATGGTAAATCTGGTAGATTTGCTTTTAAAGCTGATATGAGCAAATATTATGACTGTAAACGATGGGACTTTCTCCAAGCTACGCTTTATCGCTACGGTTTTCCTCCTAATCTTATCAAGTTGATTATGAATTGTGTGTCGCCTGTTTCCTATGAAGTTCTGTTTAATGGTGCTCCGCTAAAACAATTCAGTCCGTTGTGCGGATTACGTCAAGGCGATCCTATCTCACCATCCTTATTTATTCTGTGCATGGAAGTTCATTCACAGAATATACGCGCCGCCGTTAGTGATGGCTCCCTACATGGAATTTCTCTCGCTAGAGGTTCCCTTTCGATTTCCCATTTATTTTTTGCTGATGACTCTGTGTTCTTCTTAAAAGATAAAGGGGAGGCTTTTTTAAAATTGAAATATATTCTTGACGAATTCTGGGAAGCTTCTGGGCGGTTATTAGTACTGCAAAGTCGGGTGTTGTCTTTAGTCCAAGCACTACCTTAGGTAAGGCTTCTATGGCATTGAATATTTTGGGCGTTAATCATCACAATGGTATTGGCAAGTATTTGGTTATTGAAACCGCTTCTGGATCCTCAAAAAGTCTATTTTTAATGACCTTATTGAAAAGGTCAAGAGACGTTTATCTTTTTGGAATGATATATTTCTATCACCAGCTGGTAGGTTAACCCTTATTTCGTCTATCCTTCCCACCCTCTCTAATTATGTCCTATTGGTATTTAAAATACCAGTAAGTGTGACCAACAAAATTAACTCCTTGTTGTCGCATTTCTGGTGGGCGGGCACGAGATCATGTTTTCCTATTCACTGGTGTAGTAAAAACTTTCTATGTTTGCCTAAATCTCAAGGTGGCCTTGGCATCCGGAATCTTAATTGTATGAATCAGGCATTATTGGGGAAGGTAGTCTGGCGAATTATTTCTGAAAGGGACTTACTTCTTAGCCGTGTTTTCTTCTCAAAGGTTCTATGCAACGATTTGATGATTTTCCCTGATTCGGTTAAACATAGCTCTAACTTATCGTGGGGTTGTCGAAGTATTATTTATAGGATGCATCTTGTCCTTCATAATATTGGATGTAATTTTGGTTTAACCTCCAATTTGAATATTTGGTCTTCAAAATGGATTGATGGACAGTCTCCATCGCAGGTTACTAGCTTTGGCTTTGAACCGCCTTTTTTCATGCTTGGTTTGACCGTCAAGGATCTTATTCTTCCGTCTATGTCATGGAATTATGAGCTTATTCACGAACTTTTTGATCGAGAATGGGCCAATAGAATTTGCGCTATACCCATCTGCCCGTCTGTTGTGAGTGATACGGTTTTCTGGATCCTCTCCCCTTCAGGCCTATATTCTGTTAAAAGCGGATATGTCATTTCTCTCGGCTTTCACCTTTAGAAGTTTGGCTTGAGAAAAGATAATAGTAGAGCTAGTAGCAATGTTAAACAGTTCTGCAAAACTAAGCTTTGGTACTTGTCAGGGCCCCAAGTTTGGAAGATTCTCATTTGGAGAATTATCACTAATTCGCTTTCTGTCGGAACCGAGTTCCAAAAGAGAAACTTGATGGTTATTTATCACTGTCACCTATGTAATGACCCAATGTCGACGGAATCTATTGATCATCTTTTTAGGGACTGCAATGTGGTGAAAAGGCTCTGGGCTTTATCTTCCCTTGGTATTAATGCTAATTATGCAGAAAGCTTGCCCTTGTCTGATTGGATCTTCAGCTGAATTTCTCTGTTCTCTAAGATGAATGACTCTTCTACTCCTACCATTATTTTCCTTTCTGTTTTATGGAGTATTTGGTGTGCTAGAAATAATTCTATTTTTAGAGGCGTCGATTTCTCGGTTGACCACTTTTTTCATCTTCAGGCTAAGGTGGCACAAACTGCAATCTCTGCTCTCTCCTTCACTGATTCTAGCAGAGCAACACTCTTAATGAGGGAGCCAGACTTGAATTTAGTCATGATTGATAATATCAAGAATAGCGTTCCTTTTTATTTGATAGGTGAAAACTATAATTGTCCTTGTGCTAGAGCAAAGGTCGACGCAAGCTGGTCTGAAACCCTTGCGGCTTCTTACGGTTGGATAGTCTATAACCCTGATGGGTCTTGCCTCAACATGTCTGCTGTTGCCTTGAGAGCAGAATCGGCTCTACAAGCCGAAGCTGTAGGTATCCGTAATCTCTTCAGATGGACGGTGCATTCAACCTCCTACATTTCGAGGCTTCTTCAAACTGTGTCCAGATCCTTTTACAAATTACAGGTGTTGCGACTCCTCATCATTTAACCAAAAGCATTGTTAATGATATCGATCTCCTTCTACCATCTTTCCATTGTCTTAGTCTTAGTTTTATTCCTCGTAATCTTAATAAGGTTGCCCATAAACTGACTAGAACCGCAATGGGTGAGGCTCAAATGTGCGAGAAAGGACTCGTGTTGATTATTGGCCAAGTATCTAGCCTAGCGAGCTACCGTAAGTCACCGCTTACGATCCATGGTAAGCGCGGGTGTTATGAATGGTATCAAAGTAACCCTTTGACCATGTGATTTGCACCTAACAAAGGAGGATACTAGGCTTGCGATTATGTTGCTAGACGCAACAAAAGTTTAGGTTATATACTTGAACTCCCATAGGTGAAATCCTAAGACTACCCCTGCTAATGATGTTATAAAAAAAGGTATAAAACAATGTCATTAGTATAAATAAGTGTATCTTATAAGGAGTATAAGGTAAATTTTCAGTTAGAATGGTTTGGATTGTCTGGATTGAAGAAAATATATGTTATTGGTTTCAAATTATACTTGCCTTGGTACATTCCATAATGTGGAATGACCATATTCTTCTCATTTCGAGGCTTAAGTCATTGAGTAATACTCGTAGAATTTATGGTCTGTGTTTATAATCATTGTAATAAACTAGCATATCATCAAACTTACCATAGCCATCCTTCACCCAAAACATCGACAATCCATTCATATGGTCCATATTGTGAGGTTAGGATTACTTTGTTAATAGATGCGATTGAATGTTATAAATAATGAATCTACGTCGACAAAATGCGCTATTTAAGAGGACAATATTAGGCAATTAGTTCATTATTGGAATTTGTTTTTTTATATGGGGTTCAAATCCAAGTAATTACGAAAACGGGCTGGTTTTAAAATATTTAAATGAAATTGGTTCATATCATCATTTCTTCTGTTTTTAGTTATGTCGCTATGGCACATACAACTTAAAACATTTTTTATTTTTTGTGATTTCAACCTAGTCGCTATATGACACTACGAGTCTCCGACTAGTGCAAATGCTCTTATTCTGACATTTTGGTTGTCTTTCTGCTAATTTTTGCAAGACATTCAAGCTAGTTGGTGTGTAGGATAGTGATTGCTTGTAATTTTCAAATCAATCCTTGTCTCACACATCGACAAGCTTGAAATTCTAAAGGAAATCGACAGAATGTTGTGTACTAGGATCATGTTCACCACAACAACAAAAACATGTCAAAAAGGTAGATTCAGTAACAACAACAACAATAACAACAACAAACCATTCCAACATTAGAACAAAAACCAAATCTATTCCAACATATACAAGTCAATTTTTCCACCTACTTTTAAATAAAACAAACTTCATTCTACATTTAAATGTCATCACAACAAAGCAATTTTACCAAATTCCATTCATACAAACCAATTGTTTTAGCTCATTTAATGGTAACTACTACCCTAACATTCCCTTCGATTCTTCCTATTCTTGCATGGTCGCTGAGATGTTTCGGCTTGTTCACTCCCTTGCGTTAAGGGGCCTATTATTGGTGGTGTTCAAGGTGGCGAAAGTCGTGTCTTAGCAGAATTGTATATCTCAACTGGATGCCCTTATCTAGTATGTTGCAATGTACTAAGTGAGATAGTTCTTCTATCATTGAGCCAAGTAGATGTCATCAGACATAATGATAATCATTTATGTTGTTGAGTTGTAGAAAACTTAAGCCTGAGTCTCCAACATGTAAACTTATAAGCGTCTCATTGTCGATCTCATTCATGTAGTAGTAGTGGTGGTCTTCATAATCCTCATAGAGTTTTTGGCTTATTGGACTAATTATACAGCAGTACGGATTTGGTTTATGTTGGACCTCTAGTCCTAATTAATTGTTTTGATAATGACAGTAATGATTTGTATGTGGACTTAATATATAAACATATGCGTGTAATTGTGTGCTTAAGTTTTAATTTAGAAAGGAACAATTACAAGACGCAAGCTTGAAGTTTGGACCAAGAAGGTACAACTTCAAATACACTTGATCGATGTATTCAAGCAAGATCAAGACCAAACAACAACCACGAGACTCAAGATGAGAGACTTGTGAAGAGACGATTCGTGTACTGAAGATCTACTGAAGATTAGTTAGTATAGGTCGTCATTCGGTAATGGTTTTACTTTGTTTGATTTAAAGGTTAGTGAAGTTATGACCTAATAGACATAACTTCATTGCTAGACAAAAATGATGCGTTAATTTTTGGAAAATATATTTTTAATGGTTTTTAAAAATAAGAGAGTATTTATTTGGTTGGAATTAATTAATTAGAATTTAAGTTGAATAAACTATTGGTTTGTAACACGATATTTATATCGTCATGCAACCTAGGGCTTTAACTAAATTCTATTTCGATTTGTTGCGGGCTAAAGAAGCAAGTAATGGACCGTTGGAGGCCTAGAGGCCGGCCAAACCCTAGAGGCCGAAACCCTAGGTGGGCCGAACCCCTAGGAGGCCGAAACCCTAGGGTGGCCGAATCCCTAGGGAGGCCAAACTCCTTCCTCTTGTTTCTTTCTTGTTCTTCAAGTCATTTGTTTCCAGAACATTCCTATGCCCTAATTCCAGAACTTTCCAAACCCTAATTTACTCTACTATAAATACTCTCATACATTCAACATTAATTGTTGACACACACATCTACATAATTCAAGAGAGAAAAATATTTTTAAGAAAAAATCATTTGAGCTTTAATTCTTATTTTCATATTTGCTTATACAAAAATCACGCATCAAATTTGTCAATCACTCAAAGAAAAATCGTTATTGGATATTAAATACACAAGGATAGTATACTCACTCGCATAACGTGAGATTAGTATTTGTCGTTGTATTTTTCTTATTAACGTAAGAGCAACCTAGAGTATTTAGCGATACTCAATCTGAGTTATAATCATATAGTTGATTATACGAGTGGATTGGTAATTTTTGTAATCCGGAGAAAGGTACTAAAAATTATTAATCGAGAATAGTGGACGTAGGTTTCGACTTGTGAAACTGAACCACTTCAAAATCCTGTGTGTCTCTCTTTCTCTCTCTCTTTATTATTGTTATTTCGCTTTTGCATTTATTGTTAATAATTTAATTAGTTGATTTTAATCAATAAAATCAAGTAATTAATTTATATCATATATTTCTAAAAAGCGGTCATCGTTTTTAATACTCAATTCACCCCCCCCTTTTCGTATTCGATCAATAGACTCCACAATTGGTATCAGAGCCTCGTGCTCTTGATAGCCTAACAGCTAGAGTTGATCGTTTTTTTGTAGTCTATTTATCGTCTTTTCCGCTGCATTTATTTTTTTATCAAATGGATTCCAAACACCTAAAGTGTCCTATATTCAATGGGAAGAACTATGGTTTATGGAAAAATATGATGACCCACTTCATTAAGGGAAACGACTGGGAGTGTTGGTTGATTATCAAGAATGGTCCGAATAAGATCTTACTTGCAACCAGTAATGGCACTACCGTCGAAAAGAAAGAAGAAGACTATATTGAGGCGGATTATAAAAAGGCTGAGAAGAATTCAAAAGCAATAAGCTTATTGCAAAACGGTATGATTGCCACTGAATTCGATCGTTTCTCAACCAGTTCATCTGCCAAGGAAATATGGGATGGTCTAGAATTAGCCTATGAGGGAACCACTGTTGTCAAAAAGCAACGTATGGCATTACTAATGCGAAAATACGAGCTGTTTGCCATGGAGCAAAACGAGTCAGTTGATAGCATGTCCTCTCGCTTTTCTAGCATCATCAATGAACTAAAGAATTTAGGAAAAACTTTTGACTCCGAGGAAATTGCTAGAAAAATACTCAGAAGTATGTCTCGCAGATGGAGACATAAAGTATCTGTCATAGAAGAATGTAAGGACCTAACTTCATTATCCTATCAGGAGCTACTCGGAACCTTAATGGCTCACGAGATTACTCTTAATCAGGATGAGGAAGAAGTTGGCACAAGCAAAAAGATGGCCTTACAAGTTTGAGTCTAGCAAAGTTGATGATTCTTCAGATATTGAAGAAGAAACTAGTTTGTTTGTTAAACGTCTTAGGAAAAACCCCTTCTTTCAAAATCAAAATAAGACCAATAACAAATCAAAGCAAACTCCCAAGAAAAATTTTGAGTCAAAAGGGTCTTTCTCTAATCGTGGATGCTTCAAGTGTGGTGAAAATGATCATATGATCAAAGATTGCCCTACATGGAAGAAAATAAAAGACAAAAATCTGCGTGACAAAACAAAGAAGGAATTCAGGCAAGTTATGATGGCATATTGTTGGGGAGACTTGGACTTTGAAGATGGCGAATCCGAAGATGAAGAAGAAACTGCCAACGTTTGTCTAAGTAACGTCAGTCTTGACCTATTCTCCGAAAGCGACAATGAAAGCAATGCCGAGAGATGTCTTGTCGGAAATTCAGATTCGATTCGAGAGGATGATGAGGTAAATTATCCTGACCTTAAAAAGCGTGTTAGGAAACTTTCTAAGGAAAATTTACTTAAGTGTTGTGAACATACCCTTGATCACTGTCATGAACAAAGTCTAGAGTTAAAAGACCTTAGGGAACAGATTTTAGATATTGCTGAGGAAAACCAACTTCTGAAAGCCAACGCCAAAAAGCTCAAATCTAAAGTTATGGCTACTCCAAATTTAAACTTCGACATGACAAATCTTTGAGAAGAAAGCTCTTGAATCAAAAGTTAAGGCTAGTGATGCTATAACTTCAGAGCTCAAACTTAACATTAAGAATCTTCAAGCTAAAGTTACGGCTAGTGATGCCATAACTTCTGAGCTTAAACTCAACATTAAGCATCTTCAAGCTAAAGTTACTGACTAGTGATGTCAGTAACCTCCGAGTTGAAGAAAGTCAATGAGATCTTAAAAGATGAGCTTAATGGCAAAGATAGTGTGGTTTCCGAACACAAGAGAGAAATTGTATTTCTCACTAAGCAATTAGAAGAAACTAGTAATAGCATGTCCAAACTTAAGGAACAACATGAAATTGAGAAACGTGTCTTAAATGAACGTTTTGATAAATTTCGTGATAACTTTGAGAAAGGTAGCTCTTCCAAGGATTCAAAAGAAGATCATTCAAAATGTGAAAAAGAAATTGAGTCCTTGAAAGAATTACTTTTACATGCTCGAAAAGTTCATGATAAGTGGGAAGGTAGCACAAAGGTTTTAAACTTCCTTATCAACAATCTGATAACAACATGAAGATGGGACTTGGTCATGAATGCTATAGTCGTAGAGACCATGATAAATGCAAATCAAATCCTTCGAAAATGATTTGAAAAAAAAAAAATACGTTAATCTTCCGAATACTTGATTTGCAATTACTGTGGGCTCTCTGGACATATACAAGTCAATTGTGTCAAACTTGCTTGGGATAAGAAAAAGAATGTCGAAACTGCTAAGACTTGTGATTTCATAGTAGAAGACGATGTCTCTACTATAGATGAGCCTAACGACAATGAAGAACGCAATAATGAGTTTAGATGGACTTATGATATGGCTTTTGATTACTCATCTGTTCCTTCAAAATCAAACAAAATAAATGAGAATCGAAAGCATACATTCAAGCCCAAAGTTCAAAACCCTAAACCTAGAGCGTCTCATGAAGGTACTAGACCTAGAGCTACTTTTGTTAGAGCTAAACCTAAAGTACCTTATGTTCCGATTGTTAGACAACCCAATGTCAAAGCCAAAAGAATAACAAGACAAGTATGGGTTAGAAAGGATCAAATATATAGAATTACTAACCATAAAGGACCCAACTTAGCTTGGGTACCTAAAAGTTGTATTTGATTCATTTGCAGGAAGAAGTGAAAGAAAATAATTTATGGTATCTCGATAGTGGATGCTCGAGACACATGACAGGAGACAGAAATCTTTTTCTTTCACTAGAGCCCTTCTTTGGTGGCAAGGTTACCTTTGGAGATAACAAGAAGGGAAGAAGAGGATCCAGATGAGCCCGATTTCTTTTTAGCAAGAAATGAGCCTCTAAATGAAGAAGATGATATTCAAGGTATCAATGATGAACTAGAGAATTCTGCAAACAATCCTAAGAGAAGTGATGAGTCCATAGTTAATGATACTATCGACCCTCCCTTGGATAAAGAAAGAGATCTTGAAGTTATACCTAATGATGTTGTAACTTCCGATCCAAATCATGATATGTCTAATGAAGTTAGTGATGCTTCAAGAAAATCCCGAGTCCAACTCGGGGGGGAACAAATCATGATTCTTCGTCTGCAGATGAAGCTAGTCCATCAAATGATAATGAGCCTAGAGTTCTCAAAAAGTGGAAACATCAAAGCTCCCACCCTTTGGACAAAATCCTAGGGGTTCTAGAGCAAGGCATTAAAACTAGAAGGTCCTTGAATAATTTCTGCTCGTTCTTTTCGTTTCTATCAACCATTGAACCTACCAATATTAAAGAAGCTCTTGCTGAACCTGATTGGATAACCGCTATGCAAGAAGAGCTTCAACAATTCGAACGCAATAAGGTATGGCACTTGGTGCCACGACCTAGTGATCGAACTGTTATTGGTACTAGATGGGTGTTTAGAAACAAATTGGACGATACAGGACTTATTACAAGAAACAAGGCACGACTAGTTGTCCAAGGCTACAATCAACAGGAAGGGATCGATTATGACGAGACCTTTGCACCTGTAGCGAGACTTGAGGCTATACGTCTCATTATTGCATTTGCCGCTCATAAGGGAATGAAACTGTTCCAAATGGACGTTAAGACAGCATTTCTTAATGGTTATTTGGAGGAAGAAGTCTATGTAGAACAACCTCCTGGATTTTTAGACAGCAAGTTTCAAAACCATGTCTATAAATTAGACAAAGCTTTATATGGTTTGAAACAAGCTCCAAGGGCATGGTACGACAGATTATCCAAGTTTTTGTTACAAAATAATTTTACAAGAGGATCTGTCGATAAAACCTTGTTCCTAAAATCCGAAGGTTCGAATTTACTTGTTGTGCAAATTTATGTAGACGATATTATATTCGGTTCTACTAATGAAAAATTGTGCAAGTATTTTTCTGATCTAATGACTTCTGAGTTTGAAATGAGCATGATGGGAGAACTGAAGTACTTTTTAGGCTTACAAATTCAACAAACAAAGGATGGTATAAAGATACACCAACAGAAATATATCAAGGAACTGATTCGAAAATTCGGTATGGAAAATGCAAAATCATACGACACACCTATGGTACCTGAAAAGAAGATGACTATAGATGAACATGGTAAGTGTGTCGATGAGACTACATATCGAGGTATGATTGGTTCACTCTTATATTTAACTGCAAGTCGTCCTGATATAATGTTTAGTGTATGTGTCTGTGCGCGATATCAATCGTGTCCTAAAGAATCACACATGATCGCAGTTAAACGTATCTTGAGATATTTAATTGGTACATCTAGTTTATACTTATGGTATCCACTTGAGTGTAATTTCGATCTAGTAGGATATTCAGATGCAGATTATGCAGGATGTTCTTTAGATAGGAAAAGCACTTCTGGGTATGCTACGTTTGTTGGACCTTGTATTATCACATGGGGATCAAAGAAGCAAAATTCAGTTGCAATGTCTACTGCTGAAGCCGAGTATGTATCTGCAGGACTGGTATGTTCTCAATTACTTTGGTTAAAGCAACAACTATGTGATTATGGTATTAATGTAGGTCGTATGCCTATTATGTGTGACAATACGAGTGCTATAGTAATTTCTAAGAACCCTGCCCAGCACTCGAGGACCAAACATATAGATATTCGACACCATTTTCTACGGGATCATGTAGAGAAAGGCAACATTTCACTTGAATTTTGTAGTACCGAAAGGCAATGGGCTGATATCTTGACTAAGGCATTAGCTAGAAAACGCTTTGAGTTATTGAGACTTGAGATTGGTTTAATTAGTGATAATTAAATCCGTCATAATTATGTCCGGGAACCCGAATGATCTGCTAGGAAGATAAGATTGTACGATTGTGTCCGTATATTTTTGTTGCAAGTTTAATTATGTTAAATAATATTTATTTTACGTGTTATATCTTGCTTATGTGTATGGTAATATTTTATATTCTGCATAATCACATTTCCTTACAAAAATCGACAAAATCTACAATAAATTGCCTTAATATAATAAAGATAATTCTATCTTATTATATTCCTCCACAAATCCTGCCTAAACTCCATCAAAGATTTTCTTTCCTAATCTTATATCAAATAGGAGATAATGCCAAAAACAAAAAAAAAGGGAAGTGCGAAAAAAAAAAAGAAAAACGCACGAAACAAAAAAAAAAAAGGAAAGTGCCGAAAAAAAAAAAAAAAAAAAAAAAGCAAAAAAAAAAAAAAAAAAAAAAAAAAGAAAAGGAAGATGCCGAAAAAAAAAGGAAAGGCATTAAAGAAAGAAGGAAATTGGTATTATTCTCTATCTTTTAAGGAAACCTATTCTTACCTTAACTCAAATTCCTTATGCTATATATACCCCTTTAATCTCTCCATAATTCTCATCAATTATAATCTCTAAACCCTAATTACCTTCTATCTTTTATTTTCATAATGACTAATCAACCTACAACCCGTTTTCAATCAAAGAAACATGTTGTCATTAGAAAGAAGGTAAGCCAATCACCACCTCGCACCCGCTCCACCTCACCGGCCGAACCACCCCGTTCCCCACGGTCCAATGCCGACCAACCCTCCAACCTCATCAAGCGACGAAAATTGTTTAAGGGTAAGGGAAAGACGGTTTCGGAAATTGAGGTATGTTCTAAGACTGAGAACTATAAACTTCAAGATGGTTCTTCACGTATTCTTTACGCACAAAGATATGGATGATTACACCAACAATGGACTAAATAATCTTAGACTAACTCAAGGAGAAAGAAGAGATGTCAATCAAGTTGCTCAATATCGCATTCACGCAGGACGAGTATATTCGATTGATTGGTTAAAGAAATACAAAGCACTTGGGTTTTTCGAAATTTTCTCAAGGATCAAGGATGGGAAAATCTTGTTCTTTGTAAGTGGTCCTATCTTTCCTATTGAGGTATATCAATTTTATGCTTCTGTTCATCTTAAGGAAGGAAATTTGTTTGCTGTGGTCAATGAGACTTCCATAAAAGTCTCAATTGGTGATTTCTGCGACTTGGCTCGAGTTCCTGAAGGAGGAACTGAGGTCAATCCAAGCGTAGAATGGGGAGGTCTTTTACCTGAAAAAAGGTTGATAGTGAAACGGTACTTCAAACAAGATGCAACTTAAATCGAGACTATCTTGACTGCAAAGTTGTCGCCAAAATTAAGGTTCTTTTTGAACTTTCTTTGGAGTACTATTGTCCCTAGAAAAGAAGGTAGAGATAAATTTGGGGCACATGAGATGATTATAATGAAGGCTTGGATTGAAGGAGAAAAGGTTAGTCTACCCTTGCTTGTGTTTCATAAAATTATACAAGCTAGTGTGACGGCTAAGATGGAAGATTTTGCTTCTACTTTAAGTTTGCCTTATGGGAATTGGATCTCACGAATTTTAGAGAAGAAAGGAGCAATTGGGAAGCAGAGTTATGGAGTTATCACTAATGACGAGATGAGCGATCTTTATTTATCTTATATGAAGCTCGTTATTAATGGCAATGAATTAGGTTTTGAGGTAAAAGGAGAAAAAGGAGAAAAAGAAGGAAAAAGCAATGTGAATTTTGATATGTTGGATTCAAAGATGGATTCAAACTTTACTTCTATTCTTGGACGGATTAATGAACAAGACAAGAAATTGGAAGAATTGTTTGACCTACTTACAAAGCAAAGGAGAATTGATACTAGTGGACCAAGTGAAGTTAGCAACGCTCACATCAAAACCGTGTTGTCACGGTTTGATACTCGGCTCGAAGGTGTTTCGAAGGCCGCCGTGCGAACTCACTCTGAGTCTGTTCAAATAAAGGAAGGTATGGCTAGTTTGGTTAAATTTGGTGATGATCTTTTGCAATCTGGGAAGGAGATGAGGTCTGAAATGCAAACTATATATGAAGCAGTTAAAGCAATGACTTTGAGGATTGGTAACTTTGATACTCGCTTAACCGCTCAAGCTGCACTTCTCGACCATTGTCATGCGCGACTCGAGGACTTGGAATACCGCACCCGACCACGGTCCAACCCGCCAAGCCCACGCTACCCTTGACCGATTTGCCCTAATCCATTTAACCTACCCTTATCTTTTTAATTCCTATGCTCACAATAAAAATCCATTCTTATGGATATTAGCTTTTTCATTTCCGCATTATTCCTTGTGTGATTCCAGTTTATATTATTATTATGCTAATTAAGAACTAGATTACGTTTAATATAATATGATTTTCATGATTATTTCTTGTCTCATAATATATTATTCTGGTCGTTTTATGTTTGTTCTTATCTTTTCAATGATGCCAAGAGGGGGAATTGTTTTTATGATTTGCGACCGTCTCAAAGTTAATTCTCTCATGGCGTTCTATAGTTATTACCTTGAAGAGATCTTTAGTTTCTGCGCTCAACTGTTCTATAATTTGGGAAGTATTATGTTGAGGGGGAACTAGACTTAGACACAAATCATAGGAGACTTGTCATCATCAAAAAGGGGGAATTTGTTGGACCTCTAGTCCTAATTAATTGTTTTGATAATGACAGTAATGATTTGTATGTGGACTTAATATATAAACATATGCGTGTAATTGTGTGCTTAAGTTTTAATTTAGAAAGGAACAATTACAAGACGCAAGCTTGAAGTTTGGACCAAGAAGGTACAACTTCAAATACACTTGATCGATGTATTCAAGCAAGATCAAGACCAAACAACAACCACGAGACTCAAGATGAGAGACTTGTGAAGAGACGATTCGTGTACTGAAGATCTACTGAAGATTAGTTAGTATAGGTCGTCATTCGGTAATGGTTTTACTTTGTTTGATTTAAAGGTTAGTGAAGTTATGACCTAATAGACATAACTTCATTGCTAGACAAAAATGATGCGTTAATTTTTGGAAAATATATTTTTAATGGTTTTTAAAAATAAGAGAGTATTTATTTGGTTGGAATTAATTAATTAGAATTTAAGTTGAATAAACTATTGGTTTGTAACACGATATTTATATCGTCATGCAACCTAGGGCTTTAACTAAATTCTATTTCGATTTGTTGCGGGCTAAAGAAGCAAGTAATGGACCGTTGGAGGCCTAGAGGCCGGCCAAACCCTAGAGGCCGAAACCCTAGGTGGGCCGAACCCCTAGGAGGCCGAAACCCTAGGGTGGCCGAATCCCTAGGGAGGCCAAACTCCTTCCTCTTGTTTCTTTCTTGTTCTTCAAGTCATTTGTTTCCAGAACATTCCTATGCCCTAATTCCAGAACTTTCCAAACCCTAATTTACTCTACTATAAATACTCTCATACATTCAACATTAATTGTTGACACACACATCTACATAATTCAAGAGAGAAAAATATTTTTAAGAAAAAATCATTTGAGCTTTAATTCTTATTTTCATATTTGCTTATACAAAAATCACGCATCAAATTTGTCAATCACTCGAAGAAAAATCGTTATTGGATATTAAATACACAAGGATAGTATACTCACTCGCATAACGTGAGATTAGTATTTGTCGTTGTATTTTTCTTATTAACGTAAGAGCAACCTAGAGTATTTAGCGATACTCAATCTGAGTTATAATCATATAGTTGATTATACGAGTGGATTGGTAATTTTTGTAATCCGGAGAAAGGTACTAAAAATTATTAATCGAGAATAGTGGACGTAGGTTTCGACTTGTGAAACTGAACCACTTCAAAATCCTGTGTGTCTCTCTTTCTCTCTCTCTTTATTATTGTTATTTCGCTTTTGCATTTATTGTTAATAATTTAATTAGTTGATTTTAATCAATAAAATCAAGTAATTAATTTATATCATATATTTCGAAAAAGCGGTCATCGTTTTTAATACTCAATTCACCCCCCCCTCTTTCGTATTCGATCAATAGACTCCACAGTTTATGTTCTAATATTGGAAGAAACGTGGTAAATTTAGTGTGTTGTTAATGAAACTTGTTTATAAAATTTGGTTTGTTGTGAAACTTGGTGAATAATTTTTTTTGTATGTGTTCAAATGGATTTTGTTTGTGTTCTAATGTTGGAATGGTTTGTTCTTGTAGTTGAATCCGCCTTTCTTGCTATGTTTTTGTTGCTATGGTGAACATCACACAATATTATATCTGTTGTTTTCTTTCAGAATCTAAAGTTAGTCGTTGTGTGTGTATGTGTGTGTGTGTGTGCGTGTGTGTGTGTGTGTGTGAGTGAGAGTGAGAGAGAGAGAGAGAGAGAGAGAGAGAGAGAGAGAGAGAGAGAGAGAGAGAGAGGTTTGAATATTAAAACTAGTCTTTTTCTCACACATCTAGTCTAAATCTCTTCAAAGAGAAGTGGCATAAATGGCAACCAAAATTTCAGGTTAAAAGCAATTACCCTAGTGGGCCTAGTCGCATTGTCACATAGGAACTTCGTTGAAATCACCAACAAAAATAAAAATTTAAAAAGTCGTTATGTGACATAATGATTTACTATTGCACCTACAAAAAACAAAACGAAATGATGATGTGTACAATTTTCATGTTAATCGATTCAAACCAGCATCATTTCCGTAACCTACTATAGGTTTGAAACCCATTTAAGAAAAAATTCTCATTATTCAATATCATCATCCTTGAATTGTACTTATCTTTACACCTCATTTTGAATGAACAAATTAATACAATTCTCATAAAATTGTTCAACTCTAGGAAGGAATTGTTATACAAGGTCGGAATCGTTGGTTCAAAACTTGAAACAGCTTCAAACCCAGTTCACTAGTCTGCAATATAGAAGTGAAAAAGTAGCAAAAATTTTTAGAAAAATTTACAAGTGGGTTTAGCGCATATAGATATACCTATACATCGAGTGTTCTACTCTTTGTTAAGTCTCCCTCATATTTTTCTAGTAATACTATTACCATGTTAATGAAAAAACTAAGTTAAACTGGTTTTCTATTGTCATTAATGTCGAGATGTTGGGCTTCTTAAACCACCCAACGTCTCAAGGTAGGAACCCTTACTTGGAATGACAATTGATGGAGGTTTTCCTAGTTGTCTAGGCTCACCATCTTCAAAGTTCTCTTCATTTTCTACATCTTCGTTTTCGGCAGCCCAACCCATGAAATCAAAGAGTGTCATTGATTTGGGTGTTCCTACTGCATTCAACTTCTCTATCTCTTCTTCAGGATTTGGGAACTTCATTGATGTTACTTTCACATCAATTAGAGGGTTTCTTTTAGCTTGTGCTAGAGAAGGGTTCTGTGTTAGTGAATCTACATATAAAACGTCTTCGATTCGTGATAAAATTGTGTGAGCTAAACTTTCTAGAATTCTTGAGTAGCTTTCCAAAAGTGCATGACCTACATCCTGCAAAAACATCACAAAATTTTATTACCTCATATATATGGTAAGAAATCTAGAAAATACTTTTCAGCTTAGAAAATACAATAGTATTACCATAGTGTTTCAAAGGCCTTGTATCAATAATTTCATCAAAAGAGTTATTATTCAGAACAAAATAAAATTGTTTTGTTGCCATTTTGGGTTATTGCACCAAGATCAAGTAAACAATATTGGAGATATTTGATGGTCTATAGCTTTATTGGAAAGTACAAGAACCTTCTCATAGGTTAAAAAGCAAAATCATTTCTTACATGACACTAACTCGGCTTAAAATTTATCATCTTAACTTCAAAAGTAAGTCATTTTGAGGTTTACTTTTGAACTTAAAAAAATTACGTTCAATATGATAATAGATTTTGCCAAGTCAATAGTTAGCCTACTGATAAAACAGTCAATGATCTTACTTGGTTAAATTGAATCTTGCTTATGTCTAGAGATGATTGAGAAACTCCGGGAAATCGTTGTCTAAGTATCAATAAAATTGTTTCTGCTCTCTCTTCAAAGAGTTCCCTTTTCTCCAAGCTTACACCAGATCCCCAAGGAGATTTAGAATCTTTGCTGCACATTTTTCGCCTCCAAATAACAACGGATGCCTCAATTCTATTCATGAGGTCAAGAATCTTGTGCTCCGATGATAAGTCCATTGAATAAAGAAATTGATCAATATCAAAGTATTCAACAGTGATACTTTTGTAAATTGTATCTCCTAAGCTAGCTCTTCCATTCTATCAATATAATATGCTTTTATTAGGAGATAAATCAAGTACTGTAAACTTAATAAATCATTTACTTAAACCAATAATTAGATGATAACTACACTTGAAAGTAGAATCAATCCGAGATCAGGCGAGATGATATTGAAAAACTAAATTAACATAAAGAAAAGAACTGACTTTGATCCATTTCTTAGGCGAACTAAACTTGCTTGAGTCTAGCACATCCCAAACAAAACTTTTTCATCTCGAAAATCAACCGTACGGAAATAATACGCGTTAAAACCGAAAATAATAACTTCCAAAAAAAGCGTACTTATATTACAAAAGACAAAAACCTTACTAGAAATTACTCTAAATGGCTAAAATCATAGAAAACCGATTTTTAATGATCTACCTGAAGTGACTCATACCGAAATAAGACTCAATGAACATATAATACCCAAACTTGATCTGACATGTGTACCACCAGAATAACCTATTTGACAATGTTGTTTAGAGCATAATTACACGAACCTTTGGCAAGGAATCGATGTAGTTTTCAGGGATCTCCATTTCTGTTAATATCTGGGCGTTTATAGCCAAGGCGGCTTTAAGCACTTGATTAACTGAATCCTTTTGAAAGTGGAGCCATTTCCTGGTGACATCCGACAAACCATCAGGAGGAACTTTCACAGTAGGTAACCACCATTTATCGTCTCTTTTCCCCTTTCTTGATTCATTGGGGTCTTTGGAGACGTAGTAGAACTCATGTTGATCCTTGAAATTGTCTAAGCAATCCTATATTTATTCTATAGTTACTTCAATTTTCTTTAAAATAGAAAATCATTGAATAAGAATATCAATTGAAACCAAGTAGTCAGTACTTACTATTAGCATAGTATCAAGCTTTCTAAGAACTGGGATGTGCATGTGAATGTCTGATCTTTGTTTTGTTGTCATAATCTATAATTGAAGAACACATAGAAATATATAATATTATGCTACTAAAACAATAGAATGAATTTATGTTTTTAAGACTCGACTAATAAAAAATCACTATTTTGGGGAAAAATATGTTTTTTGACTTAACATAAGTCTCTAAAGTATTTAGTCTTACAAATATAAGGAAACTACGGCTTAAACTCATTAGGTGGTGAAAGTTATGACGTGATTTAAAAACACACCAAAACCGGTAATATATCAACAACCAATCAAAGTAATTATAGCTATGGAAACGTCATGTTGAGAATGTGAGTACCTCCATACATACACCATTTGCGGACTTTTGTTGTGACGGCGCAAATTCAACAATATGATCTGTAACAGAAGTAAGCCAATCTATTTCTTTTTTCCATCTAGCACGATTCTCAGTGGCCATTGGCTCTAATTTTCTTTGTTCACCAAACACAGATGCTGCATATAAATCGAACAAGGTAAAGATAATTTAATTTTAACTATGATGTCTTATTTTTCTTAAAAAGTTATGGCATAAAATGTTCCACAATCACTTTTATACCTAATTACCTGCTAAATTAGTGATGGCGTTTGATAAAGCCAAGGCAGAAGAAACGCCCTTTCCACCTCCGGACATATCCTCCCCTAGGAGCAACTTTGCAAATCTTTCCTTCATCATTTCCATATCTACAATCACATAAAAGTGTTGGACTTAAACGATCGAGTTACTCATGACATGTTCATAGCCATCATGTACAAAGAAACAATACATTTTTCTTATTTAGTTATTAAAATAAATATCAATCATTTTGAATAGCTTCACCATTTCAAATGGACACAAAATAGAAAAGATGGATGGTAAATAAGATAATACCTTTTTGAACAGAGTCTTTATCACCTCCAACCGTGCCTAATCTAGAGCGAGGTCCGGAACTTTGGTCCTTATCCAAGGAAGAACCTATACTAGGTCGAGGTAAGGACTTGTCGGACCTTGAGGATTGACTCTTGGTGGCTCGAGTATCTTCAACTAGATCATCAGTGCTCGTGCTTTCAATAACCATGCTTTGTGAATATCCATGTCTACGACCATTATTACTCCCACTATCCTCTTTCGATCCACGAAAATTCGATAGCCTCGCCTTGTAACCATCTTGTTCTTGCTCCAATGCCCGCATTATCTCTACGTTTCAATAATTGGTGGGGTGGAGAATTATGAACAATTAAATTACAATGTCGCAAAAATAAAAATGTATAAAAAAATGGTGTTTTAGGATTTTTTTCATGTGGTGTTATATTTAGTTTAAGGTAGAAGGAAAAAAATAAAGGGTTGCTAGGGAGATTGTTATTTACATTACATTGATCCTACGAAAAAAGTTTCAATATGAGGGGAAAATCCATATTTAGTTAGGTTAGAACATAAGAAATTTGAGAAAATGGGATGATTGTTTTTTATTTATAATTTACTATTTTTGAGATGCAGGATGTTGAAGATTGTGGGGTGCATGTTTAAGAATGTTGCAATTCATCATAAAAGATTTGTTCCATATTTTTACTGATTATTTTTTGGATGGGTGTGATTTAATGGAAGGGTAGAGTTGAATATCTTTTCTAGGATCTTGGGATAATGTGAGTTTTGCTAATTTAGATGGAAGAATAACCATCCCAAATATCATGTTATTTTGTAGGAAAATTAGATATTATCACCTTGATACAAGTTTAAATATCTCACGTTCACCTCTAAACATTATTTTATATAAACTTTTTTTTCGTTTGTTGTTCTTACAAAAACTAATTAACGAAATAGAATTGGTTTCAAACGATTTTCTCACAATGTGTCTATGTCAGCGTTTGTTTGTTTTTTTTGTGATTTTTTTGAAGCCGTTGTCCCATACAACGACTTTAGGATAAATCATACTCAAAATTAGGCAGCGGTAACCAATGCTTGTTATGAGACTTTCAAAAAACTACAAAGTCGTTGTCCAGCACAACCGACATCTAAGCTTTCTAAATTAAATTGTTTTCACCCGCAACATCACGAAAATGCAATAGCATTCTAGCAGTGTCATCATTTACCAAACTGCAATAGCTTTTGCTTGCAGTTTCATCATCATCAACAACACCAAAATGCGACTTCTTACATTGAATCCAAAACATCATCCAAACATCATCGAAACATCATTTACACTCATATCAATTAAAGTAAACTACTAAATACGAATCTCAACTGCAACTTGTAGGGTCTATCATTGCAAGTATAATGCTCGCTAGCTCACTTGTCAAAACCCTATATAAGCACCAACCTCATACCTGTTCATTCATTAAAATGAACGTCCCAATCAGTGGAAAATAACTCGAGGTAAAGGGAACCATATTACATTAAAAATAAAATATACATAAAATAAGAAAGAAATTAAACAACACAACATGTGAATCTTGTGAGATCAATAAATGATGAATAAAACAACAATGTGTAAAAGTTCAAGATTTTTTGGTTTCTAGGGTTGGCTCTCATGTTTTGGCAGCTGAGTGGATTCAAATATGCACTGGGCATAGGAAGTTTAATGCTGGTCAGATGTATCATTTGATTAGAGAAGGGCCGATCAGGTTCATTGGGGCTCTCTTGTATATGATAAAGCATGTGTGCCTAAGCACTCCTTCTTAGATATAATGGCTTTACAAAATAAGTTACCCACAATTGACAATCTAGTCCACAGAGGCATGTACATGTTAAATCGATGTGTACTGTGCCGCAACCATGGTGATGATCTAGAGCACTTGTTCTTAAAGATGCCCATTTTCTGCATTGGTTTGGACGCATATCTCTTCATGGCTGCAAGTTGACTTTTCTCACGATTTGGTTCATGTGGTAAACTGGTTTCAACTTTATATTAGGGGCAAGGGTCTGAGGCATCGCTTGAAGAGAGCTGGGCTCATGGCTACTATGTATTATCTTTGGTGGGAGCGTAATGACAGAATTTTTAGGGGCTGCTCCTCTACTCCTGAATCTATCTGTATAAAAATAAAATTTGTGGTTAGAAATCGGATGTACTAGTTTGGATGTCTGTTTGGTTTTTGATTTTGTTTTTCTTCTTGGGGGTTATTCTGGTCTCCTTTGTAGAAGACAGTAAAGGGTCTTGTACTTGATTCATTGATTTATTGAAATAAGATCCATGCTTCTGCAAAAAAAAAAAAAATAGAATGAAAGCGATGACATTTCAATGTTCATAAGCAACCCAATACAACATGTGAGGCATATCAAAACGGTAAGCAAAAAGAAAAATAACATTCAACAAAAAAATAACAATTTATCCACCAAATGGATACAACTAAAAATATACAAAAATACAAAACGAGGCAAAGGGAGTATCATAAGAGAAAACATGTACTTGGCTCAGAGGTTACATGTAAAGCATGTCCATGATACAACACAAAAGTGTCTGGCTCAAAGGCCACCTTGAAAGCATGTCCAAAATACAAGGCACAAGTATCTGACTTAGAGGCTACCTATAAAGCATGTCCAAGATACAACATACAACACAAGTGACTTGCATCATCACCAAAAGATCGACATCATAACGACACCGGACACGAAAGGCACATAACCAAAAGAGAGACATCATGGCATGCAAATCAAGAGGTAGTCAAAACTTAGCTCACTATGGCAAAAGATTTCCCAAAGTACGGTAAACGATTTATAGCCAAAAGAGCCACTAATAGAAAAACATCAATTTGCGGCTCTATACTTGAAGCATCTTTGCCAAATAACAGCAAATATGAACTAAAGCCTTCTCTTTTTTCTTTTGTTTTTCTTAAACAAGGAATTTATTTGAGGCGTTATATGGGAAAATTGCCACAAATATCTCAAATGAAGCATTTTCCCCCCATAAAACGCCTAATATACAAGTAAGACTAAACTTTAAACCCTGCTATGCTCCTTAGAGCTACCCATGTTTCCCAATTCCTACATACACATCAGTTATTATCACTTACTCCCTTTACTCGACTCACTCCTCCTTGCCATCGACCACCGACTTCTCAACCGCGATAACCACGCATCCATCGATGCATGACTTACACATCATCGATCATCACCACAAGTAGCACTAATAAACCACACCCTAGTTCATGGTACAACACCATCCACTATTGTTATACTTGATTCAGAAGTTACTCGTATATCATGCAAGATGTCTAATATATAGGTTTGGAAGAGTGATATATATAAATGCATGTTTAAAAATGTTACCTCATTATGAAAATCATGGAATCAACTAGATAAAGATATATTTGATTTTACTATTTGTAGAATTTAGGTTTTACTAGTATTTATAATTTTATATATCTTGCGGGTATAGTGTTTTAACGCATTTGTCTTAATCCTCTTGTGAAACACGTAACTAAACTAAAATCATGTTGTTGCTTTGCATATCTAACTTACTCGGAGCAACTAGGGCAGCTCATCCCATTTGTTACGTTCTGCTCTTTTAACCTCCATTACATTGTCATTCTTTTAAAGATGAATTTATTTTATATGGTGTTGGCGATTTAAGGCGACCTGTAAGGCAATAAATGATTTATCTTATTTTAGGTAGTTTTAAATTTTGACATAAAAACCATTGCCCCACACTTAATGAAGAAATTCAAGGATTGGAAAGGAGATTCGAGCTTCTCAAAGGCAAGTAGGGCAGGTTATATGTTGACAACAAGCAAAATCAAGTGTTGCCCAGAAACCCGCCCGAGCTGAGGAGCAAGACGGGCGAGCAGAGGTAAACCCGTCTAAGCAGATGGAGAACACGGGCGAGTAGAACGACAACCCGGGCAGGCTGATAGTACAAATTCAGAGGCTGCCCAGGAACCCGCCCGAGCCAAGAACAATCCGGGTATGCTCCTCAATCCCCACTAGCTTAAACACGGGATTCCTTTTCTCCAATTCATTTCTTCCCCAATTTCAAAACACAATACCTCCTTCTCAAACAAAAACACTCATCTCCCATATCACAAATCACTCAATACTCAATCAAATCACCCCAAATTTGTTTATAATTCATCTTTGAGACATTTAAACAACTCTAATATCAGTTTTTAGGCTTCAAACTACACAAATCACCCAAAAATTGACTCACCCAAACCTAGAGTTTGAGAAATTAGAATTGGGCAAACATCTAATTGGGTTTGATTTTAGCTTGAGTTGGTGATTGAAGAAGACTTGTCAAGCATATTCAAGGCTAATTGATACTTGTGGACACAGCCACCCGTGCCGCGCACACCTGCGCGTTGGTTTCGAGGCGGCGACACTTATCTCACGGAACTCCGGCGCGAGGGCGAGGCACGTCATGGGCCGTTACCGATTTGAAAGGCATTGAAGCCGGTGAAAGTTTTGACAAGCCTGCATTTGTGGAGTCGCCAAAAATTTTTATAGAAAATTGGAACCGTTCGAATACTTCGCGTCATGTCAAGACACAAAGTAGTGACATGAACACTAAGAAATTCGTTACCCTTAGCATTCTATGTCTAGAATGACACTCGTGATGCCAATGAACACTGATGTTCATAGAGATCTTGAGTAAGGAGTGAGGGTACGTATTAGGAAGCTAGTTTATTTGAACACTTAATCCCGCCCGCCTCGATAGCGGCCTCTACTAATGATCAGGGAAGTCGTTTGTATTTGATATGTCATCAGTTATATGCATGCAATGCAACATCCAATAGATTAATCCTAACATGTGAGAATTAACTATGTCGGTGAACAAGAAATTTAGTTTATAATGGAAGGGTCGAAGTGGGAATTAGATTGATTACATGTGATTGCCAAGTAAGTAAATCATGCAAGAATGATAAATTGCAATAGATGAATTACAAGAAATAAATTACAATTGAATTACAAAGAATAACTTGAATCTACGTCACGAGTACGCTTAAAAAAGGGATTTGAAAGAAATAGAAAGAATTAAAAAGAATATGAAAATATGCCGAATAGGTCGAATTAACAGCGATAATAAGAGTAATAGTCGATTAAAACCTAATTAGAGAACCTATGTCAAAACAAGACGAGTTCAGAGGCAGAAACCACTTCAGAATAGGCGCAGCATCTGCTGCGTCTCTTAGAAGAGGCGCATCAGTTCATGCGGCTGTTCTTGAGTTGGGTTCTGACTGTGAAAGCCAGACTCATTAATCGTTATAGTTCGTTGGTTGATTAAGGTTAATTATGGAAACATATCTCGAGTAGAAGTGATTTAACAATGTTATATGTATATGAGATCGCCATAAAGCAAGAAAAATGAATGGAAACGAATTATTATGTGTTAATTATAAATCAATGTCGGAAAACGGGTTTATATACAAACTTCGGAATAAAGATGGGATTTGAAAAGGGAAAGAAAAGAACAGAATAAAAAACATGTATCAAAGACGAATTCAAGGGACTTGATATGAACAAATCGAGCCTCTTCAATCCGGGTTCGAATTTAATGACAAAAACCCGCAAATATCGAATTATAAGGAATTTAGGTCGGATTTATTGAAAGGAATTTTGTAAAAAAAATTGTGAATGAACAAAAGAAAACTTGAAAGGAATTAAAGAAGAAAACGGAAGAAAACCGAGCCTTCGAATTAAATAGAGGAAACGCGGAAGATGAAAAAGAGCAACAACGGCTAAGCAGCCTCTAGAAGAGGTGCAGTAAGTGCTGCGACTGTTCCAGAAGGCGCAATTGCTGTTGCGTTTCTTCTCGATGGTGTCTCTCTGCTGTTCCGTCGAAAGGGTTTTAAAATATGATTTTGAAAATGATTTTAAACATACTCGTGATGTAAAATCGTACATTAATTGATATAAAGTAAAATATAATAAATAAATTGGGTTTTACACCCTCAGACTTACATGTTTGACGAAGCGGGATTAACTAAGTTGTCGTATTAGTGATTGCTCGACTCGATGCAGAATGAAAGTGCCCTCTAAAGAGGAATTAGAAAAAGTTGATTAAATTGATTGAAGTGTCGTGGTCAAATTGGTCGGTCATGCAAACGTGACTAGTACTCAGAAGGATCTAAGCTTACATGGTCGATTGATTAAGCAGGTAGGTTTCAAAAAGCAAGAGTGCGGTCTTAGAATGTAAAGGGAGAAGAGAAGGGCGGACACTCGCGTGAGAAATATGTGAGGCGGAAGCCTCTATTTATACTAATCACACGGAGAAATTATGATAAGGGTAAAATTACGAAAAGAATCCGGAGAAAATCCGGAAACTGGAGAAAAAGCAGCCCAGGAAGAGGCGCAGCAGGAACTGCGACCTTTCTAAGAGGGGCGGTACCTGCTGTGTTCTCTCTTGGGCAGTTTCCTCCTCAGCAAGAAAGATTTCCGCGTTTGATTTTAGGAATTAGGAAGATGTGAGCTTCCTTATTCCGCAAGGTAAATATTTCCGTGATAAAAGATAAAATTTAGGAATATCACTCCGGAAATTTCCAGAACATTCCGACTCATGTTTTAGACAGTTGTAGAAAATAGAGACGGTTTTTGACCCGGACTCCAAATGTACTCTAATTACTGTCAAAACGACCGTAATGCCACCTAGATGATGACCATGAGGTTGACTTGACTGTTTGAGATATCATGTGTCGAAGAACTTATGAAATGCCATAAATCGCTCCGTGTAAACAAACATGCGGCCCAATCATCACTTGGTGGTTTGCGGGGGGTGCAGAAACGAGGTGTCTACAATACTATCTTGTCAAAGTTTGAAGAAATTCAAGGCATTTTCTTGGGATGGCTAGGACAAAGGAAAACACCAAGGTACCAAGTGAGTGCAATCTCACAAAAAGGCAAAGAACATTGGCATCCAAAGCAATTATGGTATCAACTATGGTGGAGAGGAAACTTGAGACGGTTTTGGCTCCCGAAATTCCAACAATCGAGCCACTTGAAGGATTTATGAAGGTAATCTTTATTGATGAATAACATAAGAAATCCTTTACTTCTATACTAAGTAATAATGTTGTAGCTTCCAAATTCCTATGCCATGATACATTAGACAAACTTGATATTTTGAAGGATACACGAACCTTCTTCGAGTCTATGAGTCTAGACACCTTTTTCGACATGCATAAAGATACCTATAGAGCCTTGACCCTTGAATTCATTAGTTCATTGAAGGCAGTTAGACAAGAGGATCGAAAATTCTTGGATTTCCGTCTTGCCAACAAATTCCGTAGAATTGAAATTCATGCTTTTGCTAGAGTATTTGGAGTAGAAATGCCTTTTCGATCGACCAAGAAGCCACACAAGTTTGATGCCAAACCTTTATGGAAAGCCATTACGGGGAAATAATTTACTACTTTCAAGGCTTGTTCGGCCTTATTTGTTCATCACTCGGGTATTATAATTTCACACTGTTTCGTGGCTAACACTTTGATAGCAAGAAAAAGAAGCTTGTACTTTGACGGAACTTGATATGGCCTACCTTGAATCCCGTCTCAATGTCCAAGAGTCTTACAAATCCGATTACAACATTATTCAATTATTGATAGACCGTTGGATGGACTTAGCATCGGGTAAGGACAAGATGACCTTCATAGTCAATGGTGGTTTGATAACCAAGCTAGCAAAACACTTTGACCCAACTTCAACAATGATGGCGTTTACAAGCTTATTAAGGGAGAAACACGCATGGACATTGTTAAGCGTATAATTTATTATATTTTATATACTTATTTCCCATAATTTTACTTATATTTTCAGCATTATATTTATTTTAATAATTCTTTCCTAGAACATCTTACTGCGATTTATATAATTATTTGTAGGAAGGGGCTATTTTGATGCTGATATTAGCTGAACAACTAAGTAAGGCGATAAATAAAAGAAGTCAAAATAAATAAGGACTTCAAGCTCTCCAAGTCCACAAAATAAAGACAAAGTCATCCAAAATAAAATGGAAAGTCACTACGGAATAAATTGTTGACAAGACCATCATTTTACAAATGATGAAATAAAGAAACATATTCCACTATGCCAAATCTGACCATCAATAACGAGCGTATCACAATGGTTTAATGCATACAATAACGACACTTAAATTACCGTTTTTCAAATATTGGCGGAAACCTAGACCGCGCTAATAAGAATAACGGTTTCCCTCGAAAACCGTTGTTATTATAATGTGACAACGGTTGTTTAACAAACCGTTATAAAAAACGTTTAACGGTTTCCAAAAAATAATTATAGAATCACCCTTATCAAAGGTTGTTAGACAACTGTTACCAGTTTAAGAAAATGGCGTTTCGAAAACCGTTACTAAATTAACACCAGCAACGGTTTTTAGTACCCGTTGTTATGTTATAGCCACGAGTTTCTTGTAACCGGTATCATTTTTTATTATGAAAGAACGGTTCCTCTGTACCCGTTGTTATTTATCATTTACGTGTTAAAAATAATCGTTGTAAACTTTTTTTCAATGTTTAATATTCAACCAATGCGTGTATGATAAATAATGAACCGTTGCATGCATTGTTTTGTTTGACCATTATTACTATCCGTCCATTATTATATTCACACATGCATACATATTTTCCTATAAATATAACTTATAATGTGATCAATTAACCATATCCACCAATTAAAAGTTCAATTAATCATAGCCTATAATTTAATTAAAAACATTACACTTCGATCACCATGTCGTCGTCGTCTTCTAAACCCGCCGAATCACAATCAAATACCCGCTATGTCCATCCTATTACCTGTATTATACACAACCTTCCAATCAAATATGACGACAATGGTAAGGCTTTTTTTGAGAAGTTTTACTTAGATGAGAGATATGCTTCGTCATGGTAGTTATATGAACGTTAAAAAGGTCCACCCAGCTTAGACTAAAGTTCGTGGTTTTCTTGGTTACGCAATGATCGAGCTTGAAGGTTTTGGGAAGAAGCTGGACTGTAATACCCGCCTTATTTAAGGACCCCTTGACTGGCCGTTTAACTAGAGAAGACCGTAGGAGGGGATATGAGAAAGGATAAAGGACCTATGTATCGGTTTACTCGACCTAGTAGGGGCTACTCGGCCGAGTAGTGGAAACACTCGACCGAGTAGGGCTTACTCGACCGAGTATGAAAGTACTCGACCGAGTATTGCCGCTGTTAACGCTTTATTATAAAACGCAAATTGGTAAATCTTATTTCATTTTCGATGGTTCCCTATCTCTCTAACCCTAATATATCTCTCTCTTACCTATCACCCACCTCTCTATACACTCTCATCTAGCCTAGACACTAACCCACCTCTCTATGTGTTGAGTATTCAAGTAGGGATGTCATATTTGTCGACTTTGGTCCGCGTCTCAAGGTAAGTCGTTGTTCCGTTGTTGTCTTTTAGAAGGTCCTTGGGGTGGTCTTGTAATAGGATGTGGTTACCATTTATAGGTTTCATCTCGGAGTCTTGCCTGGCTAGTTGTTTGATGCATTTTCATGGATTAGCGATAAGAAAGGGTTTCCCTACTCGGTTTACTGTTTAACTGATTTAAGATTATGTGGTAATTGTTTGTACGATTGATATTGTGATTATCTGCTTTTGATTGTTGGGAGGTTGGTGTTGGTGTTATGATGGTTGTTGGTGATGTTCGCGAGGCGCGTCCTCGGCTGAGTGGAGTCACTTGCGGGAGTGGCTTCACGCCCTAGTTTCGACCTCTGTGGAACCTGCCACAGGAGGGGATGTGCACATTAATGAACAGGGTTATCGCTCGTTGATGAGCGGGAATTTGGTGGGCAAGGCTGCGGTCCCCCACTGGCAGGGCTACACACTTTAGTGTGTAGTAAGTTACAAGAGGTGATAGGGAGTTAGAGGTAGAGGATGATCAACTGTTTATTTTATCGTACTAGTCTTATTTTGATTATGTAGTGAACTGACCCCGTATTGTGTCTTCAAAACTGTGGTGATCCATTCGGAGATGGTGAGCAGTTGATTTAGCAGGTACAACTAGTCTTGAAGTCACGGGGCTTGGAAGGGAATCGAGTCATCACGCTACCGAAGTAGATGTCACCGCCACTCATGCTTAGTAGTCTTTATAGTTATTCATGTTATATCTTGCCACGCTGTCCTACGATGTAAAGTCTTAAACTATTTAATAAATGTTCTTTTATTGTCTATTTGATCTACTACCTCAGGCAACCGAGATGGTAACACCTTCATACACGGGGGTGGTCCTTGGTAAGGCACGTTGGTATACGGGGGTATTACAAAGTGGTATCAGAGAGAAGATCTTGGAACCTGAACCAATGAACCAAATGAATATAGGGTGTCAAATTAAAATGAACCTGGTTTATGTGTGTTGGGAGCCCGTTATGTCGGTTTTGGGTGAGAAGGCGCCCTCATCTCAGAATCCCGGCCCCAATCATGCTTAAGCCAGCCACCATGGAAGGGTAGATGTATAGGAGTGTTCTGCGTCAAGTGTTTGTGTCCTATGTGCATGTCGTGGTAGCCTGTGTGGTAACGTGTGTTTAAAACTATGGGTGTGGTATTTCAAAATGGTGAATCTCGTGAGTTTGTTGGGTGATATATGATAATGGAATTGTGTGGTTGCATATGATAGACCTCATGCATGAATTGTGTTTTATGTGATTTCCAAAGGAGTAATGAAGTATCAAATATGTATAGAATTGCATGATTCGGTATGTTGACGTAAGTTCATAGCTCGATCTTATCTATTATATAGTCAAGATTGATTGTGTATATTCGTTGTAACACGGATTGTTTACTACTGCTACGTGCATAGAAACAGGTGTCGCTCATAAGTATCGTAATGAAGTTTTATGATTCGTGATGTTCTTTGTTGTGATAGAGTTAGGGTCTAATGGTGTCGACCGAGTACCCGTTATTCGTTTTGAAGTAAAAACTCTTGATAACTTAAATCTCCGTTCCTGTTCTGTTGAACTTGGCCGAGTAGAGTTTATACTCGACCGAGTAGGTCACACTCGGCCGAGCAGAGAGGCACTCGACCGAGTACTTGGGCTGGCAGATTACACGTGCTACTGATCTCTGAGTACTCGACCGAGTAGACCGAATACTCGACCGAGTAAGCCATACTCGGCCAAGTAAACCCGATACTCGACCGAGTACCCATTTATCGCGACTCAGCCCGGTTTATTTCGAAAACCCTATAACTCTTCTTTTCTCCTTATTTCCGTGATGTTATCTACCTCTCCTCTCCCTCATAACTCTTCCAAATTCTTTCTATCTCAAAACACTTGGGTGATTGTTGGTAGTAATTACTTTTGGATTTCCTTCTTGCTTGTTCAAACCCTCAATCAAGGTAAAGTATTCAATCAATTTCTTCAACTTTGCCTTCAATTTATGATAAAATTTCTTCAAAAAATTCGAACCTTTAACCCTTGTAATCCAAATTTAGGTGCTTCTACTTTGATGCTTTTGGTCCTAATTGCTCTTAAACATCGCGGTTGTATGCTCTAAAATGATTTTATGCTTGAAAACGGCCATCTTATGTTACAAAATTTTTTCCGGGGTTTGCTTCAAGTTTGATTTTTGGTCCCTTAGGTTGCTCTAGGATGTTCCTTAAGAGTTAGTTGATGATAAAAATGCTTCTCTTGGTTTGTATGACTTGTATTTTGTGAGATAAATCCGTCTTAAAACTTCGTCTTAATAAAAATGCATAATTCGAAAAACAGTCCGTACTATGGCAAAATTTTGAAAATATCCTTGTTGGAATCCATCTTTTTACAGCATGCCAAAAGCCAAATCCTCAGCTAAGAAGCGGACTCGCGCCAATGTTCATTTGGAAACGGGTCAATCTAGCCAAGAACCCATTGTTCCTCCGATGGAGGAATATTCATCGGTAATTTTCTCTTGACTTTAAGCAACGGAATGCTTTTGTGGCCTTGATGGGCCGGACCATGAGATCGACATGTTGTGTGAATCCCGACATCTTGGAGACCTTGGGGGTTAAAGGGGATATAGTGCACATCTTTGAGATTTTGTGGATGGAGGGACTATACCACCTACGCAAAAAGTCTTATCCGTATCTGACCCTGGAGTTTCTGAGCTCCTTTGTATATGATGTAAAGAGGAAAACCGTTTCTTTTTGCCTTATAAACGAGGATCATGACTTAACCCTTGATGAGTTTGCCGGCCACCTTGGCCTAGAGACGGAGAAAGAGGGGTACATTAATGATGTGTCAAAGTATAGTGGGGCACCCCACTACCTACCTTACCTGACTGGCCGACCCGTTCCTAGTGCGAGTGCCATCTTGATCAATGAAGTTTAGCGTGTGTCCCTCCGTATGTTTCTTAGGATGATGACTTGCCTTTTGTTCGCGATGGATCACGTGAGTAAGCTGAACTGTCATGAGGTCATGTTGTTGATGTCCTACCTTAACCTCAGCCGGGGAGAGCCTTTTTACTATAGTTCTCTTGGGGTCGTATGCTCTAGTTTGGACTATATCGCACGGTCTTCGAACCGTCATATTTCGTGTGGGGCTATAGTGACCCGCTTGGCTCAGAGACTGACTGACTTTGAGGCTCCACCTTCGTCGGGTACCGGGTTGTTTGAGTCCGTCCCTACGATGGATGAGAGGTATTGGTGTCATATCAGGTGGTTTAGGGAGTTATAGGATAGGTCGTTTGCATGGAGAGTGAGAGGATCCATGTGGATGGTGCTTCCCGATCCCGAGCGCCTACCCGTGATTGACAATTTGGCTGAGTATGATCCGGGGAGTGGTGAGCCTAGACCTGAGCCCCAGTTTTACCGGATCGACCCCACCATCCTCCGAGACCTACCCGAGCCTATCACAGTGACGGAGAAGGAGCCGGTCGCTCCCCCACCATGCGAGCGCCGTAGAGGGAGGGCATCTAGGGTGGACGGGGCTGAGACTGAGCCTTCTTTCTTTACACCGAGCTTTTACCCATCATAGTACTCGCACTACCCTACCGTCCACGATCACAGGATGCAGGTTAGTGACCTGACTAAGCAGATCTCCACTACCTTGGTGCTCCAGAACATGCATGAGATGGCCTCCAACCAGGTTATAGGGACGGGGTTAGCACAACCGGTTTGGTGGAGAGGACCCGGGAATAACACGGGAGTCTTCCATAGTTACGGAGTTGACCCTAGCTTTTGGAGACCACCAGAGGAGACCGATTTTGGCTGCCCCGTTGGACCGTAGGGAGCCAACTATGGCAGTTCGCTAGGCGGCGGAGGCTACTCAGCTGGAGCAGAAGCATCTGGAGCAGGTACCACTGGCATCGGAGATGGTGAGGAGATGGAGGAGGGTGCGGATATTTGATTTATGTTGTATTTCTGGACTTGTTTCTTTGGTTTGTTGTTGGATATTCATTGCTCTTTTATCATACTCTTTTGTTTTGAGATGTTGTAATTGGCCATAAGGCCACATATTGCTTTTAGTATTCCGTTTGAATTGGTTGGATCGAGACTTTGAGTTGGTGTTAGACATCTCGCCAGTTGCAGGTTCGAACTTGTATGTTGTGTGTTTTAGGAGCCGGGAATTTGCATTCTGCCCTTTAAAACGATCCGAGTATTGCTTAATCGACCGAGTACCCCATGATACTCGGCCGAGCATCCGGGAAATACATCCTTCGTTATTTGAAATTGTTATAGAATTAGTTGGGTAACTGTTTTGGTAAGTGCGAGATTCAATACCTTAGTAATGTGTTCTGACTGTATGAGATGCGCCTTGTTTATATGGTCACGATATATGATGGAAATCTGAGATACGACGGTAATAGTAATATGAGATGTGTTATATGTGCATTAACGGTAGACAGTGTTGATTGAAGGGCAGTGATATCATAATACTATTCGCATCTCCCTATTTATGTTATGTCTTGCCTCTTTGAATTGCATGAAGAAGGTGGTTATTTACATACATTATGGGTGTGTAGTACTTGTCTTGTGATAGGATATGCATTCCATGATTGTTGTCTTCTTGAGTACGTATAAGTTGGTGGATGGGTAGAATGAACTTCGCGGATGAAGTTCCTTTTAGAGGGGTAGATAACATCGTGGTAAAAGTTCTAACGAATTGACAAAGTTCTTCTATGCCTCATCTTATATTTTTTTTAACTTTCAAGTTTTGAGTCGTCACAAACTTAATTTAAGTAACGTGTACGTTACAATGTAACTTTGCTACATAACTAACTGTGTAGTTGTACGCAATATCGGTATAATGATACATAGTGATCGTCGAAGCCTTGTCAAGGACGTTTAACAAAAACAAAAAAACGTAACTTCATAGGTCTTTCCTTAGGTTTTCTGTCCGTGGTATTTGGAAGCGTGGGATGAACTTCGGGGACGAAGTTCCTTTTAGGGGAGAAGACTGTAATACCTGCCCTATTTAAGGACCCCTTGACCGACCGTTTGACTAGATAAGACCGTAGGAGGGGATAGGAGAGAGGATAAAGGACCTATGTATCGGTTTACTCGACCTAGTAGGGGCTACTTGGCCGAGTAGTGGAAACACTCGACCGAGTAGGGCTTACTCGGCCGAGTATGAAAGTACTCGACCGAGTATCGCCGCTGTTGACGCTTTATTATAAAACGCAAGTTGGTAAATCTTATTTCATTTTCGACGGTTCCCTATCCCTCTAACCCTAATATATCTCTCTCTTACCTATCACCCACCTCTTTATACACTCTCATCTAGCTTAGATACTAACCGAAGAAGGGGGATTGGTTTATACGTGGAGTATTCAAGTAGGGATGTCATCGTTGTCGACTTCGGTCCGCGTCTTAAGGTAAGTCGCTATTTCGTTGTTGTCTTTCAGAAGGTCCTTGGGGTGGTCTTGTAATAGGATGTGGTTACCATTTGTAGGTTTCGTCTCAGAGTCTTGCCTGACTAGTTGTTGGATGCATTTTCATGGATTAGTGATAAGGTAGGGTTTCCCTATTCGGTTTACTGTTTAACTGATTTAAGATTATGTGGTAATTGTTTGTACGATTGATATTGTGATTATATGATGTTGATGGATGGGAGGTTGGTGTTGGTGTTGTGATGGTTGTTGGTGATGTTCGCGAGGCGCGTCCTCGGCTGAGTGGAGTCACTTGCAGGAGTGGCTTCACGCCTTAGTTTTGCCCTCTGTGGAACCCGCCACGGGAGGGGATGCGCACATTAATGAACAGGGTTATCGCTCGTTGATGAGCGGGGATTTTGTGGGCAAGGTTGCGGTCCCCCACTGGCAGGGCTACACACTTTAGTGTGTAGTCAGTTACATGAGGTGATTGGGAGTTGGAGGTGGAGGAGGATCACCTGTTTACTTTATCGTACTAGTCTTATTTTGAATATGCAGTGAACTGACCCCGTGTTGTGTTTTCAAAACTGTGGTGATCCATTCGGGGATGGTGAGCAGTTGGTTTAGCAGGTACAGCTGGTCTTGATGTCGCGGGGGTTGGAAGGGAATCAAGTCATCACGCTTCCGAAGTAGATGTCACCGCCACTCATGCTTAGTAGTCTTTACAGTTATTCATGTTGTATCTTGCCACGCTGTTCTACGATATAAAGTCTTAAACTATTAAATAAATGTTCTTTTATTGTCTATTTGATCTACTACCTCGGGCAACCGAGATGGTATCACCTTCATACACTGGGGTGGTCCTTGGTAAGGCACCTTGGTGTACGAGGGTATTACATGGACTCTTTTCGTCAAGCGAGAAAACTCCAGGCAAGATACGAGGATCATGATGCTGGGAAAAAAAATTATTATATGGATGATGTGTTACAAGCGCAATATTTATGGATTGCAACCGATTGTGACATTAATCTACTAAGAACATACCGACACTATATTGACACTGTGCCTGATTCATGGGAGGCGGAACAAGTGCCTCCTAATAATCCATATATTGAATTCCCAATATTTATCTCAATCGCAGGGGAATTACAAGATGATTATGTTGATTAATTATTATTATTCTAATTGATGTTGTTGAAACCGCGCGTCTTTTAATTTCTTGTTATGACTGTGTTTTTCTTGAATATATGTGTGGTAGAGTATTTTATTTTCTAATTATTTATTGCAAGTTACGTAGGTTTAAAATATTTGTTAATAAGTCAACTTTTACATTAATTAGATAATTAATGTTTAGGAATTAATTATCAACGGTTTTGAAAAAAATTATAAATGTGACTATAAATGTTGAAGCGTCCTTTACTAACATCCATTAATCGAATCACAATATTTCATCCCCATTACACAAATTTGACACATCATGGCAATGAACCCTAATTTTATCAACAACGAAGAATGGCTTACACAAATGATTGCAGATGATGGGAAGGTTCTCGCCGGGCTTCCCGCCGATCAACACGCATTAATCAAAGCATCCCTTGAACATCAACGGAATTATTGGATTAAGAGGCGTGAAGCAGTCCGCATTGTCAACCAAGCCTCATCATCATCATCATCTTCATACGCTCGTCGGCCTATTACTCGCAACTTGGCTGCAACGTGAGATATTTTGAGTTCTAGTATTCCAACCTTATCTCCACATGCAAGTCGTGTTCTTGCATATATTCAATATGTTATTGCAAAATATGAAGCCAATGACCCGGAAGTTAGCGGTATACCAGAGTGGCATAGCTGGTGGCAGGTTGAGAAGCGCTTTTTACTCTTAATCGGGGTTATTCCTGCTTATTATACATCTTTTGATTTCTGATAAATGTTGTAATGTATTTGGTTTAAAATTAAATGAAATGATCATTTCGAAAGTGTTGAATTACGCTTGTTTGATTTGCTTCCATTTTTTGAACTCCATAGATAAGTCAGTTATCAAGATTGCTGCTATATAATACTCATTAACAACGGTTCACCTACAACCGTTGTAAATTTGTTCATTAAGAACGGTTCACCTACAACCGTTGTAAATTTGTTCATTAACAACAGTTCACCTACAACCGTTGTCAATCGTGACGTTCTAACTTCAATGTGGACCGTTTATTAATTGTTTGACCATACGACTCAGTATATTAAAAAAATAAATACATGTAAGATATGACTATACGACTCAATATATTAAAAAAAATAAGTACATGATATGACAACAAGATTTTTTTAAGCCGTGGTGAATATTTCTCATTATTCTTGATTTGACCAATGCACAGACTGTTCAGTTATTTTTTTATTGAATCAACGTTGCATTATTGGTGGGTTTGAATCAACGTTGCATTATTGGTGGGTGATTCTATAATTTTAATTTTGTTCCAAAATTATGGCCGTTAACCAATGTACAAATATTGCGAGTCCATGGGTGCAGAGGGATCGTAAGTTGTCAGAAGAAGCAGAAAATAAAAGATTAAGGGAATTGCGTCGTCAACCGAGCTATATCAAAAGCGGGAAGAAAATGGATGCGTTACGAGAAAGGTTAAAGGAACAATGTCCTTTCCATTTCATTTATCGGCTTTCGAAGTTGGTTCTTCTGAGGATTTGATGGTGCGGTATATATTACCCAGATATGATCGGTATGTATCTACCGTGAGTGAAGCAACAAAAGCTTGGCGTCAATGGTGGTTTAGGTCATTGAAGGTGATGTCGAATTTGGAGGAAAAGACCAGAGTTGAAATAGACTCCCACACCATCATTAATGGGAAGAGATATTGTCCATGACGTAGTGTATTTTGGGTCATTTGATTAATGTATGTTTATTAATTTCTCATTGGATTGTATTTAGGAAACTAATTAAGGAAAAATGTTTTAATATATGCATTAATTACATTGCGCTGTGTATAATTTAGTCTTGAATTACTAACTTAATTCTCCCTCCATTCAACTCCACATTACAAGTTTGCATTTTCACGTTTGCCAACGCGTGTTTTACGCGGTAAATATCTTTAGCTACGTATTTGCAAAAATTATAAAAGTTAGATATTCTTAATGTTCTCCTAAAGACGAATCAAATAAGATCTCACATGAATATATTTTCACTTGTATATCGAGAGAAAATCGACATTGAATGTTCACTTGTGAATAGTGTACAAAAGAGAAACTTGTAATGTGGAGTTGAATGGAGGGAGTACCAAACATGGAAGATGCTTATATTTTTTGGCGGTAAAAACTGGACACAATGAAAGATAAAAGACAACGGTTACACACCAACCGTTGTATTATAATGAAAACAATTACGGGTTTTTAATCAACCGTTGTCATATTGCAAAATAAAGAAGGCGGTTTGGCTTAACCCGTGTTTATTAGTTTCAATTAAATCATTCTTCAACCAACACACATGTAAACCTTCTCCTCGCTCACTTAAAACCCTCGAACACTGAGTTTCTCTAGAACCACTAGTATTCTCCGTCGTCGTCTCCATCCTCATTGCCTCTGCCGTCACCGCCAGATCGGGCCCGACTTCTACTCTTTGAAGAAGTAATAATAAACCCTAGTCCTTCGTCTCATTAACTTAATGTCTTTATTTTCTTTTTTAGTTGTGATATTATCCCCTAATTATCTTAGGTTTATTGTGTGTTAAACAACACCCTATTATTTTAAGTATATTGTATGTTAAACAACACCTATATTTTTAGGTATACTGTGTGATCATTTATTTGAGACGGTGCTCTTGCTATGTCGACTTAATGCTTAAATTTAGTAGTTTATTAATTTCTGGTTTAGATATGGGTGGAAAGCGGAAAAGAAAATATGGAAAAAAGTCAGGCGAAGAAGATTCAGGTGATGAGAATAATTCTGAATCGGATACTGGGCGAAGGCGCCATAGGGTTTCCCTAGAAGAAATAGAGAGAGGGATACCTAATAAACTTCAAGGGGATGAATTAACGGGGCTTCCAGATAGTACCTTTGTTGCAAATTTTGCGAGTTGGATTTGTTGTTGTGTAAGAGAGTATATGCCTCTCGGTTTGCCGCGTATCAATCAGTTGAGTCAAGACCTGAAGGAAAAGCTATGGGGGAGAATAAAGGTATGTATATACAATAATAAATGCTTTAGATGAAATTATCTTAGTATTCGATATGTGCTATTAGCCGAAACTAACCAAATATGCTCACTATATATGCAGTCAGCTTACACTGTCTCCCAACGACATGATGGTTACCTACAAAAAAAGATAGAGCAATCCTTCAGAGCATGGAAGTTAAAGGTTGCTCGAAACCACTTGGTCAACAAGAAGACCAGGGAGATGAACAAGAAACCACCAACGAAGAAGTATCGGTATGTTAGCCATTATGATTGGTATAACTTTATCGCTTATAGGCAGTCTGACAAGTTTAAGGTAATTTATCTGCGACTGATTGGGATCACTTTATTATTAATCACTTAATAAGTAAACAAATATGCTTACGTTACTCAATACAATTCATTTTATGAAGACTATGAGTAAGCAGAACCTAGAGAACATTTCAAAGAAAGAGAGCGTCTTTTATGGTTCCAAAGGTGGTTATAGATTGATTAAGAAGAAGCTTGTAAGTACTTAATTCTTATATTATTAGGTGTTATATATATATATATATATATATATATATATATATATATATATATATATATATATATATATATATATATATATATATATATATATATATATATATATAGAGAGAGAGAGAGAGAGAGAGAGGCAAGATCCGGTGAGTTTGCCACTTTTCGTGAGTTACCCCCGCATATATATACAATTGACCTAATAAAACCAATTATTCACAATCTCACAATCATACGTCACACAACACAAACTAAACTCTTCTCTCCTCTCTCTCTACTGCTGTTACTCTATTACGATCCACAATTCGCATAAAAATTCTTCAAAATCTATTAGCATTCATCGATTCGTCATGTTTTTTTCTATTTTCTTCAAATTCATGGCATAATCCAATCAAATTTTCACAGAATTGGAGTAATCCAAGTCGAAAACACAAAACTAATTCATTATCTTTGTTCAATTTGATCAATACACGCATCAATTGTCATTTTTTGCCCAAAATTTGTAGAAACCCTAGCGTAAATCGAGAAAATGAAGGTAATCGTAGATTATATAAGTCGATATATGTTATTTTGTGAGTTATTTCAATTGTTACTCCGTTAGTATGCTTGTTTATCATACCTTTGACATTTGATTGATGATTTATTATCATAATCCTGAAAATTTGTTGATAATCTAGATTAGCACACCAACTGTTTGTTAAAATGTCTAGTTGAATTTAGAAATTTAGTTATTATAATGAAAAAACGTGGTTATTTAATTGTTATTCAAATGCAGAAACTCAGTTATTGTAATGTAGAAACTCGGTTATTGTAATGTACAAACTCAGTTATTGTAATGGAGAATCTCTGGTATTTGTAGTTATTGTAATGTAGAAATTCAGTTATTGTAATGTAGAAACTCAGTTATTGTAATGAATAAATTGTGTTATTGTATTGAGATGAAACTCACATATGTTCAAATTTCATGTTCACTCGTTACTTGTCGTAACATTACATCTCGATTATTGAATTACTTTAACCCAGTTATTGTATTATCAAAACTCATGTATTGTATTTTGTAGTTGTTTCATGAGTGTTGTGATAAGTTATAGTCTCTTTTTTGGTGATTTGCAGGTGGAATCACGATAGATGCGGATAATTGACATTCAATGGAACAATTGATGTCTATACTTGGTCATTTTAATGAAGAAATGTAGTTATTTTATAGTTAACTTAGTTGTTTACTGAGAATAATCTTTTCTGTTATTTATAGTTATTGTAATGTAGAAAACTGAGTTTATTGTAATGTATAAACTCTGTTATTTGTATTTATTGTAATGTAGAAACTCAGTTATTGTAATGTAGAAACTCTAGTATTTATAGTTATTCCAATGTAGAAACTCATTTATTGTAATGTAGAAACTCAGTTATTGTAATGTAAAACTTTGGTATTTGTAGTTATTGTAATGTAGAAAGTCAGTTATTGTAATGAGTAAATCGCGTTATTGTATTGAGATGGAATTCAAATATACTCAAATTTCTATCTTGTGTTTGTTATCTTGTTTAATTGTATAACTAGTCATTTCATTCAATCAATAATTGAGATTGGTTAATGCAATAGCAAAATCTGAAAAATAAAATAATATATATATATATATATATATATATATATATATATATATATATATATATATATATATATATATATATATATATATATATAGGATCCTGTGCGAACCTAAAGTTCGATGCGAACTTACGAACCAACTTTGAAATAGTCAGATGAGGACAATGACCTCTCACCAACCCAACACATTTCTCTGAGTACTGACTCCAACTTTCCCTCTTCTTATCTTCTTTTCTTCCACCTGCAACATCATTCTCCAACGCCGACAGACCTCCGACTCCGACCATCAACGCCGATAATACCAAGGATCACCATCTGTTGTTGTCGGCGCCGGAATTCTGGCAACCTTCACCATCAGCTGTTAGCTCGCCTTGCCGTCGAGTATAGGTTCTGATTGTTTCGCCGGAGTTTGCGAGTATTCAGCCATCAATTTCTCTTCCCCACTTTTATCTCTTACTCTGAAGTCATCCTCCACAATCTCGTGGGACAGCCGGCAGCCCAACTCTTTCATCCCCTGTTCATATTATCGCTGTCGCTATCGTTCATACTATCATTTTCGACTTGTCGCCGTCGTACATAATTTCATAGGAGGGACAATAGCTCCGGAGATGCAGTTACCCATTTGAATCTCTTTTCATTCTTGGATTTCAGGTTGGTAGATCTGAACAATTAAAAGCCGATGAAGACGTAAGAGCTATTCTTGCGTTCATGGTGGTTTAAGAACGTTGGTGGTTGGTTGTGTGGTGTTTGACGAGGAGCCGTCTGGGTTTGGGTGAATGGGTGGGGAGGAGAGTGATTATGGCAGTATTGACGGTGTTTTTAGTTGGTTTGTTCTGTTAGATGCGGTTATTGTAGGGGTGTTCGTGGGGTGGTGACAGTAGTGGTGATGGTGGTGACGGTAGTGGTGGTGGTGGTGGGATTTGGTGGATACACAACGTATTAGTACCGGATACATATGGTATTACTACGGCATACACGTGTATCTAGTAGTTATACCATGTGTATCTGAGGGTAGTAGTATGTGTATCTGGAAGTACTAATTTGTGTATCTGGAAGTATTATACTATGTATTAATAGTTCGTACGGTTCGCACCGTACTTTAGTTCGCACCTGACCCCAACCCTATATATGTATATATATATATATATATATATATATATATATATATATATATATATATATATATATATAACAAGGTTAAAAAAAACCACTTACTTTCATTATATAACTATTTTGTTTCCAACACATTACATTTAAACATCTCCAACAAATTATATCTAAGCATCATCTTAATTACATCTATGCATTTCAAATAATATATCTAACAATAGTAGCATCACAAATATTACATATATTTATCTACAACACAACGTCTAAAATATTTCTTCCAACGAGAACCGTGTATTGATGTTGTTTCCACGTTTCTTCCACCAGTATTTCTTCCCAACGAGAACCATGTCTTGCCGATTGATGAGGGTTGAACCAGCAGACAACAAAAGCTCACTGAAAGAAATAAAAACAAAAAGGGGGTAAGTTGTAAATAACTTTGCAACTGATATACAATAACCACCTATAAGTATTGAAATAATCGGAAAACAACTATAAAATAACTGGATATTTTAGAGAAGTAAAGCATATTATTATAACCGACTATAAGCATATTATATGAGACCACAATAATAACTCCAAATTGAAATAACTAAGTTAAAAAAATACAATAATTAAGATGTAATATTATTATAACCAACTTAAACAATTATATAAGAATACGCCATCTTACAACAACTCTAATTTGAAACAACTAAGTTAAAACAATACAATAACTAACACTACTACAAATCCAGGCAACTACAACGCCCCTTTAACAATGCTTATTCACGAAAATCACAATAGACGTTGTAGAATGTATGGCGCGAATTTTACTAAAATTAATTACAACGGGTATGGTTATATAACCGTTGTTATAAGTTTTAACAACGGGTCAAACATGCACAACCGTTGTTAATAATTTGGCGCAAAATTGGCGCAAAGTTAGTGAAAAGTAATCACAACGGTTATTTTTGAACCCCGTTGTTAAAACTTATTTAACAACGGTTGTTGTTTTACAACCGTTGTTAAAACGTTTTAACAACGGTTTTTGTTTAACAACCGTTGTCAATACTTTCCATACTATAAACCACACAAACACGGATCATCACTACATGACCCACAAAACACAAACCTTAACACAAACACAAACACAAACACAAACACAAAACACACACTTTCTCATCGTCTCTTTCTCTCTTTCTCATCGTCGCTTTATCATCTCGCCGTCACTGTTGATTTCATCGTCTCTTACTTTCTCTAATTATCGTAAATCTCGCCAATCACTTTTGGTTTCATCATCTTTCATCATCATTATTTTCTTTTTCTAATTATTTCATTTGCATGTATGTGTTTTTATCGATCATTATGTTATTTCTCTAAGTATTATTCGCTTAATTAGCTAGTAAAACAAATTAAATAAAATAAAACAAAGAAGAAGCAAGATGATAGAAAGGAATTCATGATAAACTTAATATATATATATATATACATACATATATATATATATATATATATATATATATATATATATATATATATATATATATATATATATATACATAAATTAAAAAAAAAAATTACATTAATAAAAATGTAATTCTTATATTTTCATAGAGAGTCTTATTCTCTTTTATGATATCCGTCCTCTCCTCCTTAGCTATTTGGAGGTTCCGTTTAGCAGTTGCTATATTGTCATATAGCCGCAATCGTTCTTTGCTCTGTCAAGCCATCTTTTCTCAAGCGTCCTTCTTGATGGGATCGAGCATCCACAAGGTAGCTCCTGAAACTGTCCTCAATGTGGAGCAACCGGCGGATGAAACTGTTGTTGTTCTCGATCATAGTAAGAGTCTTAAGGATGATATCATTCATTTTGTTGATGAAGTTTGAAGTTTGTTTGAAAGATTAATTAGGGTTTGGAGTTTGTTTTAGCAGTTAGGGTTTGGAGATAGTGAGATAATGGAATGGTGGTTGAGATAATGCATGTATTTATACTAAGTAATGTGTCGTTTAAGTTGTTTTTTAATTAATATATGTTTAGGAAGTTGTGCCATAATCATCATCATATCTCTCTCTGTTGCTTCAAATCTTATTATAACCCTTCTTATTCCATATTGTCCATTCATATGCACAGGGATGACAGTAATAATGCATGCATCGGAATTATAACGGACCGTAATTATGCATGCATCTAGTAATATTTAATTTAATTTTTTTTTTATTTTTGAAAAACAAACAACAACGGTTATTGAGAAACAACCCGTTGTCTTTAGTTATAAAAACTGTTTTGTATATTACAACCCGTTGTTATAACTTTCTCCCCAAAATTGAGTCAAACTTTCCACAACGGGTTTTTATACTTAAAACCGTTGTTAATAGTTTTAACAACGGGTTCCTTAAGAAAACCAACCGTTGTTAAAACCTTTTACAACGGACGCTTTAACAACGTCCGCTTTTTTATTTAACAACGGTTTTTAACCGTTGTTATAGCCTGTATCTGTAGTAGTGTAAGTTTGAATAATACAATAACTCGGTTAAAGCAATACAATAACTATTATTAACAGAATATATTCAAACATAGCAAACAAGAAGTAACTACAAAATACAATAACAGAGTTTGAATAATACAATAACTCGGTTAAAGTAATACAATAACTGCTATTAACAGATTAACTACAAAATCCGAGGTATTATCAAAGATACAGAAACACAATTGAATAACAAAAAACCTACTCAAACACCTTACAAACAACATGAAAATGCACAAATCATTTAGAATTCTCATCTCAAAATCAAAACCTTATATAAATTATTGGCAAAAACAATGAGAGAACAAGCAATTTAACAACAAAGACATAAGAACAAATGGATATACAACGAATCAACGAAAATGAAACGAATATTAGATAAGAACGATAATGAAAACGCACAAATCAGATCTAGAAAAAAAAAATAGTACTTACCTATAGTGAAATTGAAGAGAAATACGAAGATGAAGCGAAAGTGACGACGAAATCTCCTTAATTGATGACGAATTTGAACGTGTATGACGAAGACTGAGTTTGTAGCTGCAACTTGAACGAAATTGATGAAGATTGAATTTCATAATTTGTATCGATTCTTTTTTTTTTTTTTTTTTTTTTGTTCTGGTTTTTCAGAGGTTGAAGAAGGAGAGAGAGAGTGATTTTTTCTAATAATGGAGGAGATTGAGGGAAAAGTGGGTATTTGTAGGTTGAGTAAGATCTAATCTCAGCCATCCATCTTAGATTAGATTAGTGGTTCAGATTTAGAGGGGTAACTCACCAAAAAAACCAAACTCATATGATCCTATATATATATATATATATATATATATATATATATATATATATATATATATATATATATATATATATAGTAATCATACATATTTTGAGAGGATATCAATGCATGTGATGAATGAATAGAAGCCAAAGTTTGGAACTGTCAATCGTTATGACGCTTGGGTGGCCGGTCACACTCCTAAGAATGGACAGTTAGAATCTCCATATGATAAGGCCATCAAAAAGAAAATTGTAAGTTTGAATAAATATGTCACTCCTATCACTGGTGGTCGGTTATATATTTGTGAGTTTAAATAAAATTTAGTTACAAAATGGTTTTTTGTGTATGTAGAGGATCTGTGAGAAGGAGGTATAAGAAGGAAAATGGAAGCCTCAAGGACGTGATGACATTCTTGCTAGGGCAATCGGCAAAGCAGAGCATCCAGGTCGTGTGAAAGGGGTATCAACGCATGTTGGTATCACTAAATGTTTTGGGAAAACTACTCGAAGGACAATGAGTGGTGATGATAGGGTATATAAATACTGTATTTTATTCAATAGAATTTATAAATATATATGCTGAAATTATACTACCTATTTTAATCATATTCATTTCTACTACACAGCTACAAACAATGGCCAGGTTGATACTCAGAATGGTGAAAACGGAGGATAAGCCATCTGAAGAAGAGTTGGTTATGGTTCGGCAAGTCATAAAGGAAGCAGAGGAGGAAAAGGAAAAAGCGGGCATGCGAACTATGGATGACATGGAAAAGGAGAATGAGGGGGAGCCGAAGACATGTCAAAGGATCAAGATCGGGTATTTGAAGAGGAAGCCATGAAGGCCGCGAGAGAGGAGGTGGAGGTAGTTGATGATGACACGTTCTTATCATCTTCAAATCCGGGTTTTGACGAGGTATTAGCTACTACGACTAGTTTATAATTGCTGTATATATACTAATTAATTAAATTTATTTTATAAAGTAGTGCATGTATATATACTAATTAATTAAAAATGTGAAGTGTGTTTGCAAGAAGTCTTGTGTTCTTTACTACAATGCCCCTATAGTACCATCCGGCAAAATTGTTGTTGCTAGGGGAGCAGCGTTCTATTACGACCAGATTCAAGAAGTTGAGGTTCAAGGCATTGCCCTCCGTTAGAATTGGAGGGAAGTGGAAGTGACCGACTTATATCCGGAGGAGTATGGTACTCTAATAGTACCACTTAGTGATAATTGACGTTTGCAAGATGTCGTGGGTTCTATTGTGCAATGGTCTGAAGCATTCATTAATGTTGACATCTCCGGGGTAGTTATGCTAAAGCTAACGCATTTTATATAATGAACGCCTTTAAATTTATTAGGGTAACCTTATCTAACATATAGTAAGTATTTTATTTTTTACATTTGCAGGAGTTACACGAAGCCATTATGGCTGAAACTAAGACTACTACGTCAACACTCAAAGTCACTGATTCGACTGCCTCTCCACCCAAAATTCAAGAGGTAGTAATAATTTGAAAACTAGATTGTGAGTTTTTCCTTTATTTTTGGTTATTTAAATTATATATGACATCTCGTATAATGTATGTATATATTTTTTTTCTAAATTGTAGACCGAGGTTAAATCAGACGACGTACATTATAAGCCATCTAATTTTGTTGCACACAAGCCTGCTGAACCTCTTAAAGCTAAATATCAGAGCGATGATTATAAGCAAAAATTGAATACTCCAATGCTCGTAGTTTTACACCAGCTGGCTGAAAGGAAGACAGCTACCGGGGATGTACTCATGATTGAGATCGAAGAGGATGTTGTTGGCGAAGGTACAATTGTTATGATGGATGGGGAATCACTGTGTCAGTTTCTCGATCTTGACGAGTTAGATGCTATGAACATTTTAATTTGGATGAAGTAAGTTCATTAATAAAACTTGTCATTTGGTTTTACTAATAGTGATGTTTATTTAAATCATCAATGAAAATAACATTCTTCGTTCCATTTGACGTAATAGGTACCTGTTTACACACATCGCTGAGGGGAACTACGTTTTTCCTGACTACGGATTCTTGTTACCTGAAGTGTTCTCTCTAAAGGTGCTTGGATACACATACGGAGATCACACCGATAAAATTGCTCAACGATTAAGGATGCCCAAAAGCCTATGGTTTATCCCATACAATGAGAATCGGTATGTATAGTACTTTATTATAATGAATCACGATACTATTCATTTATTAACACGTTCAATATTTCATAGCAACCATTGGCAGCTAGTGGCAATCAATGTGAGAAAAAGCATAGTGTACTGGATTGACTCTTGCGGACATGCTCCCTCTGAGAAATTTGTAAATTATATAACTGATTAAGTTTACAACCTTACATTATAATGCCAATTGTTATTGTATGACCTTTGAAGACTAGGCTCCTTTTAATGTCCCATCAATATTACCGAGCCAAATGCTACTTATAATTTCCTGTATATAATTATGAACTAGTGTGTTTCGAGCAATTGGAGCATCAAGTCCAACTATTCTCCGGATAATAGTAAGTGTATTCTTAATAATTACTCCTATCATTTAATTTATGTTTATGCGAGAAGTTGATCTGATTTAGCTTATTTGTATGTGATTTATATAATATATAGTCTCCTCTACAACCAGACGACAAACAATGCACCTTTTACTGTTGTCGGACCATGTGGGAGATTATCACCCGAAAATATACCAGCATAGAATCACTGGTTAATGTGTTTTAATAACTATTTAAAACATAACTTGGGTTTAATTCTGTGTAATATTCCACTTATTCTGTCTATTTTGATTAAGTATATTTTGATTCGTAGTTCCCACTTTCAATCAACAACAAAGACCCAACCTATTCGAAGGAAGACATCGCCGACATGAGAAATAAGTGGGCCACTTATTTTCTGTCATTAAGGGAAGGTTAATAGTCCGCTCATTATGTATGTATGTATATAGAGCCATGTGTATTTAGTTTTGATCACCCTGTTTATAATATTTTGATGCTGGGTTAAATAGATCAATCTGTGTAATATTCTGATGATGCAAGATTGAATTTTTGCAATGCGCAGCTGCTGAAATACTATTTTACAGTAGCATTTAAGCGGAACCTGCTACTGCAAAAATTAGCATTTCAGCAGCTGCTGGAACTTGCTAAAACAATTTTTTTAAAAAAATATTTATAAATTCGATTACGGTTAAAAATAAAACCGTGGTCAATAAATATATTGACAACGGTCGCATTTAAATAGAAACCCGTTGACATATTAATCCATAATGCTACGGCCAAAAATATAATATAACGAAATAAAACCGTTGTCGAATTCATGACATTTAGAACTGTTTAATAAGCATAAACCGTTATCATATTTAATATTTTACAACGGTTTATTCAGTAAAACCGTTGTCAGAGGTTTCCGTGGAACATTCCAACTAATACTACCACGATTTCAATATTATAAACAACGGTTTTTGAACCGTTCTTAATATTGTATAACGGTTATTTGAACCCGTTATTTACATTTCATAACGGTTCCGCCTTTTTAACAACCGTGGTCACAAAATAACAACGGCCGATGTAATAACGGTTCCGTATTTTGTATTACAATGGTATATCACCTTATCTAACCGTTGTTGCACCTATTATTTGGCGTAGTGTTTTTAGAAGTTGATGCATTGAAACATCAAGTCTTGAAGCATTAAATTTGATGATGTTACATTGAAGGATTTTTAAAAGGAAAACGCATGCTAACAACAAAAACATGGGTGAAGAGTTATTCTGATAATTACAACATGAAACATCTCAAATTAATTCTTTGATTCATAAAAAATTCGTTATTTGAAGAAACTTCATGCACTAAAGCACAAACTGTAGGAATAATTTTATATGTAATGTATTTACATTAATTATTTGTTCTAAACGTACATTTATAATTAAATTTAAAAACTCAAATGATCGCCTATATAATGGAGGTGATTTGCTTTTGATAACATAGAGAGACAAAGAGATAGATAAGAAGCAATAAAATAATTCGTTCCATAATAAATTCTATTCATTCTCTCATTATTTAGATCAATTATCTTTATCATATTTTTACATCTTCGTGCCATTATTTGACGACAAGCTCCAACTTCTGAACTTGTTATTGTCGTAGTTAATTCTATATTTATGTCCCTTATTTATCTCATTTATATTTGTTTTATTTATTTATTTAAATATGTTTTATTCTATTATTAAAATTGTTATAGCGGACATAATTATGGGTCGTGAGTAGTCTTCTCATCTAGGGCTCGGTGGAGCCTTAATTTGGATTGGTCAACGTTATAATTTTCTAAACATTATTTAATGGTTGTACTTAGGTTTGATAGGGTTGTGTTAAAGTATTAATTTATCGGTCATAATCTATATACGTAGCTCTTGATTAATACTACAATGCGAGTTGAGTTTAATCTTTTTGAGATAGCATATATATTAGGGTTGTTTAATAAGAATACTCCAAACTATTAGGGTGCTTCTCAAAATATTCCAACCAATATTTTAACTACCAATATTCCCAACTTTTACACTCATTCTCTTTTATTAAAACAGGCGTAAGTGCTACCTGTTAAACCGGTTTCTTTATCTCTAACCTTATGTTTCTTGTACTTTCTCATCTACTGTATCATGTAAACACCATTATTAATCTTCTCCTTCATCTCCAAGATACCATTAATACTCTCCCAAACGCCATCATCGACTTTTATACTCCATTATGCACAAACTGATGTTAACCTTTATTGCTAAAATTATACACGAACAATTTTATTAAGCCAGTCATTTATTAATTCAATTCTATAAAAAAAAACCCAACACCTAATTCACAAATATAAAATCAAAAAGGTGCTTCAATTTGGACTCCCACAAAGTATAATTAACAAATACTCCCACAATGCACAAATTAGAGTAAATCTAATTAAAGTGGATCTTGCTAAAAGAAAAAAAAATAGAAAACATTCACGAGGTGATAATGGCGAGGCGGGAAGCAGGAGGATTATGTGTGGTCGTGTTCCCTTTGGAGGGTTTAGTTTTCAGTACTTGTCGTTAAGAGCACCTAGATCAAAACACAATTTATAACTTCACAAACAACTCTACAATTAGTAAAGAGGCAAGTAAAAGTCGGATCCCAAGGGACGGGAATTGAGATGAGATTTTCTATTGCAACTAGTGGTGTCTAAGGGTGTCACAAATTGGGGTTTGAAGTAGAAGATCACTAAACTAAATAGCAATGAAAGTAAGCAAGCAAGATGAATTAAAAGGGATGTAAACAATTGATAAAAAGCACTAGGGTGTCATGGGGTCATAGGGGATTTATGGGAATTGATCATACAAACATATTCTCAAATTATAAGCAAGCAATTATTGTTGTGATGGATCGAGTTGGTTTATATCTTACAATCCTAGGAAAGTTTGGGTCCCGGAGCCGAATCGATTAGATTGTATCACCCCTACAAGTCGACTTAATCTTCCCTACTCCACTATATGCATGGTTTAATAAGACTCGAGTTGGTTTATGTCTTACAAGTCTCATTGAAAAGATAGGTGATGGGTAAAAAATGCAAGGATTCATAGGCTCGCATTTCATCAAACATAACATGTGCATAAGTTGAGATCACAACAAGCAAGCAAATAAACTATGAAAACATATTAATTTAAGCATGAATCATCCCCCATGTTGGTTTCCCCTAATTACCCATTAACCTTAGCTAAGGAAACTACTCACTCATTATCATGTTGAACATGCTAGCAAGGTTGTCAATCATACCAACAAAGCAAAGCATGATGAATAAATGAAAATGATTAACAATAATTAAAAAGGGATTAATAGAATTATACCTACTAATGATTCCTATAATAAAGCAAAGAATAATAGAAGTACTTGATGATAGATTGGAAGGTTGTCAATCTCCCAATAATAACCCAAATAATCTTCAATTACCCAAAACAAAGGATGAACAAGAGAGAGATTAAGGAAATGAAACTTGTATTAAAACTTTATTAAATGTTGATTACAAGATTAAAGAGAGATTTGATTGATATTAACTACACTAAAGATTGCTAAGAAGAACATACTCTTCTAATTAGCCTAATGGGATATTTATAGTGGGGATTAGTTACATAACTTAGGGTTTACTAAGGGCTTAAATGACGATTAAGTCCTTGAGGAATCGCCGGTCTCTAGGGAGACTCCGGTCTTCTTTTCGCCGGTCTTAGAAAAATACGCCCATCCTTCCTTGAAGCTTGTAGAAGACGAAATGGCTGTTAGAGAATCCGGGCGTCCAGGGCACGGGACGGGCGGATTCTGGTGATTCTGGACGGGCGTCCAGATGGGGAAGACGGGTGGATTCTGGGTGTTTTGGACGGGCATCCACAGGGGGAAGACGCTCGGATTGTGGGTGCTGGACGGGCGTCTTGTGGACAACCCGCTCGGATTGTCTTACAGCTTCTTTCCTTCTTCTTTTCTTCCTTTTTCTTCATAAAATCCTTGAGGATTTCCTCGGGGATGCAAGGATCTTTTCTCATCATTGCCCATCTACTATTGTATGTACAAAGGCCTTCTAATCTTGTCTTCTCTTTGATGCTTGGTCATTGAATTAAATCAATTTAACTTCATTTTGCCATGAAAATGCAAGGTTTGTACTCCTTTCCTACCAAGGACACAAAACCTCAAAGAATATGCAAAACAAAGGACTAAAGACAATAAATGACCCAAATATGCATTAAAAAGCATGGAAATAAGGCTAATTCGGGGACTAAATATGCTCTAATTATGGTCAAATCAAATATCCCCAAACCGAACCTTTTCTCGTCCCGAGTAAAGAGTTGACAAAGACTAGGACCATTATTTAAACTAACCTAATAGCATAGCCGATATGAGACAATTAGCGGGTCTCACTCCGCCCCTTCAACTCATAACAAGACAACCATGAGGTAGGATGCCTTCTTGCAAGGCAAGGTGGGTCTTGCCAAAATGGCGACACATCCAAACATTAAGCACACAAAATCAAGTAATGGATGCATCTACAAAAGAATAGCCACTTTCCTCATCTAAGTGGCGGAAATTATCTACAAGGGAAGAAATTCAAGGGTACACACTCCTTCATAGATGCAATTTCTTCAAACTACTAAGCCTAGAAGGATACCAATAAATCACCTTCAAGTTGTGTCAAGCTAGGGTACCTTTGTCCTCAATCGTTAAATGCTTTTGTCAAGAATAGACTCCCTATGGTGTTAGAAACACTGGAGAATCGCGGAATTCCCCCTCTTGCCTAGACAAGAAGAAGGGTCGTCCCCTCTCTACCATGCACAAAAATGGATACGATGGATAAAAGGATCGATAGATATTTGAGTTTCACTTTGGGAGTTTGCTTTTGTTTTTGTTTTTCCCCCCAATTTCTTGTGGCATGTAACATTTGAGAACACTTTCTTTTGCCATTTCTTTTGATTTTTGGCATTTCAACACTTGGCAAATTTTTTAGTTTTTTTTTTTTTTTTTTTTTTTTTTTTTTTTGCATTTCTTTTGAACATTTTCAAAGTCACCCCATATGTAGTGAGGGTGCCTTATATTTGAAGCTTTAGGAGTTCTATTTTTGCTCCTCTTTTCATTTGATGCATTTTGTAAACTTTCTTTCACATTTCATTTCATTGAACTCAAATCAATTTCTTTTTGTGCCCATTCCCTTTGATGACAAAAATGTGGTAGAACATGGATGATGGATGCATGGTTTCAAGGGTCACCTTGGAATAAACGGTAGCCAAGGAGTTATCACACCACAAGGTACTCTTGACTAGGCCTTAATCCATGGGTCAAAGGATACAAGAATTATACATCCTAGGGTGTTTTACAAGTATTCTAAAAAACAAAGTCTTAAGAAGAAAAAGCATCTACTAGGGCCTATATACACTTGTCAAGCTTCCCAAGTAGACGATTTCGCAAAATTTTCTAACATGCAAACTACATGCCATGATGCAACTAGCATATAAACATCCTAATGCAAATGATTCTACCAACTAATATGCCATATAATCTAAATGCAAGTCCTAAGTTCACATTGTTATACCGCATCAATCAAAACAAAGCCACATAGTCATTAACATAAATAGGAAAAAGGAGATTGGAAAGATCATACCATGCGGTCTTCAATATCCTCATGTCTCGGATGTAGCGTAGTCGATCAATGTGAACAAGGATAGAACAAATACAATATATACAACAATATATACAAGTCTACACTATAAAGGAAATGAACTTGTTTTTGGATTTTCAATTTTTTTTCAATTTTTTTGATTTTTCGAAATTTTTTGATTTTTTTGGGTTTTTGAATAAAAGTTAAGTTAGAATTCCCCATCCCCACACTAATATGGGCATTGTCCTCAATGGCCAAAATGATGGGAAATTACGCAAGCATGATGCATGAATTCTACACTAAATGCAAGCTACACTAATCTACACTACATGATGCATGGGTTTTTATTTATGACGGAGAGCGTAATTTAGATTACCTCCCGTTGTGTATGCATGTACTTCCACAAACCGAGATAGACATTATTTCTAATGTCCTAAAGTATGGGGTAGTTTATGCACACAAGATGCAATGCATGAAACTAAATTGTCATTTTGGATTTTCAAAAGTGGGAACAATGAAATAAGAGCACCTCAATGGGGCCGAGGTGTTAGTCCTCTATGTTGCTAGGACTCTCCAACCATGATCAAGATAAAAATAAATAAAACAAAGAAAGAAGTAGACAAACCTCAAGAGGGTAGGAGCCTCCAAAGCTTGCTAGTCTTCCACCATATCATCATTGTCATCATCTTCCTCAATAGAAGTGGACTCATCTCCACTCCCCTCTTCACTTCCTTGCTCACTTCCTTCATCACTTTCTTCATCATCTTCATTAGCTTCTTCTTCTTCATTTACCTCTTCAACAATGCCCTCATCATCAACAACGTCATCACCGACAACCTCATCGTCACCCGGTCTTTCACCCCTAGATGCACTTGGAAAGAAAACTTCCATATCCGCCTAACTAGGTAAAGGACATGAAGGATCAAGTAGTCCTTGCCTAGCTAAATGAAGGAGGGGTGGATATTGGGCCAAGTATGCATCTTCCCGATCCTTATAAGCTTGTTTGTGCATCTCTTGCATAAGTAGAGTCATGTAGTCATTGCCCACTTCAACACCTTCGGGTTTGAACTCTTGATATTTGAATGGATAGGGTGGTGTAAAAATGGAGGAGGAGGGCATTTCAATTTCACCCCTTTGTTGACGGATGATGTACTCGGCTTCCTTTGAGAGGGGAAGAAGGTAGTTTGTTCTATGAACACTCAAGCGGCATATCTTGGAAGGCAAAGTAAAAGATCTAGCATCATTGGTGAGCCACCCATATTTGGTGTCAAGAGGATTATGCGTGACCCACTTGTACTTGTTAATCATCGCATCCATGTGAATGAGATGACCCCCTTTTTTCGCCACATACTTGCTATCCTTGTTGAATTTCGGATCAAAGTACTTGGCTAAGAGAGTAACTAGACCTCCCTTTACGATAAAAGCGGTGCCTTGCTTTCCACAATAAACATTGAGCCATCTTTCCACCAAAAGCCTTAGAGCATTGTAAGGCTTGGTGAATTCCCTTCCAATATTTAAGGCCGACTCAAGTAGAACACAATCGAGCTTGGTAAAGTGGTTAGTGTCTTTTATTGCAATGATAGTATTCCCGATGACCTTGTGCCACACTCTAATGCCCGGATGGTGGACTAATAGAGCGCGAAAAGCATGAAAGTTCTCAAATTTCTTCCCGGAAATCGCCTCCCAAAGAGGAGCGGGGTCATATTTTTCGGGCTTCTTATAGTAACGAGGTGTATCACTAAGACCTAATGCTTTACTCAAAATGTCAAAGGTGATGCGCCTATTCACATTGGCAAGGCAAACTCGATGTATTCTCTAGTCTCTACCTTAGCCACTTTCAATGAACTCAAGAATTCCAAGGTAAGGGAGGGGTATGTCAATTCTCTTGTAGTAAACAATTTTCCCAACCCCATGGCTTCAAAGAAGGCTTTTGTTTGTTCAAGGACACCCAACTTTTTCAAGGCATCTTCACATATGAATTTGGTGGGTAGAATGGATTTCTTAGCATACTTGGCAAATGTATCCCTATGGGAGTTAGAAATGAAAATTACCTCCGGATAGTTTGATAATTGAGCAATTTCCGGAGTTGTTGATATTGTTGCTTCCAAGGGAGGATTTTGTTGTTGTTGAACTTCCAAGTTTGCACTAGCAACCACCATAGCCATTGAAGCTTTCTTTGCTTGAAGGCATTGTTGCCTTTTTGAGAGTGCCTTTGCCTTAAGTGCCTTTGTTGATCCTTTTGTTCTTGCCATTGATGATTATACCAAGAAAAGATTCAAAATCTTCAATTTTCAATTATACCCAAATCGATTTTAAGATGAAAGGATTTGCCTTTGTATTTCAAAAATCGACTCAAAGGTTGAAGATTTTGGTGCTTGGATTGATTATTGTTGGAAAAGGAGTGATTAATTGTTGTTGAAAGGAAGTTTGGATTTGATTTTGTTGAATTTGGTTGAGGAAATCTTGTTTTTGGTGATGGAGAGGATGAGGGTTTTGGGGTTTTTGGGGTTTGTGGTATTGCTTTAAATGTATGAATGAAGGAATGAATGTGGGAGGGGTATTTAAAAACACCCGAAACTTTCGAACTGTATGGGGAAGACGAGCGTTTTTCCTTCGGGACGCTCGGATTCTGCTCATTCTGGGTTCAGGAATTCTCGCCTAAAGAGGAGCGTCTTTCAGCTGGGACGCTCGGATTCTTCAGTTGCAGGACGAGCGGATTCCTTTGAAGACGGGCGGATTTTGTTACAGCGAGTTTTCTTATTTTGTACTGGCAAAAAGACGGGCGTCTTTCTGCAAAGACGAGCAGATTCTTTCAGACGAGCGTCTTCTCTGCTGGGACGCTCGGATTCTTCAACAGTCCCAAATTTTCAATTCAGCAGCTCAATTGGACGGACGGATTCAGCCTAGGACGCTCGGATTCCCTAAGACGAGCGGATTCCCCCTAAGGACGCTCGGATTCCTCCTAGTCCACCCGGATTCAGTTCCATCCGCGCACTTGCATATCCTGTGTCATTTTCATTCTTCAAATCCCCTGTTCTTCATTGTAGGGGCACTACTAAGGCATGAATAGCCTAGGCAATTGCTATCCCCACACTAAGCTAAAGCACTACACATCAATTAAATCATTATTCCCTCCCTCACTTCTCTCAAAAATGATAATTATCTTGATCAAAGCATAAAAATCCAAAAATGATAAAAATGCAATGTAAGGATTAAAATGCGAGTTAGGGAGTTAGAAATATTTACAAATGGTGGTTTGGAGAGGACTCCACCAAACTCTCATCCTTAGTGAGATGTCATGGGGGCATGTCCAAGGTGTTGTTGATGTTGCTCAACACCTTGAAGAAGTAGTCAAAAGCTTGTTCATTGTCATGATAAAGATCTTCAATAGATCTTTGCCCTTGTTGTCCTTCATGTTAGTCTTTATCGATAGCATTACCAATGTAGGGATTGAAAATCCCTTCAAACTCATCGTCCCAAAGACCACAAACTTCATCCACTTGATCACTAAAGATCTCTTGAGTTTATAGAGACAACTCTCCCACTTTCTTATCTTGGCCAATGAGGCCATCCACTTCATTGCTCGACTTTGGTGAGTTTTTCAAGCTCTCTTTGTTACAATTCGCTTGCTCTTTGAATGGAGCATCATCAACTTTCTTCTTCCATTGGAATTCCGACTTCTTCCTATCATCCTTCCGGCTATAATGATCAACCATAAAACATGGTTCATGCAAACGGGGAGCTCTCATGGTCTTGTCAAGATTGAAAGTTATGCTCTCATCTCCCACTTCTAGAGTGAGCTCTCCATGCTTCACATCAAACACCGCACCCGCGGTGTGCAAGAAAAGTCTTCCTAGAATGATTGGAATGTTGGAGTCTTCTTCCATGTCAACAATGACAAAGTCCACCGGGATGAAAAATTTCCCAACTCTTATGGGAACATCTTCCCATATCCCTAATGGTGTCTTCGTCGATCTATCGGCCATTTGGAGTGTGATATTGGTGCATTTAAGCTCTCCCATCCCTAACCTTTTACTCACCGAGTACGGCATAACACTCACACTAGCCCCTAGATCACATAAGGCTTTATTGATCGTGGTGTCGCCAATGGTACACGATATTGAGAAGCTTCCCGGATCTTTAAATTTTGGAGGTGAACTCCCTTGAAGTATTGCACTACTCACCTTAGTTAAGGCGATAGTCTCAAGCTTCCAGATCGACTTCTTCTTCGTGAGGATGTCTTTCATGTATTTTGCATAGGCTGGCACATGATTGATTAATTCCGTAAAAGGAATCGAGACTTCCAAATTCTTCACAATCTCCATAAATTTTCCAAGTTGGTCATCAAATTTAGGCTTGGCTTGACGACTTGGAAAAGGAAGTCTAATCACAATGGGTTCCTTCTCCTTGACCTTGTCTTCATTTTTCTTTGAAAATTCTTCTTTTGATGGTTCTCCATCCTTGGAGTTTTGCACAACTTCTTCTTTGTCACTAGCTTCCACAACTTCATCCTCAACTTTCTTCTTCGGTGCTTCATACCTTGTACCACTCCTCAAGTGAATGGCACTAACCGTTTCATGTCTTAGGGGATTACTTTGAGGTGGTAATTGCCCCTTTTGTCTTTGTGAGTTTGAAGATGCTAGTTGAGTCAATTGGGTTTCCAACATTTTGGTGTGAGCTAGGATGTTGTTGATGGTGATTTCCTTTTCTTGACTATCTTTTTGCATTTAAGTGAAAAACTCTTGTTGATTCTTTTGCATTTGGAGGACCGCTTTTTGAACATCAAAACCTTGGTGATTATGTTGATTTTATGGAGTTTGATTTTGATAACCTTGGTTTTGGTTGTAAAAGGGTCCTCGATTTTGATTTCCCATAGGAGGTGGGGTGTATGTTGGTTGAGGGTTTTGAACATTTTGGCTTTTGTATGAGAGATTTGGATGGAAATTGGTGTTTTTATTGTAAAAGTTTGAATAAGGGGTACCACTCTTGTATGCTTGAAAAGCATTCACTTGTTCATTTGTTCCCCTACATTCACTTTGGTCATGTCCCAAAGTTCCACAATTCTCACATATCCCACTTGGGATTGATGAAGATGCCGTCATGGCATTAACATGATGCTTTGGTGATTTTGAGGCTTCTTCAAGTCTAGCCATAGTTTTTTCAAACTTCAAATTGATGGTATCAATGTGAGCACTAAGTTGAGCACCCAATTGAGTAATAGAGTCCACTTCATGCTTTCCTCCTCTAGTAGCCTTGCGAGGTCTACTATATTGTGAGTTATGGACCGCCATTTCCTCAATCTTGTTCCAAGTTTGATTGTCATCAACTTCGGTGAACATTCTATTTGATCCCATGTTGAGAATGTTTCTTGAGTCTTCATAAAGACCGTTCCAAAATTGTTGTACCAAGAACCACTCGCTAAGTCCATGTTGAGGACATGAGTGACAAATTCCCTTGAATCGTTCCCAAGCTTCATACAAAGATTCTTCATCTCTTTGCTTAAAGCCCGTAATTTGAGCTCTTAGCATGTTAGTCTTTTCCGGTGGATAAAACTTTTTGTAGAAAGCTAGAGCTAACTTCTTCCAAGAATCAATTCCAAGAGTAGCCTTATCAAGGCCTTTCAACCATTGTTTTGCGGTGCCAATTAGAGAAAAAGGAAATAAGACCCATCGAATTTGGTCTTGAGTTACACCGGTTTGTGAAATTGCATCACAATAGTCACAAAAAGTCTCCATATGAGAGTGAGGGTCTTCAGTAGGCATCCCCCCAAATTGGCTTCTTTCGATTAATTGGATAAATGCGGATTTGGCAATAAAATTTCCGGTTAAGTGTTGTGGTGTGGGAGTACCATTGGGTAGGTTCTCCTCGGTGGGTACGGAATGTGATGAAAATTTAGGCATTGTGGGTTGATTTTGTGTTGGATTTTGTGTTGGGTTCTCCTCACCTACTCTTGCAAAAGGGTTGATGAACTCACTAGTGTTGGGTTGAATATCTACAACCTCACCAATACCTGTCAAAGTTCTCCTAGCAAGTCTTCTATTGGTTCTCAAAGTCCTTTCAATTTCGTAATCAAAGGGTAACAAGTTACCTTGTGATCTTCTAGACATGCAAAATATCAAACAACTCGAAAATAATTAGAACAAACCTTGAGGAGTTCTACTTCCCCAAGGCAAAGAAAGACACAACTAATAATAATGTAAGAAAATCTAAATCAAGTTAACACCGTCCCCGTGGTCGTGGATCTAAATCTTTCGGTTACTTGTCGTTAGGAGAACCTAGACCAAAACACAATTTATAACTTCACAAACAACTCTACAATTAGTAAAGAGGCAAGTAAAGGTCGGATCCCAAGGGACGGGAATTGAGATGAGATTTCTATTGCAACTAGTAGTGTCTTAGGGGTGTCACAATTGGGGTTTGATGTAGAAGGTCACTAAACTAAAAACAAAGCAAGTAAACAAGCAAGATGAATTAAAAGGGGTGTAAACAATTGATAAAAGGCACTAGGGTGTCATGGGGTCATAGGGGATTCATGAAAATTGATCATACAAACATATTCTCAAGTTATAAGCAAGCAATTATTGTTGTGATGGATCGAGTTGGTTTATATCTTACAATCCTAGGAAAGTTTGGGTCCCGCATCCGAATCGATTAGATTGTACAACACCTACAAGTCGACTTAATCTTCCCTACTCAACAATATACATGGTCTAATGAGACTCGAGTTGGTTTATGTCTTACAAGTCTCATTGAAAAGATAGGTGATGAGTAAAAATGCAAGGATTCATAGGCTCACATTTTATCAAACATAACATGTGCATAAGTTGAAATCACAACAAGCAAGCAAATAAACTATGAAAGCATATTAATTTAAGCATGAATTATTCCCCATGTTGGTTTCCCCTAATTACCCATTAACCCTAGCTAAGGTAACTACTCACTCATTATCATGTTGAACATGCTAGCAAGGTTGTCAATCATACCAACAAAGTGAAACATGATGAATAAATGAAAGTAATTAACAATAATTAAAAAGGGATTAAGAGAATTATACCTACTAATGATTCCAATAATAAAGCAAAGAATAAAAGAAGTACTTGATGCTTGATTGGAAGGTTGTCAATCTCCCAATAATAACCCAAATAATCTTCAATTACCCAAAATAAAGGATGAACAAGAGAGATTAAGGAAATAAAACTTGTATTAAAACTTGATTAATTGTTGATTACAAGATTAAAAAGAGATTTGATTAATATTAACTACACTAAAGATTGCTAAGAAGAACATGCTTTTCTAATTAGACTAATGGGGTATTTATAGTGGGGATTAAGTGTGTGAATTAGGGTTAACTAAGGGCTTAAATGACGATTAAGTCCCTACTTAAGGAAACGTCGGTCTTTTTGGAAAGACTCCGGTCTCTAGAAAAAGATGTGCATCCTTCCTTGAAGCATGAAGAAGACGAAATGGGTCTGCCTGGGAATCCGGGCGTCTTTAGCACGGGACGGGCGGATTCGGTGGTTTCTGCCCGGGCGTCTTGGGGTGAAGACGGGCGTCTTCTGGTGCTTTTGCCAGGGCGTCTTGGTGTGAAGACGCACGGATTATGGTGGTGGTGGACGGGTGTCTTCTGGGGAAGACGCACGGATTGCTGGACAGTCTCGTTTCTTCTTCTTTTCTTCCTTTTTCTTCATAAGATCCTTGGGGATTTCCTTGGGGATGCAAGGATCGTTTCTCATCATTGCCCATCTACTATTGTATGTACAAAGGCCTTCTAATCTTGTCTCTCCTTGATGCTTGGTCATTGAATTCAATCAATTTAGTCTCGTTTTGCCATGAAAATGCAAGGTTTGCACTCCTTTCCTACCAAGGGATCAAAACCTCAAAGAATATGCAAAATAAAGAACTAAAGACAATAAATGACCCAAATATGCACTAAAAAGCATGGGAACAAGGCTAATTCGGGGACTAAATGTGCTCTAATTATGGTCACATCAAATATCCCCAAACCGAACCTTTGCTCGTCCCGAGTAAAGAGGTGACAAAGTGTAGGACCATTATTTAAACTAACCTAATAACATAGCCGATATGAGACAGTTAGCGGGTCTCACTCCGCCCCTTCAACTCACAACAAGACAACCATGAGGTAGGATGCCTTCTTGCAAGGCAAGGTGTGTCTTGCCAAAATGGCGACACATCCAAACATTAAGCACACATAATCAAATAATGGATGCATCTACAAAAGAATAGCCACTTTCCTCATCTAAGTGGCGGAAATTATCTACAAGGGAAGCAATTCAAGGGTACACACTCCTTCATAGATGCAATTTCTTCAAGCTACTAAGCCTAGAAGGATACCGATAAATCACCTCCAAGTTGTGTCAAGCTAGGGTACCTCTGTCCTCAATCGTTAAATGCTTTTGTCAAGAGTAGACTCCCTATGGTGTTAGAAACACTGGAGGATCGCGGAATTCCCCCTCTTGCCTAGACAAGAAGAAGAGTCGCCCCCTCTCTACCATGCACAAAAATGGATATGATGGATAAAGGGATCAATAGATATTTGAGTTTCACTTTGGGAGTTTGCTTTGTTGTTGTTTTTCCCCCCAATTTCTTGTGGCATATAACATTTGAGAACACTTTCTTGCCATTTTCTTTTGATTTTTGGCATTTCAACACTTGACAACTTTCAACTTTTCTTTGCATTTCTTTTTGAACATTTTCAAAGTCACCCAATATGTAGTGAGGGTGGCTTATATTTGAAGCATAGGAGTTCTATTTTTGCTCCTCTTTTCATTTGATGCATTTTTTTTGCAAACTTTCTTTCACTTTTCATTTCATTGAACTCAAATTGATTTCTTTTTGTGCCCATTCCCTTTGATGACAAAAATGTGGTAGAACATGGATGATGGATGGATGCATGGTTTCAAGGGTCACCTTGGAATAAACGGTAGCCAAGGAGTTATCACACCAAAAGGTACTCTTGACTAGGCCTTAAACCATGGGTCAAAGGATACTAGCATGACACATCCTAGGGTATTTTACAAGTATTATAACAAGGAAAGTCTTAAGAAGAAAAAGCATCTACTAGGGCCTATATACACTTGTCAAGTTTCCCAAGTAGACGGTTTCGCAAATTTTTTCTAATATGCAAACTACATGCCATGATGCAGCTAACATATATATACATCCTCATGCAAATGATTCTACCAACTAATATGACATATAAACTAAGTGTAAGTCCTAAGTTCACATTGTTATACCGCATCAATCAAAATAAAGCCACATAGTCATTAACATAAAGAGGAAAAAGGAGATTGGAAAGATCATACCATGTGGTCTTCAATATCCTCATGTCTCGGATGTGGCGTAGTCGATCAATATGAACAAGGATAAAACAAACACAATATATACAACAATATATACATGACTACATTACAAAGGAAATGAACTTGTTTTTGGTTTTTCAATTTTTCAAATTTTTATGGTTTTTCAAAATTTTTCAATTTTTTTGGATTTTTGAATAAAAGTTAAGTTAAAATTCCCCATCCCCACACTAATATGGGCATTGTCCTCAATGGCCAAAATGATGGGAAATCATGCAAGCATGATGCATGAATTCTACTCTAAATGCAAGCTACACTAATCTACACTACATGATGCATGGGTTTTTGTTTATGACGGAGAGCGTAATTTAGATTACCTCTCATTGCGTATGCATGTACTTCCCCAAACCGAGTTAGAAATGTCTTAAAGTTGGGGGTAGTTCATGCACACAAGATGCAATGCATGAAACTAAATTGTCATTTTGGATTTTCAAAAGTGGGAACAATGAAATAAGAACACCTCAATGGGGCCTAGGTGTTACTCCTCTATGTTGCTAGGACTACTCCAACCATGATCAAGATAAGTAAATAAAACAAAGAAAGAAGTAGACAAACCTCAAGAGTGTAGGAGCCTCCAAAGCTTGCTAGTCTTCCATCATATCATCATTATCATCATCTTCCTCAATAGAAGTGGACTCATCACCACTTCCCTCTTCACTTCCTTGTTCACTTTGTTCAACATCCTCTTCTTCTTCTTTACTAGCCTCTTCATCAATGCTATCATCAACAACCTCATCACCGACAACCTCATCCGTCACCCGGAATCTCACCCCTAGATGCACTCGGAAAGAAGACTTCCCTATCCGCCCAACTAGGCAAAGGACATGAAGGATCAAGTAGTCCTTACCTAGCTAAATGAAGGAGGGGTGGATATTGGGCTAAGTAAGCATCTTCCCGATCCTTAAAAGCTTGCTTGTGCATCTCTTGCATAAGTAGAGTCATATAATCTTTGCTTGCTTCAACACCTTCTTGTTTGAACACTTGGTACTTGAATGGATAGGGTGGTGTGACAATGGAAGATGAGGGCATTTCAATTTCATCCCTTTTGATGTCGTATGATGTATTCGGCTTCTTTTGAGAGGGGAAGGAGGTAGTTGGTCCGATGGACACTCAAACGACAAATCTTAGAAGGCAAAGTAAAAGATCTAGCCTCATTGGTGAGCCACCCATATTTGGTGTCAAGAGGGTTATGAGTGACCCACTTGTACTTGTTAATCATAGCATCCATATCAATGAGATGACCCCCCCTTTTTCGCCACATACTTGCTATCCTTGTTGAAATTCGGATCAAAGTACTTAGTCAAAAGAGTGACTATACCTCCATTTAAAATAACGGTGGTGCCTTGCTTCCCACAATCAACATTTAGCCATCTTTCCACCAAAAGCCTTAGAGAATTGTAAGGCGTGGTGAATTCCCTTCCAATATTTAAGGCCGACTCAAGAAGAACACAATCGAGCTTGGTAAAGTGGTTGGTGTCTTTTCTTGCAATGATGGTATTCCCGATGACCTTATGCCACACTCTATTTCACTTATATAGGGCTAAATCTGAGTCCCAACTTCCTCACCTTTCACCGGTACCTAACCGGAATGCTGTTTAAGAATAAAATTCATCTCAGAAGGAGGGGAATGTGGGCTTAACTCCTGGCTTTTAAGCCTCGAAAACAAAGCGGAATTCCGTCTTGACATCTGTTCTAGATAAGGCGAGTCAGAGGTAATCGCTACTAGGGTAGAGACCACTAAACATCATTTGGGTAGGCCGAGGGATAAAAGAAAGAACATATAATATAGTAAGTTAATGAAATTGCTCCACTGCACCTTCTTCCGTTCCGAAAAGCCACCAATGCCCAAATGGTGGACTAATAGAGCGCGACTAGCATGATAGTTCTCAAATTTCCTTCCGGAAATCGCCTCCCAAACAGGAGCGGGGTCATACTTTACGGGATTCTTGAAATAACTAGGTGAATAACTAAGACCCAATGCTTTACCCAATTCTTCAAAGGTGATGCACCTACTCACATTAGCTAGGCGGAACTCGATGTTTTCTCTAGTCTCTACCTTTGTAACTTTCAAAGAACTCAAGAATTCTAAGGTAAGGGAGGGGTATGTCAATTCTTTTGTAGCAAACAATTTTCCCAACCCCATGGCTTCAAAGAAGGCTTTAGTTTGCTCAAGGACACCCAACTTGTTCAAGACATCTTCACAAATAAATTTGGTGGATAGAAAGGATTTTCTAGCATACTTGGTAAATGTTTCCCTATGGGAGTTAGAAATGAAAATTACCCCCGGATAGTTCGAAAGTTGAGCAATTTCCGGAGTTGTTGATGTTGTTGCTTCCAAGTTTGAGCAAGCTACCACCATAGCCAATGAGGCTTTCTTTGCTTGAAGAATCTTTTGTCTTGTTGAGAGTGCCTTTGCCTTAGGTGCCTTTGTTGCTCCTTTTGTCCTTGCCATTGATGATTGAACCAAGAAAAGAGTGAAAATCTTCAATTTCCAAGTATACCCAAATCGATTTTAAGGTGAAAGGCTTTGCCTTTATAAATTCAAAAATCGACTCAAAGGTTGAAGATTTTGGTGCTTGGTTTGATTTTTGTTGAAAGAGGAGTGATTAATTGTTGTTAGAAGGAAGTTTTGATTTGATTTTGATGAATGTGGTTGAGGAAATTTTGTTTTGGTGATGGAGAGGATGAGGGTTTTGAGTTTTGGGGTTTATGGGTAGTGTTTTGAATGAAGGAATGAAGAAATGAATGGGGGATGGGGTTTATAAAAGACCCGAAAAATTTTGAATTGCAGGGGAAGACGGGCGTCTTTTCTTCGGGACGCTCGGATTCTGCTTGTTTTGGCTTCAGGAATCTCGCCTAAAGACGGGCGTCTTTCAGCAAAGACGCTCGGATTGTTCAATTGCGGGACGGGCGTCTTCTGCTGAAGACGGGCGGATTCTCTTCCAGTGAGATTTCTTATTTTTCCCAGCCAAAAAGACGGGCGTCTTTCCTTCCAGGACGGGCGTCTTTCTGGAGATGGGCGGATTCTCTTTTAGGACGCTCGGATTTATCAACAGTCCCAAAATTTCAAATTCTCAGCTCAGATGGACGGGCGGATTTTGACAAAGACGCCCGGGTTGCCTGAAGACGGGCGGGTTCTCTAGAAAACGCTCGGATTCTGCCCCTTTTACCCTGATTCAGTTCCATCCGTGTACTTGCATATCCCGTGTCATTTTTCATTCTTCAATATCCCGTGTTCTTAATTGTAGGGGCACTACTAAGGCATGAATAGCCTAGGAAATTGCTATCCCCACACTAAGGTAAAGCACTACACATCAATTAAAATCATTAGTCCCTCCCTCACTTCTCTCAAAAATGATAATTATCTTGATCAAGGCATAAAAATCCAAAAATGACAAAAATGCAATGTAAGAATTAAAATGCGAGTTAGGGAGTTAGAAATATTTACAAATGGTGGTTTAGGGAGGACTCCACCAAACTCTCATCCTTAGTGAGATGTCATGGGGGCATGTCCAAGGTGTTGTTGATGTTTCTCAACACCTTGAAGAAGTAATCAAAAGCTTGTTCATTATCATGATAAAGATCTTAAATAGATCTTTGCCCTTGTTGTCGGACTTGATCGATAGCATTACCAATGTAGGGATTGAAAATCCCTTCAAACTCATCGTCCCAAAGACCACAAACTTCATCTACTTGATCACTAAAGATCTCTTGAGTTGATAGAGACAACTCTCCCATTTTCTTGTCTTGGTCAATGAGGCCATCCTCTTCATTGATTGACTTTGGTGAGCTTTTCAAGCTCTCTTTGTTACAATTCACTTGCTCTTTGAATGGAGCATCTTCAATTTTCTTCTTCCATTGGAATTCCGACTTCTTCCTATCATCCTTCCGGCTATAATGATCAACCATAAAACATGGTTCATGCAAACGGGGAGCTCTCATGGTCTTGTCAATATTGAAAGTTATGCTCTCATCTCCCACTTCTAGAGTGAGCTCTCCATGCTTCACATCAATCACCGCACCCGCGGTGTGTAAGAAAGGTCTTCCTAGAATGATTGGAATGTTGGAGTCTTCTTCCATGTCAACAATGACAAAGTCCACCGGGATGAAAAATTTCCCAATTCGTACGGGAACATCTTCCCATATCCCTAATGGTGTCTTCGTCGATCTATCGGCCATTTGGAGTGTGATATTGGTGCATTTAAGCTCTCCCATCCCAAACCTTTTACTCACCGAGTACGGCATAACACTCACACTAGCCCCTAGATCACATAAGACTTTGTTGATCGTGGTGTCGCCAATGGTACACGGTATTGAGAAGCTTCCCGGATCTTTGAGTTTTGGAGGTGAACTCCCTTGAAGTATTGCACTACTCACCTTTGTGAAGGCGATAGTCTCAAGCTTCCGGATCGACTTCTTCTTTGTGAGGATGTCTTTCATGTATTTTGCATAGGCCGGCACGTGATTGATTAATTCCGTGAAAGGAATTGAGACTTCCAAATTCTTCACAATTTCCATAAATTTTCCAAGTTGGTCATCAAATTTGGGCTTGGCTTGACGACTTGGAAAAGGAAGTCTAATAACAATGGGCTCCTTCTCCTTGACCTTGTCTTCATTTTTCTTTGAAATTTCTTCTTTTGAGGGTTCCTCATCCTTGGAATTTTGCACAAGTTCTTCTTTATCACTAGCTTCCACAACTTCATTCTCAACTTGCTTCTTCGGTGCTTCATACCTTGTACCACTTCTCAAGTGAATGGCACTAACCGTTTCATGTCTTGGGGGATTACTTTGAGGTGATAATTGCCCCTTTTGTCTTTGTGAGCTTGAAGATGCTAGTTGAGTCAATTGGGTTTCCAACATTTTGGTGTGAGCTAGGATGTTGTTGATGGTGATTTCCTTTGCTTGACTATCCTTTTGCATTTGAGTGAAAAATTCTTGTTGATTCTTTTGCATTTGAAGGACCGCTTTTTGAACATCAAAACCTTGGTCATTTTGTTGATTGTATGGAGATTGATTTTGGTAACCTTGGTTTTGGTTGTAAAAGGGTCTTTGATTTTGGTTTCTCATGGGAGGTGGGGTGTATGTTGGTTGAGGGTTTTGAACATTTTGGCTTTTGTATGAGAGATTTGGATGGAATTTGGTGTTTTCATTGTAATAGTTTGAATAAGGGGTACCACTCTTGTATGCTTGGAAAGCATTCACTTGTTCATTTGTTCCCCTACATTCACTTTGGTCATGTCCCAAAGTTCCATAATTCTCACATATCCCACTTGGGATTGATGAAGATGCCGTCATGGCATTAACATGATGCTTTGGTTATTTTGAGGCTTCTTCAAGTCTAGCCATAGCTTTTTCAAACTTCAAATTAATGGTATCAATGTGAGCACTAAGTTGAGCACCCAATTGAGTAATGGAGTCCACTTCATGCTTTCCTCCTCTAGTAGCCTTGCGAGGTCTACTATATTGTGAGCTATGGACCGCCATTTCCTCAATTTTGTTCCAAGTTTGATTATCATCAACTTCGGTGAACATTCCATTTGATCCCATGTTGAGAATGTTCCTTGAATCTTCATAAAGACCGTTCCAAAATTGTTGTACCAAGAACCACTCGCTAAGTCCATGGTGAGGACATGAGCGACAAATTCCCTTAAACTGCTCCCAAGCTTCATACAAAGATTCTTCATCCCTTTGCTTAAAGCCCGTGATTTGAGCTCTTAGCATGTTAGTCTTTTCCGGTGGATAGAACTTTTTGTAGAAAGCTAGAGGCAACTTTTTCCAAGAATCAATTCCGAGAGTAGCCTTATCAAGGCCTTTAAACCATTGTTTCGCGGTGCCAATTAGAGAAAAAAGAAATAAGACCCATCGAATTTTGTCTTGAGTTACACCGGTTTGTGAAATTGCATCACAATAGTCACAAAAAGTCTCCATATGAGAGTGAGGGTCTTCACTAGGCATCCCCCCAAATTGGCTTCTTTCGACTAATTGGATAAATGCGGATTTGTCAATAAAATTTCCGGTTAGATGTTGTGGTGTGGGAGTACCATTGGGTAGGTTCTCCTCGGTGGGTACGGAATGTGATGAAAACTTATGCATTGTGGGTTGATTTTGTGTTGGGTTCTCCTCACCTTCTCTTGCAAAAGGGTTGATGAACTCAATAGTATTTGGTTAAATATCTACGACCTCACCAATACCTCTCAAAGTTCTCCTAGCAAGTCTTCTATTGGTTGTCAAAGTTCTTTCAATTTCACGATCAAAGGGTAACAAGTCACCTTGTGACCTTCTAGACATGCAAAATATCAAACAACTCGAAAACAATTAGAATAAACCTTGAGGAGTTTTACTTCCCCAAGGCAAAGAAAGACACAACTAATAACAATATAAGAAAATCTAAATCAAGTTAACAACGTCCCCGACAACGGCGCCATTTTTGGTCGTGGATCTAAATCTTTCGGCTACTTGTCGTTAGGAGTCCCTAGACAAAAAAACACAATTTATAACTTCACAAACAACTCTACAATTAGTAAAGAGGCAAGTAAATGTCGGATCCCAAGGGACGGGAATTGAGATGAGATTTCTATTGCAACTAGTGGTGTCTTTGGGGTGTCACAATTGGGGTTTGATGTAGAAGGTCACTAAACTAAAAACAAAGCAAGTAAACAAGCAAGATGAATTAAAAGGGGTGTAAACAATTGATAAAAGGCACTAGGGTGTCATGGGGTCATAGGGGATTCATGGGAATTGATCATACAAACATATTCTCAAGTTATAAGCAAGCAATTATTGTTGTGATGGATCGAGTTGGTTTATATCTTACAATCCTAGGAAAGTTTGGGTCCCGGAGCCGAATCGATTAGATTGTACAACACCTACAAGTCGACTTAATCTTCCCTACTCAACAATATGCATGGTCTAATGAGACTCGAGTTGGTTTATGTCTTACAAGTCTCATTGAAAAGATAGGTGATGGGTAAAAAATGCAAGGATTCATAGGCTCACATTTCAACAAACATGACATGTGCATAAGTTGAGATCACAACAAGCAAGCAAATAAACTATGAAAGCATATTAATTTAAGCATGAATCATTCCCCATTTTTGTTTCCCCTAATTACCCATTAACCCTAGCTAAGGTAACTACTCACTCATTATCATGTTGAACATGCTAGCAAGGTTGTCAATCATACCAACAAAGTGAAACATGATGAATAAATGAAAGTAATTAACAATAATTAAAAAGAGATTAAGAGAATTATACCTACTAATGATTCCAATAATAAATCAAAGAATAAAAGAAGTACTTGATGCTTGATTGGAAGGTTGTCAATCTCCCAATAATAACCCAAATAATCTTCAATTACCCAAAATAAAGGATGAACAAGAGAGAGATTAAGGAAATGAAACTTGTATTAAAACGTGATTAATTGTTGATTAAAAGATTAAAGAGAGATTTGATTGATATTAACTACACTAAAGATTGCTAAGAAGAACATGCTCTTCTAATTAGACTAATGGGGTATTTATAGTGGGGATTAGGTGTGTGAATTAGGGTTAACTAAGGGCTTAAATGACGATTAAGTCCCTACTTAAGGAAACACCGGTCTTTTTGGAAAGAATCCGGTCTCTAGGGAGACTCCGGTCTCTAGAAAAGATGTGCATCCTTCCTTGAAGCATGAAGAAGACGAAATGGGTCTGCCTGGGAATCCGGGCGTCTTTAGCACGGGACGGGCGGATTCGGTGGTTTCTGCCCGGGCGTCTTGGGGTGAAGATGGGCATCTTCTGGTGCTTTTGCCCGGGCGTCTTGGTGTGAAGACGCACGGATTATGGTGGTGGTGGACGGGCGTCTTCTGGGGAAGATGCACGGATTGCTGGACAGTCTCGTTTCTTCTTCTTTTCTTCCTTTTTCTTCATAAGATCCTTGGGGATTTCCTCGGTGATGCAAGGATTTGTTCTCATCATTGCCCATCTACTATAGTATGTACAAAGGCCTTCTAATCTTGTCTCTCCTTGATGCTTGGTCATTGAATTCAATCAATTTATTCTCGTTTTGCCATGAAAATGCAAGGTTTTCACTCCTTTCCTACCAAGGGATCAAAACCTCAAAGAATATGCAAAACAAAGAACTAAAGACAATAAATGACCCAAATATGCACTAAAAAGCATGAGAACAAGGCTAATTCGGCGACTAAATGTGCTCTAATTATGGTCACATCACCCCGGCAACGACGCCATTTTTGGTCATGTTCCCTTTGGAGGGTTTAGTTTTCATTACTTGTCGTTCAGAGCACCTAGACCAAAACACAATTTATAACTTCACAAACAACTCTACAATTAGTAAAGAGGCAAGTAAAGGTCGGATCCCAAGGGACGGGAATTGAGATGAGATTATCTATTACAACTAGTGGTGTCTAAGGGTGTCACAAATTAGGGTTTGAAGTAGAAGATCACTAAACTAAATAGCAATAAAGTAAGCAAGCAAGATGAATTAAAAGGGATGTAAACAATTGATAAAAAGCACTAGGGTGTCATGGGGTTATAGGGGATTCATGGGAATTGATCATACAAACATATTCTCAAATTATAAGCAAGCAATTATTGTTGTGATGGATCGAGTTGGTTTATATCTTACAATCCTAGGAAAGTTTGGGTCCCGGAGCCGAATCGATTAGATTGTACAACACCTACAAGTCGACTTAATCTTCCCTACTCAACTATATGCATGGTCTAATGAGACTCGAGTTGGTTTATGTCTTACAAGTCTCATTGAAAAGATAGGTGATGGGTAAAAAATGCAAGGATTCATAGGCTCGCATTTCATCAATCATAACATGTGCATAAGTTGAGATCACAACAAGCAAGCAAATAAACTATGAAAAAATATTAATTTAAGTATGAATCATCCCCCATGTTGGTTTCCCCTAATTACCCATTAACCCTAGCTAAGGAAACTACTCACTCATTATCATGTTGAACATGCTAGCAAGGTTGTCAATCATACCAACAAAGTAAAACATGATGAATAAATGGATTAACAATAATTAAACAGGGATTAAGAGAATTATACCTACTAATGATTCCAATAATAAAGCAAAGAATAATAGAAGTACTTGATGATAGATTGGAAGGTTGTCAATCTCCCAATAATAACCCAAATAATTTTCAATTACCCAACACAAAGGATGAACAAGAGAGAGATTAAGGAAATGAAACTTGTATTAAAACTTGATTAAATGTTGATTATAATATTAAAGAGAGATTTGATTGATATTAACTACACTAAAGATTGCTAAGAAGAACATACTCTTCTAATTAGCCTAATGGGGTATTTATAGTGGGGATTAGTTACATAAATTATGGTTTACTAAGGGCTTAAATGACGATTAAGTCCTTGAGGAATCGTCGGTCTCTAGGGAGACTCCGGTCTCCTTTTCGCCGGTCTTAGAAAAATATGCGCATCCTTCCTTGAAGCTTGTAGAAGACGAAATGGCTGTTAGAGAATCCGGGCGTCCAGGGCACGGGACGGGCGGATTCTGGTGATTCTGGACGGGCGTCCAGATGGGGAAGACGGGCGGATTCTGGGTGTTTTGGACAGGCGTCCACAGGGGGAAGATGCTCGGATTGTGGGTGCAGGACGGACGTCTTGTGGACAATCCGCTCGGATTGTCTTACAGCTTCTTTCCTTCTTCTTTTCTTCCTTTTTCTTCATAAAATCCTTGAGGATTTCCTCGGATATGCAAGGATGTTTTCTCATCATTGCCCATCTACTATAGTATGTACAAAGGCCTTCTAATCTTGTCTTCTCTTTGATGGTTGGTCATTGAATTCAATCAATTTAGCTTCATTTTGCCATAAAAATGCAAGGTTTGCACTCCTTTCCTACCAAGGACACAAAACCTCAAAGAATATGCAAAACAAAGGACTAAAGACAATAAATGACCCAAATATGCACTAAAAAGCATGGGAACAAGGCTAATTCGGGGACTAAATATGCTCTAATTATGGTCACATCAATATGATGTACAAGTTGATGAATAAAAGGCCCCCAATACTTTGTCCTGCAGTACTCAATGTTTGTGAGAAAGCATATAGAGGCAGACCTATCATACATGGTATTATTGGGGTTGTACCAACGCGGGCTTGGGAAACTGGAATCGGGTATGGAGGGTGATGGGAGCAAGTTTTATGCGGCGGTGTAGGGTTGATTTATATGATGGGTTAGTGTGAAGGAGATTTGGTTGGGAGTGATTGTGGGGATTTTGTGAAGACGTTTGAATTTTGAAAGGGTGAAACCCACTAAACATGTTATAATGCAATTACTCTAATTAGGTGAGACTAACTACAACAATAACAACAACATGTGTAATGCCCACATTATTGAAACCGAGTAGGATTAACCTACCTTTTAACATACTCCATGAACAATCCGAAACCACCAAGCATCCATATCATAAAACCGTCTCATCCTACATAATTCCATAATAACTATCACAAAACATTCTACAGCAACTAATACTACTAATTAACCCTTAATTATTACCCATTAATTACTCCTAATACTAATTAAAATACTAATTAATATTACCCATGAAAACCCAAAAATTCTAGGGTTTGGATCAACATAAAAAGAAAGGAAAATGATGAGTATCAACTTACTAGTGGAAGGGAAAGAGAAAGAATCAAGCTTGGTGAATAATCCTTCCAAATCTAGGCTTGGTCTTCTAGTTAGTGCTCATGGGAAGTTTCTAGAGAGTTGTGGGTGTTTGAGGGAGTTCTAGGATAAGGTAGGAGTGAAATAAGGGAGGGAAAATATGAAAAGAGTGGCTTAAAAGAGATAAGGTCCACCACAAGCTTACATGTGTAAACATAAACAACGACAGGGCACTTGGTCGAGTGCTCGGTTCACTCGATCGAGTGTAGCTCCACTTGGTCGAGTGAATCGCCACTCGATCGAGTGAGTCGACATCAGGATATTTCACAAAGCTACAGGTCTCACTCGGTTCCTCACTCGGTCAAGTGGGCTCTACTCGTTCGAGTACTCGGTTTGCTCGACCGAGTATAGGTCTTATAAACTATGGGGTATTACATTTGTTTTAATTGCTTTTGTTTTCATTTATTTACATTTCATTTCAATTGTTTTAGTTCTAGTTGTTACACTCATCTCATACTAATCAAATTGTGACACTCTTGACACTATTACAGGCACCTTACTGAACATTGCAATTTACTTGAATTTAAGATTTAACCGTCCTTTGGGTTCGACCTCTAATTACTACTTGCTAAGTTGTTTGTTGAGTGATAAATATTGTTTCATAGAAGAACGACCACGTCTATCAACACATATGATGTAACTAATACTTGGCTAGTTTGTTTACTCTTAAGTATTGCAAATCTATTGCAATTCCGTAATAATCTAGTAATATATTCTTAACCATTGCGTTGCTAGGTCTTAATATAACACCCCAAGAGTATGAGAGAAAAGTTGTCCCACATCGGGAAAATATGGAGCTTGTGATATGTTTATAAGTGATTCCACCCACCACTTAGTAACAAGGCCTTGTGCTTTTGGGCTTAAGTGAGGACAAATAATTGGCGCAACAGTGCACACCTCATCTTATTGGGGTTGTGTTACGACGGTAGTGGGCCGGGTTGTTATAAATGGTATCAGAGCAACAACCCTACGACCGTGTGGTGAGCCTGTGGTCAGCAGTACTCGGGTCACCCACCTAGCGGGGAAGGATTCTGGGCTTGGCTGCGGTCAAGTTTATGGCACAACGAGGACGTTGTGTTCTTTAAGTGGGGGAGTTTGTAACACCCCAAGAGTATAAGAGGTACGTTGTCCCACAACGGGAAAATACGGAGCTTGTGATATGTTTATAAGGGATTCCACCCACCACTTAGTAACAAGGCCTTGTACTTTTGGGCTTAAGTGAGGACAAGTAATGGGCCCAAAGGTACACATCCCATCTTATTGGGGTTTTGTTACGACCGTGGTGGGTCGGGTTGTTATAGTTAATTGAGGTATTTTTCTTTTTAGTGTCTTGAGGTTCTCCTCCCTAATCTGTGTGTTTGCTCTTTGTGGTTAATTGAGGGGTGGAAGAGAATCAAGTGGTTGCTGGCATACTTTTAGGGTTTTGCAAGGGGCTTTTTGTACATATTTGCATGAACGGTAGTTCCTCACCAAATCAATTACTTTTCTTCTTATTTACATGAAAATCTAATTCTTCTATGGAGTTTGTAAACCAGTTTGGTTGGTTTAGTAATAATGATGCTTGATGCGTGCTTTTTATATAGTATTTTTAAGCTTATTTGCACGCATTTCTATGTGATTTACGTAGTATTATGCTACAAATGTCCTCCTAATAGTCTACTTTGGTTTGCTTTGTCCTATTGGCAGGAATGTACCACAGAAGACTTAATTGAGCCTTTTACTGTCCCTTTAGCCTGCATTTATGGAGATGGAAGAATTGGAGCGGGAATGCTACTGTCCTGGGAAGCGTGAAGTCATCTCGGAAGCAATCAAACGTCCAAGTATGCCGATTTTAGTGGCATTAAATTCGATCGAGTACTTTTGCTGACTAAGTCAGTCGATCGAAACCTTTTTGGTGTTGAGAAGACCTCGATCGAATGCTTCATATGTTCGATCGAGAGGTGCAAATATGGTGTTCCTCGATCGAGTAGTGATGTACTCGATCAAGAGGTTTTGCTGGAGGATTGATTCGATCGAGTAGTTCCAATATGCTCGATCGAGCACTTTGCTATTGGACGTAGGATTTTAATATCTTTAATATCGTATTAGGTTAAATAAATATCTTTCCTATATAAAGGAAATACTTAATTAGGTTTTGATCATCTTTTATTATCTCTTAATTTCTCATTAATCATTCAGAAACATTTAGTTTGAGTACTGAGTTCTCTTGTCGACATTGCTCTCATTTTCCGGATCTCACTTTGTGTAATCTCTTACTCTTTCCTATTCAATTTATATTAATTCCTCTTGCAATTTCTAGTTTAATTCTTCATCTTAATTTCTGTCTTAATTGGTTAAACTAGTTTATGTTAGATTTGTTATTTCATAATTATACCATGTCAATTCTTATTGTTATAATCCGTGCTATTAATTTCGTCAGTATGAATATGCGTAGTTAAATTCTCTATTGCTGGGATTAGAGGAGCCATAGTTATAAAACAATGATGCTTTAATTAGATTAGGAGGTTTACATGTGAGAATTGATTCATAGAAATATAACTGTAATTGTTTAGTTGAGTGCACGCTTCTAAATTAATTAAACCGGTTAAATTCAGACCTAGATCGGAAGATTGGAATGAATAGACCTGTTATGAACAATAGACTACCCTAATGAGAGCGGAAGCTAAGTTAGTAGTATTTTAGGGCGGACAGCGGACCGGAAGTACCTTTCCTTCACCCTTCTCACATCAGACCGACTGACCTTACCTTTAGCGGAATCGTGTGATATCATGGTGAACCGACATCCTAGCATCTTTATCTCTTTTTGATCACATCCTTTCATCCTTATTAGTTTTTATCGTTGTTTCTCTCATTGTTTTTAATTCAGTTCAGTAGTTTAGTCAAATCAAACCAAAACCCCCCAAATTTGTGACTGTGACGAACTAGATAACAAGTAGATACGATAGCCTCCCTGTGGAGTACGATACCCGACTTACCTCTGCTATATTAGTTGGAGCCGGTTGGTTTATTTTTTAATAGGGTTGCGACAGTCGTGTCAATGCTGATTGGAATGATGTGCATCAAAACTTCCACCAATCTCACTCAAATGCGGATTTTCATCCTATGAATCCATTGCATGTCAATGCTTAAAGGTTCCCAAGAACTGGTCGAGTGATAAACATTGATCCAGCATCATTGGGTAGGTCTAGGGAGTTCTGGGGAAATTGAGTTTTGGGGTTTTTGGTGGATTATCGCTTATTTGAGGCTCATAAGGTTAATTCTGTCATTAGAGAGAAATGAAGTAATAGGGGAAGGATCACGGCCTTCCGCATGGAGGAATTTATGTTTTTCATTGTTACAATGATGACGACCGTGAAGATCTACTTCTAAGAAGTACTTCTACTGTAACACCCCCACATACCAAGGTACCTTACCAAGGACCACCCTAGCATAAGAAGATGCTACCATCTCGGTTGCCCGAGGTTAGTATATCAAAAGTAAACATTAAAGAACATCGTCTCAAAGAAAACCAAAGTGAGAGAGCGTAAAACTCAATATATCAAAACCAAGGTATCTAAACTCGTAACAGCGGAAGCTAGACTCGCAGTGATAACATCCCATCCTCATCCCCATAAGTAAAGGCAACCATCACCTGTCACAATCTGCTCACCATCCCCGAATGAATCACCACAGTTTTACAAAACAACAATAGGGTCTGTTCACTTCATAATTAAGATAAGCAAAATACAACAATCAAAATAATAACTATTCCACAACCCTTCTCCATTCCGAATCATATCACATAACTGATTACACACTTAAGTGTGTAGCCATGCCAGATCACTACCGCGACAGATGATCTCTCCGCCAGTGGGGGACCGCAGCCTTGCCCACCTAAGCCCCGCTAAACATAATGAGCAGTAACCCATGTTTCTTAATATATACAACCCCTCTTGTGGCGAGTTCCACAAGGGGCGAATCAAGGGCGTGAAGCCACTCCCGCAAGTGACTCCACTCAGCCGAGGACGTACCTCGTAATCATAGTTAATCCATCACAACTCCAATACTCCATAATACAATCAACAACAATACTTATCATATCGATTAAATCACAGCATCACATCTTAATTCAATTATGCGATCAACTGAGTATGGAAACCCTACCTTTTCGCAATCCAAGCACACACAAGCAATTAATAGCAGTTCTCCATGACACCGTCACTTACACACAAATATCACATATCATCACTATAAACCATTCCCCCAAAATAACTCAAATCAATAATTAGGGCAAAACCCTAAAAGACGACCTATTAACTGATTACAAAACACTAGAGACTTACCAACGAAATCGGGATAAAAGACGGAAGTGTAGACTTGCGATCAATCAATTAGCCTTGAGAGTGATTAGGGTGATAAGAGGAGTGAAGAACGTAATTTAGGTTTTGATAGAATGAATAGTAACTGTTAAACGAAGTTTCTATATAATCTCTAATCACCTTAATCAAACCACGGAAATTAACCTCGCCAGACCGGATACTAAGTCGAGTATTGAGAATAATTGCCCGAGTATCCCTTACTCGGTCGAGTATTACCATACTCGGCCGAGTATTCTTGGATAGTAGCCTGACTAGAAACACACGTGCATTACTCGGCCGAGTTAGCCCTATTCGGCCGAGTAACAAGACCCAGAATACCGTGGTATTACAGTCTTCCCTCCTTAAAACGAACTCCGTCGTCGAAGTTCAAACCCATACCTACATAGCATACACACATACCTCTCAGCCAACAACATCACTCAACTCTCATCCTACATCCTCGACTTTAACTCAATCAACAACGCTTATCTCAACAATACAGCTCACGATGTAACATCAACCATAGAATAACTCACCTAACTCCATCATACTATCTAATACCAGCAACATAAGTGTTACCAACTCTGTCTTACTTCTATAACGCTCACTAGCATACTCAATACCAAGAAAATCCACCAAACAAGTTCAACCACCAAAACAGACTGTTACATTCTACCACCCTAAAAATGAACTTCGTCCTCGAAGTTAACTCATACTCCTAAACATCATTACCTAAACTGTCAACACTATCAAAGTATACTCACATTCATAATTGCCATACTAGTAAAAGCACTGCCCTTACCTTTAATAAAATCAACCACAACACAAATCCATTCTTTATTCTACACCAAGACTCAAACTTCCAAATATACTTACAACAAGTACAACCATCAAACTCTCTTTGTTGCATCCTACTCCTCTTAAGATAAATGTTACGTTCTCGTAACCCACTAATACTAGATCCTTAGCTGTTTTCTTCCCCTTATCCTCATCTCATGTCACTGATAATCGACTATAACCTCAACACCGATAACCATTCCCAGTCCAAGGCTCTCTCTCTCTCTCCCTAATTCCATACTTCTAATCATTCCGCACAGCACCTAACATATACCACAAAATGCTCAACATAACCACCATCACAACTCTCCCACATTACCGCACAACCACATTCTTTTCTATTCACTTACCTATCCCCACCACCTAACTCACGACCCAAAATTGTTACACACCTACTTGATCCTCAAATTACCCTCTGTATTGTCATCAAACTCGTCCATAACTTAACATGATACTAATTCTGAAACACTTCGCACTTGCTGCTCCGATAAAAGACTAAGAACCCACTGCAACCCAGCTCAGTACCCACATTTTCCGCTAATTACTTGCCACAACTATGTCAACAAAAGTTTCATCTAACATTAGATCGAAAGTATTCAAACAACCTCTCACAACTGTGTCCCATTAACAGAATATAACTATACCATGACAACAACGGAAACATACACAACTTTCTTCCACATAATACTCTACCCTCACTCCCAAGCACAAACTGAAACTGGTAAGAAACATTAATAAACAAAACAACAATCTTTATACCCAGACCGACACTGACATGAAACAGCTGTAAACAAAACAACAATCTTTATAGTTGATATATACTTTCGAAAGTTTGTCTCATCAGTATCCCGCCTACTCCACCACAACTGATGGCGGCATCGCAACACCGCCACCAACAGCTGCACCGCATCGCGAAAATACTCGTATCACAACACGAAGTATCGTGCCCGGATCTCCACCCGAGGCACAACAACCATATCGATAGTCATCGCAACTTATACAATCCCATAAACACTAACTCAGTATAACTTCCTTAACCGGAAAACTTCCTTGAAACCGCCTTACTAGATCACAAAGCAACATATTACACGGAATAACAAACCTTATGAATATCATCCATACTATTACTCATGAGGCCGGAACCTCACACTAGCATTTACAGATATCATACATACACATACAAGTATAACTAGCCATTCCAGATTGCCCAAATTACCACTTTTGAACATCATCCTATTAGGTTACCATACACAAAATATGACGCGGAATACTCAGATAACGACTTATAACTATCACACCATACCCCTACTCGTGAGGTCAGAACCTCACACAAACATTTACACACATCATAGACCCATAATCGAATCTAACTAGCCAATCCCGATCACGTAAGTTACCACTTGATAATGGATATCTCTCACCCGAGCTTAACTCAGATGTCCTTCATGATATATTTTCCCATCCGCATAGTTATCACCGCCCGATAAACGTAACCATATGATAAGTACCCAACTACTAGCAACCACCTCCTATATCCATATCTTATAATCCCTCACAACCTTACATACCAATCAAGCCTCCACAAAATCAACCTCTTTAGAACGGCTAGCTTCCCTATTTAACATCATCTTTAACCACCATCATCCTTAACCACTAGTGACAACACCACGAGACCACCATCTTCCGTATCACCATTCTCTCATAATCACTTCCAAATATAATAATTCATTTTCTCTCCTGGTTATTATCCCAAATAACAAACATCAAATTCATCAAAAAAATTTACCTCAACAACTATTCAAATTTTATCCTTGATTATATCATCACCTATCTCACCACCATAGTCTCATACTATACAAATACTCTACCAACTTCCTACTCCTTTAATTCCTCAAATTCAGGTTTAACAAGTCGTCCTGCAATTTATATATATCTCTTAACTCACACCCTCATGATAGTATCACACAATTCCATGATCTCTCACTTTCGTGTCCCCTAACTCCGGTCAACCTTCACTCAACTTACTTCCAACCTCCTTTTCCTAGTACACTCGACATTGCCAATTAACAATTCAACTCATTTCTCCTACTACCTAGCTCTTTAGTAATTCAGTTATTACTCATTACCTCCAAAAGTCAAATTCCATTAATTCGAATCAATACTTCTCAATCTTTATGATCAACAATCCCTTTCATCATGCTTTTCACTCATACTTCCCGCTGATAGATCCACCCACACATTGATTCCTTCTTAATTAATTACATCCTCTTCTTAGAATTCTAAAAAAAATAAGATTCACTTCATTCCGTGACCTCCCAAATGATTATACACTAGGCTCACCTTCTAGTAGTACAAATCCCCATAACGACTACTACGTACAATTCCTCATTGCGGCCTCCCTCGATCTAGCTCACTAGACATCAATCCTTTTTTTTTCGACCTTCCATTACACATCTTCTCACCCAACATCGTTATAATCATCTCTCCAAAGATCACTATATATCCCAATTTACCATAATTTTCACATCCCTCATTTCAAACTTTTCTTTCTCACGTTCCTCGAATTTATATTACCACTCTCATCGTCAGTCGACCATATACGGTCATCACTACACCACTTAAGCCAACGACTAATTCACTCACCATAGCTCACAGAATGTGCTCCTTATCTCAATAACTCGTCAACCGTGCTTATTCTTTCCACTATCCATCATAATTACGTGTACCCCAGTTCTCCCTACCAAATACATATCCTTCATAAGCTGGTATTCTCCACATCATAATACCTGGTAACTTACGTATCAAGACCGTCACATATATAAAGAATGCTTTAAGACCCAAAACATACGTGTGCACATAACCTACGACTCAAAACAAATTTAAGCACATAGTTGCCGACTCAAAACGACCGCCCAAAGAGGTACTCGGTCGAGTACATGACGTACTCGGTCGAGTACAGGATACTCGGTCGAGTAACTATACCACTCTGCTGAGTTTTCGACTCTAGAAGCTAACCCAAATTGTCACAGAAAGATTACTCGGCCGAATATGGGTTACTCGGCCGAGTACAATTGTTACTCGGTCGAGTAGGCCTTACTCGGCCGAGTTCCGGCAATGTTCTTAGCAACATCCAGTTTTCGTAAAACAGTCATATCTCACTCGTTACTTGGTCATTTTGGGCGTGTGACCTATCGTTAGAATCTTAAGAGAACAAGTTATCACCTACAATTGGAATCACATCAATATAAATTCTAGAACTCGACTTATGACAGTTTTAAGATAGCCCTTCCATAATCGGTCTTCATACAAATCAATTTTTCTTAACAAAATAATTTAAACATGAATAAGGCAAACAATAACAACTCAATACTTCTAAAAACCAGTACATAGGTGAACTTTTATCATGTCCGCATGTAAATTAAACATAACATTCATACACTACACTTGCTAGAAGTCATGTCTATCCTTTCTTACCACATTCATGCTCATACTTCCAATCGAATACTACAAATCGTATCTCATCAAAATGAAATTCAAACCAAATATATCACAGTTCGGTACTATTCATATTGCTCCTCCACTCACCCATGCCAATCATATTACTCGTCAGAATCACCACATTAGTCAACAAACCCATATTAGTGCACATAGACTACCACATAGTACAATTTCCACTTCACTCCCAACCAAGATACACATACACTACTCTATTCATACACATATAGACACACACACACGCAACGATCCCCTTGACACACCCCATAGTGACCGGTTCAAAGTTATAAGTGCAAGTTCGCGACTTTAGGACGTCTCCCAAGCCTTTGCATTAGCTCCTAACAACTCTTATCCGGGTTCATTTTAATTTGACTCCCTACATTCATTGGGTTCATTGGTTACAGGTTCCAAAATCGTCGCTCTGATACCACTTTGTGACACCCCCACATACCAACTCGCAGTGATAACATCCCATCCTCGTCCCCATAAGTAAAGGCAACCATCACCTATCATAATCTGCTCACCATCCCCGAATGGAGCACCACAGTTTTACAAAATAACAACGGGATCAGTTCACTACATAATTAAGATAAGCAAAATACAACAATCACAATAATAACTATTCCACAACCCTTCTCCATTCCCAATCATATCACATAACTGACTACATACTTAAGTGTGTAGCCCTACCAGATCACTGCCGTGACAGATGATCCTCACCGCCAGTGGTTGACCGCAACCTTGCCCACCTAAGCCTCGCTCATCACAATGAGCAATAACCCATGTTCCTTAATGTGCACATCCTCTCTTGTGGCGGGTTTCACAAGGGGTGAATCAAGGGCATGAAGCCACTCCACTCAGCCGAGGACGCACCTCGCAATCATAGTCAATCCATCACAACTCCAATACTCCAAAATACAATCAACAACAATACTTATCATATCAATTAAATCAGAGCATCACATCTTAAATCAATTATGCAATCAACTGAGTAGGGAAACCCTACATTTTCGCAATCAAAGCACACACAAGCAATCAATAACAATTCTCCATGACACCGTCACCTACACACAAATAATCACATACCATCACTATAAACCATTCCCCCAAAATAACCCAAATCAATAATTAGGGCAACCCTAAAAGACGGCCTATTAACGGATTACAAAACACTAGAGACTTGCCAACGAAATCGGGATAAAAGACGGAAGTGTAGACTTGCGATCAATCAATTAGCCTTGAGAGTGATTAGGGTGATTAGAGGAGTGAAGAACGTAATTTAGGTTTTGATAGAATTAATAGTAACTATTAAACGAAGTTTATATATAATCTCTAATCACCTTAATCAAACCGCGAAAATTAACCTCGCCAGACCAGATACTCGGTCGAGTATTGAGAATACTCGGCCGAGTATACCTTACTTGGTCGAGTATTACCATACTCCGCCGAGTATTCCTGGACAGTAGCCTGACCAGAAACACACGACGCATTACTCGGCTGAGTTAGACCTATTCGGCCGAGTAACAAGACCTAGAATACCGTGGTATTACAGCTACTTTTGATGGCGTTGTGATGGTCTTTGCTCGATGGTATCCTGATTTGATTCCTAGAATAATCCGTTTTCCTTATGCTGAGGTTTGGGTTCGAGTTTGTGGTCTACCGTTTGAGTATCTCACCATGCATGTTGCTTACGTAGCTGGTAAGATTCTAAGTCATCGATACCAGATTGAACCTTTTGAGGTATTACCAAATAATGACTATCTAATACTTAAAGTATGTATTATGCTTAATGAACCTCTGGTTTCAGGGTTCTTTTTTTGCTATGGATGGGGGTCATTTGCTTTGGGTGGAGTTCAGATATGAGAAAATATTCAAGTATTGTATCAAGTGTGGGAAGATTGGGCATAAGGGATCGCAATATAGGGAGACTATCATAACTATAGTTTCATATATTAATGGTATGCTTGATCGGACCACAGAAAGAGGGTTTATGGTGTTTACGGAAGAAAGCAACCATACAATGTTCAATATGGACCTTCGGGCGACGCCATCTACTAGAAGGCATGTGAATTCAAGGGTCAATCTGGGTAATAGAAGAAGGAATAGGAATCGTAATATACGTCAAGAGGCTGAGATGATCATTTATTTTGATCTTGTAACAACACCTGGGGGAAGGGTATTTCGTGGGATGAGGTTTGCTTTAACGGCTGTACCTTTTGCTGGACCGGTGCTTTTTTAGGTAGGTCAAAGGAGGCCCTGGGGGGTTGGACATACTGGTGATGTGGGTAACAATGTTGATGTTGTTATGGAGGAGGCTAATGGGGACAAACTAATGAGGCTCGAGTGAATGGAGCGTATAATAAGGGTTTATACAGGGAGTGGGTTTTGATGCTGCTGCTCTTCAAGGAGGAAATGATGTTGAAGCTAATGTCAATTATATGGGATCTGAAGGTATTGGGGGATGGCTGGACGAAGGTAATAATATTAATAATAATGAGGAGTTTTACAGTGCAGATGAAGAGTTCGATACTCAACATGAAGCTATCCAAGGGACTAATATGGTTATGGAAAATCTTGATGGGGTTAGCCCTACCTTGTTTATACAAGTACTTATGGATCTAGGGTTATGTATGATTGAGATTTACGAATTCAGGAAGCCATGCTAAAAAGGGTTGAGAATGATGTGGCTTGGGCTCAAATGGATGATGATAACCGTGACTATAACCAAACCTTTGATCCTCCCCCACGTGCGATTTCTATTGTGTATCACTATCCTATTGATTTTAATCATAATCGATATGAAGGTGACGAGGGACATGCAAATGTGGAGCAGGATGATCATAATGTTATTATCAATGTGGAGGATTCTGATTCCTCATCTGGGAGGTCGTCTCCTCCTGGAAGGATAGCTAAAAATGGTAGCGTTTTTTCTGATAGTTCAACAGCCAGCATGAATAATGCTACGATTAATATTATCTCCTCTGATGACATGGATGAAGTGAATACTGATCTTCAATTGAACTTGGGGGGGTAATAGAGAGACTAGTGGTGGGATGGAGAGTTGCTCAATTATGGTGGGTAGTATCCTAATATCTCTAGTGTTTGCTGCTATTCAACGTAAGGATAAAGAGCTCTGGGAGGGATCTTCATCTATTAAACCGTTAGGAAAACTAATCAAAGTTGCCGATGATGGACTTCTGAATGTAGGGGGTGGCTGATATGAAGGAGAAAGGTGCTAGGTATTTTGATGTGCCTGAGGTAGGGGTCAGGGCCAGGTCTGGTATGATTACAACAATAGAAGATCAGAATGGAAAATTTATAAGTGTTTCATATGGATTTGTGGGACTTCCGGATTTGCATTATAATTCTGAATTTGGTACCATTCATAGGGAGGTTATTGTTGGTGCTAAGAAAAGAAAGTGCAGGATTGAGGTGCATGAGTCACTGGTGCCTGGGGATGCTATGCAATCAATTGCTAAGGCTAAGGTTTATCTCTCGCAATTAGCAATGAGGAGCTGTTATTGGGATAGGATACATGGTAAGAGAGATAAAGAGGGACAGAACTGTGGTTTCCGTATTAATGTAACGGATATGGAATTGGTGGACTCAAGTGATGCATCATCTGTTAATGACACTAGCGCTGGCTTTGCGGAGGTTTGGCCATCACAACCTCCTCGTGACCCATGATAGGCCTGAGCTGGAATTGTAGGGGCTTAAACAACACGCTCTCTCCTAAAATTTCTAAGTTAAGAGCGTTTATGAATAATAAGTACTACGATTTTATCTTTTTAATCGAGACAAAATGTTATGTAAATACTATTAGCCCTATGTTTAAATCTTTTGGTTTTATTAATTCGGTGGGTGTTGACGCCACTGGCGCTTCAGGCGGGTTATGGGTTGGATGGCGTAAGGAGGCTAAGATGAGCCATGTAATGTCATGTACTAATTTTGTTATCCTACTAGTGGAAAAACATAATGGGCTTTCGTGGTATCTTGCGCTTTTCTATGGTGCTCCTAACATTATTCTTTAGTCTTCGTTGCTCAGTTTTAGAGGAATTGGAATGGTGGATTACAAATTTTACGTACCCGTTTTAAATCATAGATGATTTAATCAAGTGGATTATGCTTGCGATAAATTAAGTAGTAGTCAAAATACTATTCGTGGAACTTACGAGTTTAATTGTTGGAGGATCAACAATGAGCTAATTGATATACCTTTCAAAGGTCAATGTTTCACGTGGTGTAATAATATGGAAGGTGATAAACGAGTTTATGAACGTATTGACAAATCTTTGGAATCAAAGGATTACCTTACCATTTTTCCAAATAGTGGAATTAAACATCATCCCATTCAAATTTCGGACCATGCACCTATTAAAATGGACTTACATTTAACAATGAATTCAAATAAGAAGCCGTATAAAATTGATTCCTTGGCCATGGAGTATGAGGAATGCATCCAAATTATACTGGAAGCATGGTATGTAAGGGATATGGCTCGCCTCCATTCCAGGTGGTTAGGAAACTTGCTCATACAATACAAGGGGTTAAGAAGTGGGCACTTGATAAAAGACCAGAATGGAAGAAAAAATGTGATGACTTTGATAGTAAGTTAGAGCAAACAATGGAGTTAGCCACTAAGGAAGGAAAGAACGATTTATATTCTGAGGTTAATGAGGAGGTGCGGAGTTTTGTGACGGCAGTGGCGGCTTTTTGGAAGCAGAAAGCCAAGGTTAGATGGATGGTTGATGGAGAAAAATGTACGAAATATTTCTTTAATTGTGTAAAAGGTCGTGCCGGATGGAATTTTATATTTGGGATTAAAAGGAATAACGGGTGTTGGGAGTATGACCAGGAATAGTGAGTAATAGGTTTCATAAGTTTTTCTATACAACCTGCAAATGGCAGTAATGTGGGGGAATGTATTGACTCTTATGCTGAAGTGTTTCAAGTTCTCACGAGGAGGGTCCGCCATGATGATGCGGACTATCTAGCTAAACCATTCACTATGAAAGAAGTGAGATGGGCGACGTTTCAAGTGTGTATGTGTGTGTGTTGGGGGGAGGGGGGGTTGAAATCAACTGGTCCAGACGGTATTCCAGTAATCTTCTATCACAAGTGCTAGCATTTTATTAAGAAGTATTTCACGAAAGCTGTCCTGTCGGTCCTTAACTCTGGTTTAGTCCTAAAAGAGCTCAATAGAACTTTCATCACTCTTGTCCCGAAAAGTAAGAACCCGGAAGAGGTTAATGATTATCGCCTTATTAGCCTGTGTAATGTATTCATAAGAATTATTACTAAATATATCACCAATCGCATGGCCAAAGTTATGGGATATTTAGTGGGAGAATTTTAGAATGCTTTTATTCGGGGACGACATAATAGTGATAACATTTTACTCGCACATGAAGCTATTTTCAATATTAACTTTCACAATAAAAATAGACATGGAAGGTTTGCCTTTAAAGCGGACATGAGTAAGGCATATGATCGGGTCAAGTAAGAATTCCTGCAAGCTGTTTTGGAAAGACTCGGGTTCCCTGATCGATTTATTAAGCTAATTATGAATTATGTCAATACGGTCTCTGATGAGGTGTTGTTCAATGGGTCGCCCTACAACAATTTCAACCGAAATGCAGATTGCGACAAGGTGACTCGATATATCCCTTCCTTTTCATCTTATGTATGGAGGTCCTCTCTTGTAATATGTCCTATGCACAACAGGGGGTCGTCTAAAAGGAATTAAACTTAGTAGGACGACGATGCCGATAACCCATCTGTTTTTTACGGATGACTCGGCTTTCTTCTTACATGATAAGGAGGATGTAGTAACCCATTTGAAATATCTCTTGGATCGGTATTATCAGGCCTCAGGGCAAGTTCTAAATCATGGAAAATTGGATATTTTGTTTAGTCCAAGTACTAAATTACTAATGGCGATGAAGTGTCTAACGACTCTCAATATAAGAACAATAAAAGGATTGCAATGGGAAGTATCTTGGTTGTTCTACTTAGTTCCAGCCTTCGAAAAAAGAATTGTTAAAAGGTTTGGTGGACAATGTTTCGTGGAATGGGATTTTCCTGTCACTGGATAGAAGGCTTACTTTGGTCTCGTTTGTCCTATCAAATTTATCTAATTTATTTCTATCGGTATTCAAGGTACCAGTAAGTGTGGCAAACATGATTAATTCGCTTTTATCGCATTTTTGGTGGGCGGGATGTAGATCGTCCAGATCCATCCATTGGTGTAGCAAGAATTTTCTCAGTCTACCGAAGGGGACAGGTGGACTAGAAAATTGGAATATTGAGTGTCTGAACCAGGCTTTGTTGGCGAAACATGCTTGGAAATTGGTCTCTATGAAGGACTCGTTCTTTTGCCGTGTTTACTGGGATAAGATATTTGGGGTGAACGATTACTTAGATGAGCTAAGTATTAGGAAAGGCAGACGCTTGTCTTGGGGTCTCCGTAGCATCTTGTATGGTATGAGTCTCATTATTCATGAATAACATTGGATAGAAACCAGGTATTGATTCTGAATTGAGTGTTTGGAATTCGAAATGGGTAAATGCAGAGAGCCCGGAACATAGGAGTGATTTACTGAACTTACGTATAGTCACTTGATGGATCTTAGGGTTAAGAATATTTGTTTAGAAAGTGTAGTATGGAATAAGGGACTAATAAAGGATTTTTTTACTCAAGAATGGGCTCACAAGATTTTGGCCATTCCTCTTTGTTTTTCACAAATGAAGGACGTTACCTATTGGAAACGGACAACTACTGATACGGTTAAAAGAGGATATGGTACTACTTTTGAGATATATAGGGTTCAGAGGAACTAGAGAGGGATAATACGAGAGTTAGTGTCAGTGGTAAGAAATTCTACAAATCGAAATTATAGAAGCTATCTGGTCCCTGGGTGTGGAAAGTATTATTTTGGAAAATTTTAACCAATTCGCTTCCAATCGGTATTGAATTCATTAAAAGGAGTATCAATGTCGATCATGTTTGCCCTCTGTGTTCCAACGACATCCTGGAACTGGAAATGCTTGATCATCTTTTTAGGGGCTGCTGTTTATCATCGAAAATTTGAGCAAGTTCTAGTCTAGGAATCAATACTCATCATGCTACTAATATGAGTACTGGGGATTGGCTGATAAATTGGAAATATTACCTGAGTAAGTTAGATGAGGCGGAAGACCGATTACTACAGTTCTTGGCCATAATCTGGGATTTATGGACTATGAGAAATACTGTGATTTTCTTAGCAGCGGTTTTCATCCCAAAGGTATTCTACATGTTGGTGTCCCAAATTATTTCCTCTGGCCGCGAAGCGTATCAACTTAAAATTCAGGAATACGGTGGTGTTGCTAACGTGGAACATGATTCGGAGGATAGTCTTCAACATAGAATTAAAAACAGTTGCCTATTTTATGTTGTTGGAGGCGATACGCTGTGTCTCCTCACGGGAGTAAAGGTTGATACTAGCTGCCTTGATTCTTATGATGCGGTGATTGGGTGGGTGGATTATGGTGGGGAAGGTAGCATTATCTTTGAGGGGGGAAGCAAAGCTAAAGCGGAGTCGGCATTGCAGGCTGAGCATTGGGTCTAAGAAAGGTGCTGGAATGGGCTCTAACACAAGGGATCTTGCATCCGGATATTTCCTCGGATTGCCTACAGCTACTGAATCAACTTGCTGGAACGAAAGTGGGTCGTCATTCAATCAGGGGTATCCTTGAAGTTATTTGTCCTTATTCCCGTCGTTTCACCGTTTATGTTTTATTTTTATATCTAGGGGTCTAAATAAGTGTGCTCATAATTTAGCAGGATGATGAGAATGTAGGAAATAGTTCTTTACGGCTGCCAAAAAATGCTCGTTTAAAAGTGAGTTTATAAACTATAACTTGTGTGTAGATATTGTCGGTTGAAATATAAAATTTGTTTTTACCCTTAAGGTTATGGTTGTTTAGACTATAGCCTAGAATCTTAATTAATAACTAGTATAGACCCCGTGCAATCTATGCACGGTATTTATAGAATTTTACTTTTCAATGTATTATTTGTGAAATTTAAATTGACAATTCATCTATTTTTCATGTTTCTCATCATTGTATTTTGATTTGAGAAATAACAAAGTAAATTGTAAGAAGTCATGAAATGAGTGTTTTTTTTGAATTTTTTTTAAGAGAGAAATTATGACGTTACTTTATAAATATTTACTAATAACATACTTTTTTTAGCGGCAACTTTTTATCATAAATAATCAATGAATTCTTATCATAAGGTTCTTAAGAAAAAAATAAATAATTTATTTATCATATAAAGACCGGAGATAAATTTATGCAAAATATGAAATATTGAATGTTATAAATATTCAAATCTAATAGATTATGCCCATTTATAACCCGTCAGGTAAATACATATAGTAGATTAGTAGATGCTAAAAATAGAAAACCCTATTCTAGGAAACGTGCTTTAGGCGGGAAATTTTGAAGTTTTACCTATTCATTTAGTAAATAGGGGAGGATGTTATGCTTGTTTGTAATATGAAGTTATAAGTCATTCAAATATAACCTTGTTCACATGCTCTATATTATCTCATAACGTTTTACCGTATTATTGTATGCTTACTTTTCTATGTGTCTGTTGTATGTGTTTTTATCTTAAGTACGTGACAAGTATTATTTTAGTAACATTTAGCCCATAATTTTATCCTTTATTTAACTCGGTTTTGTGCGCTTTAAATGTATAGTCACTTGTATTATAGAAGAATCCCCTATTTACTAAATGAATAGATGATTATATGTTTTTTCCCGCCTAAAATATTAACTTCTATTTGGGCTTTTAATTTTTGCATTCTACTATGGGTCAAAGTCTAACGTAAAAAATGATTGCCAAAAAATATGTATAACGTCCTTCTATTCTACTATTGGCTAAATCTAGATCATATCAACACTTGCCCAAAAATAACGTAAAAATTGATTGCCAAAAAATAAGTATAAAATCCTCAATCATTGTCAAAAAATAAGTATACCGTCAATCATTGCTATAATCTCCTATATACTAAGAGAATAAAACTTATCAAAATTTCCCCTCCAAACTCCATCTATTTATATAAGAAAAGTAATGAGATTTTTTTCCAAACTATAATCTTTTCTTTAATGTATACTTTTTTTCATTAAATTCTCAATTATAATTTTTAATCAAAATAAAATAAGAGTGGCATAAAATTATAAAATACAAATTGCTAATCTTTCTTTGAGAATGACTTGATATATACTTGCACTCTATAAAACAAAAGTATAAACTAATATTATTAGCTTTGTAAAAAAAATCATTAAGATGATTTTAAAAAAAGTAATAAAATGAAATCCTTAATTTTGTGATAAAAAATTCATTAAAATACAAATTTTATGACATACTCAAATTTTTTCTTAGTTTTGCAGTTTTATTTTTTTTCTCATATCAAAATATAATAAGGCGAAATATAAAAATGTTAAAGGTATAAATTTGAATGAGAAAGTAATACACAATAAAATGTAAATATTCTATAAATGCCACGCATTTACTGTGCGGGATCTATGCTAGTTACTCAATATTAGATTAGCAGTTCCAATTTAATTATTACACATAATTTTGTTATTGCTTGTCGATGTTTTATTTTATAGTCTTCAGGCCGTTGGAAGCACAGGAAAACCAAGGTGGGAGTGAAGTAAATGGAGTAAAATAGGGAAGCAAAGTCAAAGCAAAATTACAGAAATGAGTCGAGCATAACATAGGAAAACATAGCAAATTGTAGTACTTTGCTCGACAACAATACCCATGTGCAAATTTAAATAGAAATGGGAATTGAAAGACAAATTGATCTCGATAATGATCCAATTCAATCATATTCGCACCACCAGCAATTATCCCCGTCAACACCGGGTCAACTATCAAACCCCAAGCAGCTCACATCACTTAGATTTCACGATGTTTATATGATGTTGAAAAAGAAATCAAGTATACGGACTAAGGGAGCCTCTTTCAAATTACTAATCGGAACTCAACTTTATTTTTGATAATTTTATCCCTTTATTAAAAAAATTATAAGAAAATTTGGTGACATGTCATCGTGGATCCCAGTATAGTGTACACTGGACATGACTACAAGTCTACATGTCGAGGACCGAACACTGAGTCAGGCCAGTGCAGGCGGGGACGGGCTTGGGTGTGGTGTTGCAGCCCAAGCACATTAGTGAAAGGGGAGGGTTGGCTAGACTCCTTATTGTATGGCTTGGCCGATAAAAGGTTTGTTAAATTATTTTTTTGTTTTTTACCGGGCACTGCTGAAAATCTTCGTGCTGACCCGGCCCCGCGTAGGTGCAGGCTAATCATTTTTGGCCTAGAAGTGCTGGCTGGCTGGAGTTTGCCCACACTGTTGTCGAGTTCTATACAAGTGTACTACAACATTTTTATGAATTGGAATGTATCAAAACCGTTTCTTATTTTGTTTTGGTCAATGGATCGCCGGGTGATGTCTTCTTTCCGAGTAGAGGGATTCGCCAAGGTGATCATCCATTTCCTTATATTTTTATCATTTGTGCCGATTTACTTGCTCGTACTCTTTATATGACGAGCGAGGACTTAAAGAGTGGTATTGGTATTAAAATTGGTGCATGAATACCTAGAGTACCATTTCTTACCTTTGCAGATGACACTATTATTTTTGCAAAAGCTACTTTACAGAACTGTAAGAGTGTTAGATTTATCCTAGATCAATTATGTCATATGTCAAGAGAACATATTAATTTTGAAAAATCCACTTTTCAATGCACTAGAAATATCGTACAGTATTCAAGAAACACTTTTTTTGGCTTACTTGGTATGAATGGGGCAGCATACCTAGGCAAATATGTAACACCCGCGAAATTCCCGTATTGGAATTTATAACTTAATTAGCCATTTTATTATTTTATGTATATTTTTATTTTAATTTATATTTAAAATCCATTTTTATTAAAAATTTGCTTTAAATGTATAATAACTATAATGATGGTGATAATAACTGTCATAGGTTATAATAGGCTTTGAGACATGTTTTTAGTAGTAATCGACTCAATTAGTGATGTTGGGCCTAGTATGTCTATTGGGCTTTCTTTCCTACCCTTTTCTCTTCTCTAAACACTCCACCTACCTTCATATCATCATCTTCCTACTTCAAAAATTCTGAAAATCCTCCTAACAAACTCACCATTTTCACACAACCTCCATACAAACCTAGATCCACCATAACTTGTTCATTTCTCGACCAATTCTCGTGATTTTTACGCCATTCTCTTCCTCTCCTAGTCCTCCATCTTTCTAGGACGAAGCTTTAGCATTCCGGGATAATATTGAGTCGGAATCGTGTTCATAGAAGAGCTAAAAGGTAACGACAGTAGGTTACTCGACATTATGTCAATTTTATGTGTTTATATGTTGTAGTTTACTCTTGTGTTTGTTAAAGTTTGAATCTTTACATGTTTCACATGTTCATTGTTGGATAAATTGGTGTGTAAAACCATCTTATGGTTGTTTGAGGAATTTCTAGTCTTTTGTCACATGTTTGTTCAATTGGATGAAATGGGTTGTTTACATATGTTAATTAGAGAATAATCCATCTTAAATATACTTATTTGCCGTGTTTAATTATGTCATGAATTGGTTAGCTTAGATTTGTTTGAGTTGGGAACAATTGGGTAATGATGGTGGTAATTGGAAATGTAAACTAATGATTTTCCGTTTCACATGTACCCTTAATTACTTGCCTTAAGTTGTGTAGTGAGATTCTTGTCAGAGTATTTGAATATTGGAGCAATTTGGGTGACGTTGGATAGGTAAATGGATTGCTTGTTAAATTCCGTCTCAAGCATATGTAATCTCTTGTTACTTACATGTTTATAATTAATTGGGGAAATTCATTATAGAAATGTTGATATTTTAATTTGGGTGGAAAATATATTTATAAGAGCATCTCACATGTGTTTAAAATGGGTCGAACGAGTTTAGGACGAATCCTGACTCAATTAGAAACTGTCCCTAGACCTCACCTTCACGCCTACAGCCACCCCGCCGGGACAGTAGCCATCCCTGACGGGGATAGAGGCCAAGCCTCACTCTTTCTCATGCTTGCAGCCGTCCCACCGGGAAGAGATTCATCTCATCGGGACAATCTGAGCCCGTACCGATCGGGACACCCTTCATACCGGACCGAGATGATCTCCAGCACCACTAAAAATATGATAATTTGATCGGCGACCAAAAATTAAGTGGTTTAGTCACTTGAATCACTCGATTCAAAGTCCGTATGAGTAAATGGTGCCCGTTTTACCGTTTCAAGTTCTATATATATATATATATATATATATATATATATATATATATATGTCCTTTGTGTATGATGGTTGTTTATGCTTTTTATTCGTATTATGACCCAAGTTTTCCCTTGTTAACTCGTATATGCTTATGGGTGGTTCGTATTTTGGTTTGTTTACGTTTTGCCTCGTGTTTCGTATTAGTTAATTCATTTGTTATCGGTTGTTTATACTTTGTTCAAGTAACATGTAAATGTGAAACAAAATATTTATTCATGATAGGAAAGTATGAAATGATGTTATATACTTCATATTTGAGTTCATATTCATTTGTTTACATTTTGCCATGTGTTTCGTATCACTTAAGTCATTTGTTATCACTTGTTCCATTTTAAGCTCAAGTGACATATAAATATGAAATATAAGGTTTATTCAAGTTACATAAGATTGAAATGGTATTATATACTCCTCATATGAGTTCTTACTTGCTCATGGTCGAATCTTTATCAAGTATCAAGTATGAAATGCTTATCTTGAAAATTTACTTGTAATGAGTCGCATTCTTGTGAAAATGCCATAATGCTATGCCTTCTTGCTTGACTTATCTTTACGCCTTACTTGTGTTGTTCTGCCAAGTATTGGTTAACTCATGCTCTTTCCGCCTCTTTCGTATCATTCTGCCGAATTTGGGGTACTCGACTTCCGTTCTGTCGATCGAGTCTTAGATGGGAAACGTGTATCGCTTGTCGAATCAGGTAAAGTACATCCCGAGAGTCTGGCCAGATTTAGACTAGGACCGTATATATTATCGTCGTCTTACCAGGAGGAATTGAGTCTTAGAGAAGTAAATGTCTTGCTTGGTTATGGTCATTGGCATATGTCTTTCTACACGAGAGTTTACTTCTTATGTGGTTGAATGCAAGAGTCTTGGTCCTATCAGAAACTAGAGGTGAGATGCGAGCCTTTTAGTTGCGATATGATCGCCGGGATTGATGCTCCCATCCGTTCTTATGGTGAGATGCAAGCCATGAGTGAGCATGTGATGTTAATAGCCACGTCCCGTGCAATGTTTGTTAGAATATTTCCAAAGTAATGGCTATGGTTTTCAACTATGTGTATTGCGATGATTGACTACTCGTTTATCTATCTGACATGACTTAAGTACTAGTCTTGTGTAATTTGGATAGTTGCATATGTCACATTTCATTGGATTTCATGCTTGTGATTAACTAACCGTATCTATGTTCTTTCCTTTACTTCAGTTATTTAAATATGCCTATGACATGCTCATTTGCTATTCTATCTTGCTTTCTCTTATTATTCTAACATGAATGATCTCATGCTTATTTGTTCAAGTGAATTGTATCCCGTATTTATTATGCCTTACCTTATTTGAGTTCTTTGTTATGTTCATTTTGATATAATGTGGCTGGGAGAACCTTGAGTTACTCCCCACTGACGCGTTCATGTTTACATGAATAAAAGGTGATAGTGTTGCTTCTTGGGGGTGAAGACGTGTGAGCTAGCGAGTTTTGTACTTACAACGATTGACCTTCCTCGTTGTAGGTTAGAATTGTACATAGTTTTTATCATTGAGTTTTATTTAGGGATTAAGATCCCGCTCACCTTGATAAGTTGTATTTTGTATAAAAGCTTTATTAAAACTCAACTTTCTGGTTTGTATAGTGACTCCGCGGTTTTCAATATCAAAGTTTTTAAAACATCGCTTTTTCCGCTACAAAGTTTGCATTTTCTTTTCGTAGAAATCCGGGGATGTCACAAAATATCTAGGTTGTCAGATTATTGACCGAAGAGTCACAAAAAACACTTTTGCTGATATCATTGATAAGATGAGTAAACAATTATCCAAATGGAAAGCAAACTCTATATCACAAGTGGGAAGACATGTCCTTGTAAAGGCTAACCTTATTTCAAAAGCTAATTTTATAATGTAAAGTTTTCTTATTCCTTATTCTGTTCATATACAAGTTGATAAAATTTGTAGAGATTTTTACGGAATAAAAATCAGGACTGCAAAGGCTCTAATCTAGTTGGATGGGATAATGTATGTTGCCCTTTATTTTTAGGAGGCTTAGATATTTGTAAAGCTGAACCTTTAAATAAAGCATTTTAAATCAAACTTCTATGAAACTTTTTAACAGAAGATAATAACATTTGGGTTACGCTAGTAAAGAAAAGTATTTAAAAAGTATTTGAAGGATGATTCCTTATTTAAGCATCCTCTACACAAAGGAGCTCTTCGCAGTGACGTAAGCTTATGTTTGTTCGAGAGATTTTTAGAAAAGGACTTAGATGGCGGGTTGGTAACCGAAAAAAGTACTCCCTCCGCTCCGGTCAGTTGTTGTCTTATTCCATTTAGGGGTGTCTCAGTCAATTGTTGTCCTTTCTATATTTTAGGATTGCATTTGATAAGCAATTTGATCCTTCACACTCAATTTGGTCCACTTGTCATCTTATAATTGGCTCCCTCCTCTTTCCTTGGTCTTTGTGCAAAACAAAAGGGCAACAATTGACCGGGACGAAGGGAGTATAAAATTTGAGATGGATAATTGAGGTTTCCCAAAACCTATTATGTAACACCCGCCATTTTTGTATTCTACTTTCGTAACCGTATTTTATTTTCGATTACGATTTGATTTGAATGACTCGGAATTTATCTGTGAGCTATTTCTTTTCTTCCTTTGAATTCTTAAGTTCTCTTATGTCTCGAATATTTCCTTGTTTTCGAGAATTATTGTTATTTCTAACTATTTCAGCTTCGTCTTATTTATTCATTTCATTCGTATTCTAATTCTACTCCGAGTTAATTCGTTGGACTTCGGAAATTATTTCTATTGAACCCTCTTTTTATTCTTATTCATTTCTAATCTCATATATTTTAATTCTTATTTATGAGATTTAAATTTTTATCTTTTAATTTACGGTTTTGATTTATTTGTTTTATTAAATCCGTTCTTAGTTGATTTGCGGTCCAATTTATCAAATGGACTGAGTATTATTCAAATGATCATTTTAAGATCAAAACATAAGCCTTTTACCGAGATATTTTAAAAGGTGTTTAACATCTTTTTATTTTATTTGCTCACATAATATCTTATTATTCACATATCTATCCCTTTTGCAAAAATTTATTAAACGTAACCGTGCTTCCTGCTTACGCCTTTCTTCTCTGCTCCAACCAAAATTTACGTACGTGCTTGCCTTCTTGCTTCTTTATTTCCGTTTTACAAATTATTCTACGTACGTGCTTTGCCTTCTTGCTTCTTTATTTAGATCGACCTTCTCTCATCATCCGTTCATCCTATTCTACGGGTTTGTAGAGGAGATATTGAAGGCTAGCATATGTGGATTCAGATTTGTAACAAGGTAACTACGACGTTACTCGGTATTACATCGATTTAATTGTTGTAGTTGTATGTATTATTTCATTTTTGTGGTTTTATAAAGATTTATTTATTAATATGATTTTCGAAACATATGATTTCTGATCCCTTAATATTTATAAATTATTTTGACTATGTATAAATTTTATTTTGTCAATAGGGAATTTATTTGGTTGATTTGCAAGTTTTATGATTAAACTGATTAATATGATATAAGGATGGTATAAATTCGTTTTAATGATTTTCATGAGGTGTAGATTATTTTTCTGGGTTAAATGATAGATTTTAAGATACCATGAATTTTCGTGGTAATTATTTTGGAGTTTTAGTATTTATTTCGTAATTTAAAGTATTGATGCAGTTTCTGCGATTATAGCGATTCTGTTCGGTTTTAATTATGTTAAAAATACTAAATCAAATTGTAAATTCACGAAACTTTAATATGTGGCAGAGAAATGGAGTATTAGGTTGTGTATAAGATGTTAGGTCTTCAATCATTATTTTCGATTTATGATTTAATTTACAAGTTTGATGAAAACCGTTGTTAAATCAGTCAAAACTAAACATGCTTCTTATCAAAACCCACCTCCTTCTTTGTGATTCCTCCACCTTGGTATCTATTCTCTTGAGATTCACTGGTTAGACTGACCCTCCCTTGGTGAGATTTGATGGAAGTTAAGTGTGTTTAAGGTTTAGTAAAGTCTTGTTACTTATGGTTTGAGGATAGTGAGTTTTACCCTTAATGCCTATCTTGTAAAAGCTTTCATTCCATAAGGATTAACTTGAATGGTGGCTAGTGGATTATGGATTTAGGATTTTAGCTTAGATGTTGGGTTTGAAGTATAAGCAACTTGGATATTTTGGTCTACATGTGATTAAAGTTTTTATAGTAACCATTTATCATTATTGGTTGACCTAGATTAATCTCAGTTTTGATTCTTATGGATTTAGATTGTTGAGTTCTGATGTAAGGTTATAACCTTGGAACTTTTGGTTGTGTGACTTAACTTTATTTGGGTTGTTTAGTGTTAACCTTGGAAATAAGGAGTGTCTTAGCTCAACTGCAGTTTGGATTGATTATATTGATTTGAAGAATTAAGAACCTGAAGTTGGGAATTATGTATACCTATCATATCTTAATGTCTTAACCTTAGTACTGGTATTTCTCGGAGGAATATTTTGGTCTGAATTACCTTAAAGGAAATTGTTATTTGATGACCTTATATGATCGAAATTGTTGCTTGGTTGAGTTCTTAATCCCCCTAGTTGTTGCAGTGTTATGATTGGGAATTTAATGAACTCCTAAAAGACTTTGATGGACTTCTAAGAGAGCTTTATCTTCTTTAGATTGTACTTGTGGGTATTAGAGGCCTTATTGCTTTTAGTTCAGAGGAATTCTCATCAGAGCTTTGTTAGACGATGTTTTCTGTTTGGTGTTTCGAGGAGTCTTATGGATTTGATAACTTGAGGAATTTAGTTAGTCGGTTGGATGTTGAAGTACTTGATGAATTTTTACCATGATGTTTTGAGAAGATGATCAGTCATGTAAGGAATTGAGATGGAAGTTGTGTTAATCGATAATTTTAGAGGATGTAGACTAGGAAGTTTGGCAACTGTGAACTTGACAACTTAGTTGCATGGTGTTAATAACCTTGGTGTTGGTTTGATGGAAATAAAGAAAGCGTGGGTTCTATAGAGGAGTCGTACCAAGAATCTCGAGATCATTAACCTCTTCTATAATCCTTGAAAGAGTTTTGTATGGCTCTTGAATCTCTCTTTCGCTCTTCCTCTCTAGAGCATCTGTTTCCGCTGATTTCTTTAATTCATGCTTAAAGTTTGAAAATTTTGTTGTTAACACTTTTTTTCCCTTGAGTGTTCCTGTTACAAGAGTTTTGACTTATGTAAGATTTTGACCATCTCGAAAATTTTAACATCTTGAATTTTTGTTTCTAAGCTTTAAAGGTCACTTTTGATTTACTCTTGGCTAGTATCTAAATTTGTTTTCTTGTCTTTAAATGTTTTTTTTTTTCTAAACTCGTTTAAAAATATTTCGGAATTGTTTCAAATAAAGTTTTTTTATGCATAAAAAAAAATAATAAACAAAAAACATTCAAATTTTGTGTTGTATATACAAATTTGATTTCTCGTTAACCTTTGTCTTTGAGAAATTCCATTTTACACAAAATATTTTAATTATCTTGGAAACTTTGAATTATGACTAGTTTCAAAGTTTTGAACTTCTCTTTCTCTTTTAGTTTTGGGTTATCATTTAAATTTGGTTTTGTTTCGAAATGACTTGAAATTCGTTTGAAAATACTTTCGAATTTTGTTTTTCAATACTTTGATGCCTTGAGAAACTTTCAAAAGTGGTGGTGTATTTCAAAATTGATTGTTCAAAGGTTTTAAGTAAAATTGGCACATTTACTTTTGAATTTCGACATTGGTGGATGCTAGGACTTGTCATTAAAGACGTCTAATGACTGGTTCAGTACTTGCTGATGCACGGTTGTAAGATTTGATTTTTCCAATGTTGACTTACCCTTATCTTGGACGACAGAATCCTGGTTCGCGACAGTATTCCCTCGTTCCATGAGATGAGACAAGTGATTTTTAATAGTTCAATTTTGAAAACTGGTTTAAAAATTGTTTGACCTCAACGATGATTTTTTCGAATTTAAGTGTTAACTGAAATGATTTAGAAATAAAAAAACAAAAAAAAATCTTGTTCTTTAAATTTTGTTCTCTACTTTTAAGTTTCGAGGACGAAACTTTTTTTTAGTGGGGGAGGTTGTAACACCCGCCATTTTTGTATTCTACTTTCGTAACCGTATTTTATTTTCGATTACAATTTGATTTGTATGACTCGGAATTTATCTGTGAGCTATTTCTTTTCTTCCTTTGAATTCTTAAGTTCTCTTATGTCTCGAATATTTCCTTGTTTTTGAGAATTATTGTTATTTCTAACTATTTCACCTTCGTCTTATTTATTCATTTCATTCGTATTCTAATTCTACTCCGAGTTAATTCGTTGGACTTCGGAAATTATTTCTATTGAACCCTCTTTTTATTCTTATTCATTTCTAATCTCATATATTTTAATTCTTATTTATGAGATTTAAATTTTTATCTTTTAATTTACGGTTTTGATTTATTTGTTTTATTAAATCCGTTCTTAGTTGATTTGCGGTCCAATTTATCAAATGGACCGAGTATTATTCAAATGATCATTTTAAGATCAAAACATAAGCCTTTTACCGAGATATTTTAAAAGGTGTTTAACATCTTTTTATTTTATTTGCTCACATAATATCTTATTATTCACATATCTATCCCTTTTGCAAAAATTTATTGAACGTAACCGTGCTTCCTGCTTACGCCGTTCTTCTCTGCTCCAACAAAAATCTACGTACGTGCTTGCCTTCTTGCTTCTTTATTTCTGTTTTATAAATTATTCTACGTACGTGCTTTGCCTTCTTGCTTCTTTATTTAGATCGACCTTCTCTCATCATCCGTTCATCCTATTCTAAGGGTTTGTAGAGGAGATATTGAAGGCTAGCATATGTGGATTCAGATTTGTAACAAGGTAACTACGACGTTACTCGGTATTACATCGATTTAATTGTTGTAGTTGTATGTATTATTGCATTTTTGTGGTTTTATAAAGATTTATTTATTAATATGATTTTCGAAACATATGATTTCTGATCCCTTAATATTTATAAATTATTTTGACTATGTATAAATTTTATTTTGTCAATAGGGAATTTATTTGGTTGATTTGCAAGTTTTATGATTAAACTGATTAATATGATATAAGGATGGTATAAATTCGTTTTAATGATTTCCATGAGGTATAGATTATTTTTCTGGGTTAAATGATAGATTTTAAGATAACATGAATTTTCGTGGTAATTATTTTGGAGTTTTAGTATTTATTTCGTAATTTAAAGTATTGATGCAGTTTCTGCGATTATAGCGATTCTGTTCGGTTTTAATTATGTTAAAAATACTAAATCAAATTGTAAATTCACGAAACTTTAATATGTGGCAGAGAAATGGAGTATTAGGTTGTCTATAAGATGTTAGGTCTTCAATCATTATTTTCGATTTATGATTTATTTTACAAGTTTGATGAAAACCGTTGGTAAATCAGTCAAATATGTTCGTCTGTTTGTAAAAATCATATCACCTGTTTTTATTTCAAATTTGCAAAAGTGTAAAGAATAGACTCCTATTATTTTAAAGTTTAGAGTCAGCGTAACAAAATTCATAATATTTAAACTTACGGTTTGGTCAGAATAAATTACTTGTGAACAGCTCGCCTGTAAAACGCGTTTCTGACTTTTCTCAAAGATTCATTTTTTAAATATATTTTTCTTTTGATACAGTAGCTAATATTTTTCTCAAAGAAACTTTATAATGTCTAGTTATATTTAAAATTATGTCTTGCCTTAAAATATTTCCTAAAAGTGGATTTATGAACTGAAACATTATGGGTGACGTTTTTTGAGAGTTTTTAGAAATGAATTTTTAGACCCCTGATACTTTCGTAATTTAAAGTTGGTCAAATTAAAGTTATAGCTAAAAGCTACAGGAAATCAGGAAAATTGGCCTTGCATCATTTCGATTTTTATGTAATTAATTATGAATTTTACAATACTGTTGTTCAGTTTTATAAACTAGTGTGGAACTCCGTCTCATTAAATCCTAAGTAATAAGTCTTTACTAAAGTACCTTATGTCAAGGGATGGTCTTTAAAGTTTAATTACAGTAACTTATCTATTTTAAAGTCCTTAGCTTGAATTAATTTTATACTTTTGGAAGTAAAGTTTAAGTTTTCTATTTTGAAGAAATAAAAGTGTAGTTCACTTACGAACCTTTGAAATAATATACTTTGAATAATATACTATATCACTTAGGATATTTTTAAGTTTGAAATAATGAAAGTAATGACAAAGAATAATAAACTAAGGCATACGGTTTTACTAAAACAGCTATATGGTTGGGTATCCTGCGGGCGGTATAGATCGTCGTAGAGTCATGTACATGTACTTAGACTAGGACTTCGCACTGCGTGGTAAGTCGTGTCCTATTATAGTTTGTTGTCTAGTTAGCGAGCTTGGAGTTGCTCATCTTAGCGTGACACTGGGTTCCCAAAACTAGAAAAGATGCCGCGGTGTCAAAAGTGTAGCTAAAGTGGATATCTAGCCTGAACTAAATTATTTCCATTCTATCTTTTGAATATTTTGCTTTTAAAGATGCAGCACGTTAGTTAACGTGATTTGGTAATCATATTTTGTTACTTATGTTTTATAACATTTCAATTTACTTTGATATATTATTTGCATCTGTAACATTTATATCATGTGATATGACTGGGAGAACGTCGAGTTACTCCCCACTGATTGTGGCTGTTATGTTTATAACATGACAGGTGTTAGCTTTGCTGGAATTTCTGTGTGAGCTAGCGAGTAGTTTGCAGATCGTACTCTGTTCTTTCTAATTTCTTTTATGGGTTTAGTCTTGAACACTTTTGGAGGTTTTCTTTATTTCCGCCCTTTTATAAAAGTGGCATTTGTTTAGACTTAACCATTTAATTTTATCCTTGAGAATTTTATACATTCTCAATTTATAACAATTAGAACCTTTATCTTTGTGTATTTAATCCCATTCGACAGTGTTTCCGTCACTGTTTTGCACTAGATTTTATAGGAGATTACATATTAGCTCTTATATTAACGATACAAATTTTGTACAAGAAAACTTGATGGTTAATGATTTCGGAAAATTCATGTGGTACTCCTTAACTTTGTCACTTCGTACATGGTGCCCAATATTTTATGTTTCTGATTATGATATCCTCTACATTTGATTTTCATGTACAACATGCCCTTTTTGTCGCTATAAAAAATTTCAAATGAGTATAAATCCTACACCGGAATTCAAAATTGACCAATTTTTTGTTCTAAAATGTTTATACTAATAATCTATGATTTGAGAAAAAAAGTTGTCGACTTGCATTTTCTAGGAGTTGTTTTTTATGAGAATTTCAAATCGACCATAATTTCGATCTTAAACTTCTGATTGACTATTTTTCGCTTAATAAAATTATCAGCAACTCTCTTATAGGACTGACCCAAAATAAGAATAGCCCAAACTAATCATTAAATTATATCTATATTTTATTTTTATTTTGATAACTCCATATCTTATTAGTAATGCTGACACATTTAAATAAGTTATCAATATAAAACATTAGGTTGTCAAAATAAAATAATTTTTTACTAATTTATCAATTAATTTTATTAGGCTTTTTGTAATTGGACTTGTCTTACACATAAAGTGGTCTTATATAACAATTTGTGTAAAGTTATATAGCTCGAAGAGATGATAATTTTTTTTTTTTAAAAAAAATGGTCAATTCCGATTTCTGGTCTACGACTTTTACTCAATTGAAGATTTTAAAAACGATAAAAAAACATGTCATACTTGAAAATAAAACCTCAAGGTATCCTCATATAAGATTTTCGGATGAGGTTAAATCTTGATATAGCCATTATCAACCAATACAAAATATCCCTGTCTTATATCACGTGCAAAATGACAAAATTTAAAAGTACCATATGAATTTTCCGTAATGATTTTATCACACCTGTGATGTGACTCTTAATTGCGCACATTTAGTCCCCTAATTGAACCTATTTTGCATACTAATATAGCATTTCATGGCCATTTTATCCGTCAATTCCTTCCTATTTCGCTTTCCTATTGCATTTTATATTTCTTGTAGGAAAGAAGACAATGAGGCGGAATTCCTATCTCTCGGCCATATTCGGAAGCTTATTGACGATCTAGGATGGACTAGTATGAAGAGAAGGCAAGAATGATGACCAAGGACGTAGGAATAAAGAGTATATAGAAGGATCATAGACTCAAAAGCAAGGAGAAGGAACCCTGTCCCAGGATCCGAGCGTCCCTAGCTCAGGACGGGCGTCTCAGCCCAAGATCCGAGCATCCCGCAGCCAGACCGAGCGGATCCCCTTATAGGACCAACCATGCTTCAGGTCAGGACGCGCGGATTTCCTTGGTAGTTGCTACATGATCCGCGCATGTCCCTCGGAACTTGCAAAGCTCTATTCAACACTTAAGCATTGTTATTTACTAATCCACCCTTGCTTAACCTAATGATGTACCACTATATATACTCCATTTGTAATAATCAAGAGAAGGAGTCTCCTTAGTTTTTAGACCAAGCTTCCTTAGATTAGATTAAGCTCTCATTAGGAATAGATTAGAATAGATTACTCTTTAATCTTTCCACAAATTACACATTAATCTTTCCTTAATTATTATTCAAGTTTATTATTGGGTAATTGAAGATTATTGGGTTATTATTGGAGAATTGACAACTCTTCATCAATCAATCAAGTTTTCTTCTATTATTCTCTCCTCTCCAATTGTCCATCTTAAGTTTGGTATAATCTCTTTACTCTTTACTCTTTATTGTTTATTTCCTCACTCTTTAATCATGTTTATACTTGTTGTAATGGTTGACACCATTGATAACATGTCTTCCATGATAATAAGTGAATAGTTACTTAACTAGGATTAGTGGGGGATTAGGAGAGTTAATCATGGGATAGATTTATGCTTAATGAGTTCATATGAATGCTTGCTTATTGTTTTTCAATTTATGCACATATCATGTTTGATGAAATGCTAGACTATGAAACCTTGCATTTTTTACCCATCTCTTATCTTTTCAACAAGGCTTATAAGATATAAACCAACTCAAGCCTTGTTAGACCTTGCATATTGTTGAATAGGGAAAACCCAAGTCGACTTGCAGGTGTTGTAAAGTTTTAATCGACTCGGCTCCGAGATGTAAGTTTCCCTAGGAATTGGTTTATCATGCATGTAATTTAATAGGAAGAATTAAGTCGACTTGTGGTGTTGTAAAGTCACAAATGACTCGGCTCCGGGGCCCAAATCTTCTTATGAAATATATGACATGAACTAACTTAATTCCAACTATAATAAATTGCTTGCATCTATATAACACATTTATGCTATCTTACCATGATTCCCTTATGATCCTGTGACATCCTAGTATCTTTATCATTTGTTTACATCTTTCATTTTATTGCTTACTTTTTATTGCTTTCATTAGTTTAGAATCTTCAAACCCAAATCAATTGTGACACCCTAAGTGCAACTACGATTAGATTGAACAATAAAAATACCCCCGTCCTTTGGGTTCGACCCCGACTTGCTTGCTATGCTAGTAGTTGGGTATAAATGTGTTTGAGAGCGTACAACGACACGCTCATCAAATTGGCGCCGTTGCCGGGGACGGTGTTGTGTATTTGAATCGTTCTTTTGTCTAGTTTTAGTTGTGCTTCTTCTTGAGGAGCCTTGGTTCCTTGGGAATTTCATTTCTTGTGCTTTAACCTTGAGGAACTTGTTCCTCAAGGTTCGTTTTTACCATTTTATTGTAGTTTCCATGTTTGTAGTTGTATATTTATCTTGGCTATGATGATGACCCAAGACTTGGTACATGGAGTATGTGGTAGATATTTTGAGTATGACTATGGGTATGAGGAGTTTGAGGAGCAACTCAACACAAACCTACCTTACAACTCATACAATGAAAGTCCTAACTACTACCCCAAATTTCCCCACCAAAATCACCACACCCATTATCCACAACAACAAACCACCCAAAACTCACTTTACAACCAATTCCAAATGCCACAATATGAGCACTTTCACACCCACCCACAACAAAAAGATGAGCCCAACTTTGACATTCAAAATATGGTTCTCCAAATGATGGGAGATCAACAAAGTTTCTTCAAACAAGTGCTAGAGGAGAGCTAAAATAGGGACAATGTTCTTCAAAACATTATTACTCATGGTGAGGAGTTGGCAATTCAAATTGGCCAAATGAAGGAAGCCCAAGTAACTACTCCTCACCATTCCTTAGACATTGATCATGAATGCGAGTTTAAAGGAGTTACCTTTGATGAGAAGTGGGATGATCCAATTTCCTTGAGCTCTTGTGAGTATGAAAGTGTGGTATTTGATGAGGAAGATATGAGGTTGAGTAAGCCAAATACTCTTAACCTTTGTGAGTATGAGGGTGTGTCATTTGATGTGAACATTGAGGTGTTGGAGAAAGAGTCAATGAGGAGGAGTGAAGCCCCTATTTATGATTCATATGGAGGAAGCAATGATGACGCACCAATGGAAGAAGATGATGAGGGAAAGATAGGCCCAAATGATAAATGGAGTTGTGAAATCAACTTGCTTGAGGAGCCCATCTTTGAGAAGTTTGAAGGTTGCCTTGAGGAAGAGGAGGAATGCCTTCATGAGAACCTTTTCAAACCCACTATGAAGCTCATGATACTTGAAGATGACATTATGGATCTTCTCACGAAAGTCAAATCATTTTACAAGAATTACTTAGCGGAGAAGCTCAAAGATAAGGCTAAGAAGGAGTCTACATGTGGAAATTTGGCACCCACTATCCTAACTCCTAAAACACCCCATCATCAATGCCATGGAAGTTCACCTTTTATTCTTGGAAAATCGCCTAGTCCAAGTATTTTCGTCATCAACTTTGGAAGAAATAGGAGCAACCAAAAAATCCCCAATAACAAGAATCTCAAGTTTGCTAGTTTTAAGAGTCGGGAAGGCCATCATGACAAAGCAAAGAAGAAGGGGAAGGAGTTTAAAGGGAGGTCCCTCATGGATTGGCCCTACTCAATTTTGCAATGGTTCAAAACTTACTCATGCTTACTTGAGGGCCATTCACAAGATTTTGACCAACGTTTAAGGGCCTTGAGCTCTATAGACAATAGATTTCAATATTTCAAACTAGTTTGGTGGAGTCCTATCTCAAACCACCACTTGTAACATATTCCTTTCTACAACTTTGCATTGTATAATATTAAACATACTTTTTGATTACTTGTATTTTCTTCACATGAGAGTTGTGAGGGAGGGTTCTTTATCAATTCATTGAGGAAATTTTCAGAAAATGATAAGAAGGAAGCACAAAAGGGTGCAAGGGAAAGGGTTAGCATGAAACTTTTGAAAGGTTGACAAGGCGCAGTTCAGGACGCACGTCCCGACAGCAGCCCGCTCGTCCCGAGCTGTGCTTCAGGCAAAACAAATTGCTGTCATAAGATCTGCGCGACTTGGAGCCAGGACGCACGTCCTACTACTACTGATCCGCTCGAGCCAGAATCAGGACGCTCGTCCTGAACCGTACGACGAGCAATATTTTTCCTGGATGAAAATCTGGACAGATTTTTCAGAGGACGTGCATCCCAGATAAAGATCCACTCGAGCTAAACCCAAGACTCTCATCCTGACCTATATTTAAAGAAAAAGACCAGCTGGGAGAGAATCCGCGCGTCCCCTTGATAGGACGCCCGTGCAGCTTCCTCAGGAGGCTTGAGCCGCAACCAAGACGCACGGATTGCAACGGGTAAATGACTGGGTTACAGTATGGTACGCCCGAGCCCAACCCTAGCCCGCTCGTCCCAGAACCCCTTCTTTGATATAAACGCCTCTCCCACCATCCCTATTTCCTTATATTATCAACTCAAAACCAAATCTCATCATCCTCCTCACAAAATCTCCAAAAAAACCCCATCACAAATTGAACAAATCCCTATCAACCACATCAAGCAATGATGAATCTAAGGAGCAAAAGCAAGAAAGCCGCCGAGTCCACGCCCAAGCGTCGCAAGGGTGCTACTTCATCCGCCTCACGAGAGGTAAGGGGCCAAGAGAATGTAATGCTACAAGTATTTCCCGGAGGTAATCTTCACCAAAGATGAACACCGCCAACGATTTGAGCAATTACTAGGTAAGGACTATGAACCTACTCAAATCATTGATCTTGATGCATTAGAAATACTTGGCATAAGGCACCAAACGGAGATATTCTTCAATGGCTTGGGTCTTGAGAAAATGTTCTATGCCCATGAGGACACTTACTTGAGTATCACGCTAAAGTTTTTGTGTAGTCTCCGGATAGTCACCAATCGGCGAAAAGATGTTGGTTTGGTGTTCCGTCTTTGCAATAGAGACCATAGGTTAACTTTAGACCAATTTGCAAGTATTTTTGGTCTTGAAGTACCAAGGGATGACACCGATAAGCCCTCCGACTTTAGTGTTAACCACCTTTGGGTGGCTATTTCTGGAAGAGAACTTCATTCCTATAAGCAATGTTATACCTTTGCAATCCAACATCCGGTGATTAGGATTACTGAGAGATTTGTGGCCGGAACTATCAATGGAAGGCTAGAGCAAGATAGGTGCACCCTTCTCGACTTGACCTTTCTAGAGTCATACTTGAATGTGCAAAGGACAAGGCCCTACAATTTCAACACACCCCTTGAGATACTTACACGGTTCAATTACTTTGCACAAGGGAACACTAATATCAAAACCTTTGTGATGGGAGGCCTAATTACAATTTTGGCCAATCAACTTTGCCCCGGGTTCAACTTTGATGGAAGCTATGAAAAGCTCAAGGGGAGCACCTTGATAGATGAGGATGCTATCTTCAACCACCATCGTTGGTGTAGATACAATGAGGCCGGAAGTGTAGAGTGGTTCACCAAGGGTTGTACATCACTTATTCTCAGGGGATGGAACATACCACCCACCGAGCCCCGCTTGAGCCGGTATTCTCCAAGGCCAAGCTACCTCCTCCCCATTGAGATCCATGACTACCCACCACCAAGATAAAAAGCACCTCATCGACCTCGCGAGTTGCCAGAATGGGGTGCCGCACCACCATCTTATGTACCCATTCTACCCTACCCAACACAACATGTACCATTCACTCCTCAAGACCCGAGAGCTCCATCTATGAGTGAGTTGATGAAGCTCATCAAAATGTTGATCTTGGAGTGCACAATTGGAGGGTTGACAACTACTTGGCCCAATACCCCTCCTACTACAACATGGCTCAACAAGGGTACATCAACCCTAGAGGCCCTCATCCATCTTGGGCTCAACCACATCTCTTGTTCCCTAACTATGGCAACCAAGGAGGGAACTTTGGAGACCAAAGTGGGGGATTCTTTAGCCAAGGAGGAGGCTATGACCAAGGAGGATCTAGCGGACGTGGAAACCGCAATGATGACGATGATGATGAGTAGGATGGCTAGAGGTGCTTATCTACACCACCTCCATTTGTATGATACTCTTTCCTTATTTCTCATGTAAAGTTGCATTATAATATATCTCATATGATTAGATTAGTTTGCATTGTAATATATCTCACATGATTCATATAGTTAGTTGCATATAGACTTGAGTTCATGCATAGTCACTAATGACCCACACCTATTTCTTTCTACACTAGAAATAGTGCTTAAATTAGTTTGGGGAGGTTTGATCATAGGTGACCATAGTTTACTAGAAAACATGCATCATTTAGTGTAGTTTATATTGCATTCATTTGTTATATATGTCATATAGAATTGCATTTAGTTAGAGCATTCATTCATTCATATCATTGCATTTGCATTTGTACTTTAATTTCCAAAAAAACTTTAAAAATCCAAAAACATGTATTGCTTTTTCATTCCTACTTCTACATGTACATTGAGGACAATGTCCAAAATAAAGTGGGGGATGGGGATTTATATTCCAAAAATGCATAAAAATTGAAAAATTTCGAAAAATCCCAAAAATATGTTCTTTAATTTCATAAAAAAAAAATTCATAAAAATTTGAAAAATTCAAAAACCAAAAACATGTTCTTTAATTTAGTAGTGTAGAATTGTATATACTTGTGTTCTTGTTCTCTTCTCACATAGATACAATACTACATTTGAGGCGTTATCAAGGGAATGTGAAGACCGCTTGGTATGATCGCTCTAATCTCTATTTTCCTTCCATTTATTTTCATTATTCATATGAGGAGGATGGGCTTACATGTCAAGGAGGATGTGGTGTATTTTGTTGTTGCGGTTTGTGTATCTATGTGTTGTTAGGAGTTGCATCTAGATTATATGTAATTTTTAGTTGATAGAAGCATATGCATTAGGTTGTATATATATTAGTTGCATCATGACATGTAGTTGCATGGTTAGAAAAGTTTGTGAAAATGCCTATTTGGGAAACTTGACAAGTGTATATAAGGTCTTTGTAGATAATTTTTATCCTTGAGACTTTGTTTGCTAGAATACCCTCAAGACACCCTAGGATGTGTCATACTAGTATCTTTTGACCCATGGACTAAGGCCTAGTCAAGAGTACCTTCTGGTGTGATAACTCCTTGGCTACCATTTATTCCAAGGTGACCTTTGAAGCCATGCAACCTTTTTTACACTTCTATCATCATATTTTGTCAACAAAAAGGGAATGGGCACAAAAACATCAAATTGAGTTCAAGTACAAAATCAAAATCAAATGGTTGCAAATTGAATTAAATGAAAAGAGGAGCAAAAATAGACTCCTATGCTTTAATAAAAGTGCCCTTGCTACAAAATGGGGTTACTTTGAAAATGTTCAAAAAGAATGCAAAGAAATTGCCAAGTATGAAATTGCCAAACATAAAAAATGGCAAAGAAATGTTCTCAAAAAGTTCAATGCCACAACAATTTGGGGGGAAAACAAATCAAAAGCAAACTACCATTGTGAAACTCAAAGCATATTGATCCCTTTTATCCATTGATCTTATTTGTTGCATGGTGGAAAGGAGACGATCATTCTTCTTGTCTAGGCAAGAGGGGGAATTCCGCAATCCTACTGTATTTCTAACACCATAGGGAGCCTACTCTTGACAAAAGCATTTAGCGATTGAGAACAAAGGTACCCTAGTTTGACACAACTTGGAGGTGACTTGTTTGTATCCTCTTGGACTTAGTAACTAGGAGAACCAATATCTTTGATGGAGTGTGTACCCTTAAATTGATTCCCTTGTAGATGATTTCCGCCACTTAGATGAGGAAAGTGGCTATTCTTTTGTAGATACATCCAATACTTGTTTTGTGTGCTTAATGCATGGATTTATCGCCATTTTGGCAAGCCCCACCTTGCCTTGCAAGAAGGCATCTTACCTCATAGATGTCTTGTTGTGAGGTGAAGGAGCGGAGTGAGACCCGATAATTGTCTCACATCGATTATATTATTACTAGGATAGGTTAAATAAAAGTCTAGTTCTAGTCACCTCTTTACTCGGTACGAGTAAAGGTTCGGTTTGGGGATGTTTGATGTGACTCTTAATTGCGCACATTTAGTCCCCTAATTGAACCTATTTTGCATACTAATATAGCATTTCATGGCCATTTTATCCGTCAATTCCTTCCTATTTCGCTTTCCTATTGCATTTTATATGTCTTGTAGGAAAGAAGACAATGAGGCAGAATTCCCGTCTCTCGCGCATATTCGGAAGCTTATTGACGATCTTGAATAAACTAGTATGAAGAGGAGGCAAGAATTATGACCAAGCACGTAGGAATAAAGAGTATATAGAAGGATCATAGTCTCAAAAACAAGGAGAAGGAACCCTGTCCCAGGATCCGAGCGCCCCTAGCTCAAGACGGGCGTCTCAGCCCAGGATCCGAGCGTCCCGCAGCCAGACTGAGCGGATCCCCTTACAGGACCAACCATGCTTTAGGCCAGGACGCGCAAATTTCCTTGGGAGTTGCTACATGATCCGCGCATGTCCCTCGAGACTTGCAAAGCTCTATTCAACACTTAAGCATTGTTATTTACTAATCCACCCTTGCTTAACCTAATGATGTACCACTATATATACTCCATTTGTAATAATCAAGAGAAGGAGTCTCCTTAGTTTTTAGACCAAGCTTCCTTAGATTAGATTAAGCTCTCATTAGGAGTAGATTAGAATAGATTACTCTTTAATCTTTCCACAAATTACACATTAACCTTTCCTTAATTATTGTTCAAGTTTATTATTGGGTAATTGAAGATTATTGGGTTATTATTGGAGAATTGACAACTCTCCATCAATCAATCAAGTTTTCTTCTATTATTGTTTTCTCTCAATTGTTCATCTTAAGTTTGCTATAATCTCTTTACTCTTTATTATTTATTTCCTCACTCTTTAATCATGTTTATACTTGTTGTAATGATTGACACCATTGATAACATGTCTTCCATGATAATAAGTGAGTAGTTACTTAATTAGGATTAGTGAGGGATTAGGGGAGTTAATCATGGGATAGATTTATGCTTAATGAGTTCATATGAATGCTTGCTTATTATTCTTCAATGTATGCACATATCATGTTTGATGAAATGCTAGACTATGAAACCTTGCATTTTTTACCCATCTCTTATCTTTTCAACAAGGCTTGTAAGATATAAACCAACTCAAGCCTTGTTAGACCTTGCATATTGTTGAATAGGGAAAACACAAGTCGACTTGCAGGTGTTGTAAAGTTTTAATCGACTCGGCTCCAAGATGTAAGTTTCCCTAGGAATTGGTTTATCATGCATGTAATTTAATAGGAAGAACTAAGTCGACTTGTGGTGTTGTAAAGTCACAAATGACTCGACTCCGGGACCCAAATCTTCTTATGAAATATATGACATGAACTAACTTAATTCCAACAATAATAAATTGCTTGCATCTATATAACTCATTTACGCTATTTTACCATGATTCCCTTATGATCCTATGACATCCTAGTATCTTTATCATTTGTTTACATCTTTCATTTTATTGCTTACTTTTCATTGCTTTCATTAGTTCAGAATCTTCAAACCCAAATCAATTGTGACACCCTAAGTGCAACTACGATTAGATTGAACAATACAAATACCCCCGTCCTTTGGGTTCGACCCCAACTTGCTTGCTATGCTAGTAGTTGGGTATAAATGTGTTTGAGAGCGTACAACGACACACTCATCAACCTGTCACCTGATAAGCAATGAAATTATACAACATTGACATCTATTCTTGATTTGGGTATTGTACATCAGATTTTAGATATACGTACGTATTTCTCAAAATGATATTCCTGATGGAATGCGATGGGGTTTATCACTTGATGAATATTTTTCTATCAAGTCAGCTACTTGACTAGTTGAAGGGGTCTTTAATCATAATCTCAATGAATGTAAGTTTGCTTGGATTTGGAAGCGTGACCTCCCTCCCAAGATTAATTTATTTTAATGGAAAATTTGTGGGAAGGACTTCCTACGACGGAGCGACTTTAGCGGTCTCATGTTTCTGTGCCTATCCATTGTATTCTTTGTAATCATCACACAGAAGATCGAGACCCCCTTTTCTTAAATTGCCCCGTTCTGCATATTATTTGTCAAGCCGTCGGTGTCAGTGATGTTGTTACTTTTTGTCACTGTCATATTAATGATCAATACTCAGGTTTTGTGGAAAATATTATTTGGTGGAATTTGTGATTTAACATAAATAAATTTATTTTTGAGAACATTTTGGTAGATGTAATTCACAAGCAATTTTGAATTCACTTTTTTTATAATTTACCCTTTACATGTAAACATTTGGATAACAAAGACATTAACCCAAAGTATGGTCGCCTTGATCTTAATAATTGCATTGATATGTTGTTTGACATAAGCCACCAAATAATTATATCAAGATCAATTTTGATGGTTCAAAATAGGATGATAAAAATGTAGCTCTAGGCTTCAGTATTAGAGATTATGATGGTAAAATACTGTTATTAGGTGCTTAATCTTACGGTCAAGTTAGTGTTCTTTTAGCCGAAACTCCTGCTCTTAAAGAAAGCATAATCGCAGCTAAAACTTTGGGTTTTAATTTTTTAGCTATATATTTAAGGAGATAATCTTTATGTTATTAACTCTATTCATGGGACGTGGAAGGTCCCTTGAGAAATTTCCTTTTTAATCGAGGATATTAGGATAAAACTTTCTTCTTTCACAGAAGTGAGGTATTCTCATTATTTTCGGAAGGCTAATAAAGTAGAGTTGATCAAGTGTGGGCCGACCCGTTCGGCCTAGCCCGTTCGGCCTAGCCCGTTCGGCCCGCTAAAATAGCGGGCTTGGTTAAGAAAAATCAAAAATTAAACGGGTAACGGACAAGAAAATTCGGCCCGCTAGAATAAATGGACGGGCTTGGACTAAACAAAATTGCTCATGGGCGGCCCGCTAGGTCCACTATTATTAGTAACCTCATAAAAGTCCTGAACCCTCAATCTCAGACGTTCTCTGCTCATTTCATTTGCAATTTGTACACTCTAAATCAATTAGGTAGCGCAAATGAATACTTATGCCTTACGTATAAATGGAAGATTGTCGGTATTTACACTTGTCGTAGAAAGATTCTCCGAGATTGGACATGCTAACGGGATTGTCGTATAAATATAATACCTTTCAAGCATTTACACGAGAGTGTATGTAACCGCTAACAGTGCCGCACAAATACCGAGGCAAAAATGAACTTTTGATATTTGTAGTAGAACATAACCAAACTTGTGTTTTTTCCAAAATTAGTAAACTTATCTTTTGAAAATTAGTATATATTTTTAAGGGTAAGCTTTTAAAGATAATTGTTAAGATTTAGGGGATGTAGCTATAACAAACTCGTGTTTTAATAGAAACACTAACTTTTGTATTTTATTTTAGTCAGGCCCACGGGCCGGCCCGCTCTCTTGAAGTGGGCGGGTACGGACAGTGGAAAATGGCCCACTTAACGGGCTCGGAAATTTGTTAAATACGGCCACGGACACTTTTTGTAAGTAGGTCCCGTAGCCCACGTATCGCCTGCCCATTTTGATCAGCTCTATAATAAAGTAGGTGACTTTGTGGCCAATTTGAGGCCTTCACGTTTACTGCTCGGATCAAATTTTCATTCCTAAAAAAAAAAAATATTTTATGAACACCCCGCTATCTTGATTCTTAAACCACATAAACTACTGAGAACCAAAAAAAAAAGCAGAGAGTTTTGATCACAAACCGAAAACACAAAAATGGAGGGCATAGGAGTACTAATGGTGTGCCCAATGAACACTTACTTAGAAGAACAACTCTCTAAAAGATTTAAGTTTTACCAGTTTTGGACACATCAAGATCGTTCCCAATTCCTCTCAGAACACGCACGCGCCATACGCGCCGTGGTAGGTAACGCTTCGGCCGGCGCAGATGCTACCCTTATTGACGCGTTGCCGAATTTAGAGATAGTATCGAGTTTCAGTGTTGGTCTTGACAAAATTGATCTGAAAAAGTGTAAGGAGAAAGGGATTAGGGTTACTAATACTCCTGATGTTCTTACTGATGATGTTGCTGATTTAGCAATTGGCCTTATGTTGGCTGTTCTTAGAAGGATTCCTCAATGCGATCGTTATGTTCGAAGTGGTTCTTGGAAGAAAGGGGATTTCAAGTTGACTACTAGAGTATAATTCTTTCTCCTTATTTTTTTTTATTTCTCTAATTTATTCAATTTGTTTTTGTTTTTGATGGATTTTTGATTTACCATTTTGTTGCTGTTTGTTGTTTTTGGCTGAATTATATTGCTCAACAATTAAGCTGCCTTCGGTACCTGAAAGAGATTGCCCCTAGCCTCGACGGTTTCAATCATTCCTCAAATGCCTGTTTTCGTGTTTCTTCTGAGTATGATCTTACATGTATGGCATAAGATCTCTCTACATCAATCCTGGGACTAGAGTTTCAAACAGGGCTTCTAACTTAGTTTTCCTAATATTCATGACAGTTCAGAGCTAAATCTCTTTATGTCTTAGTCAGAACTCTTAAACAGTCTAGATATAAAAATTGCAGGAGTCCTATCATTCTCCTGCTTCCTCCTCTTTTTGGTTTGGGTAGAGGAAATAAATTATGGTGTTCTCTTTGGTTGATGTAATTCTTATTGTTGTTCGTGCCACTCATTCAATTATTCCCCAAGCCTTCATGGCTTCGGTCATCCTTAATTGTCTCTTCCTTCTGAGTTTCATCTTATATGGGAAGCATAAGATCTCTCTACATCAAACCTAGGATACTACAGTTTCTACTAAGGCTTCTAATTTTCCTACTAAGCAGGACAGTTCAGAGATACATACATCTTAAGCGTTTCTTAGATGTACTTTTTTTGGAGTATTAGAGCCAAATCACTTGGATGTGATTTTGAAAATACCTATCCTCTATTACTTCCTCTTCTTCTTTGTTTGTGGTAGACGAAAGACGTTATTGTGTTCTTTTTGGTTGAAATAATTCTTATTCTTGTTCCTACCCCCATTGCCTAGTTGACAATGTAAGCCTCAGAAATAAGATAGATAATTTGAATTGTATGCGAGATGGTGGTTCTGTGTTTGTATGCATACCACCTGGACTTGGTGGCAATAACTCATTTTCCTTTAAGAAACGAGAAAAAAATATAGTTCCCACCTCGAATACAAGATTGAAAATTATTGTGATAAATTTTGGACCAAATTTTAGCATTCACGGTGGTTGTTTTTACTTTCTTCATTTCAGTTCAGTGGGAAAACAGTCGGTATCATTGGCTTAGGCCGAATCGGTGCTGCCATTGCCAAAAGAGCTGAAGCATTTGACTGTCCAATTGCTTACTTCTCAAGAACAAAAAAGGCAGATTCAAACTACACATACTATCCAAGTGTCGTTGAACTGGCCTCCAATTGCGACATACTTGTAGTTGCCTGTGCTCTAACTGAGGAAACGCGCCATATAATAAACCGTGAAGTCATGGAGGCATTAGGCCCTAAAGGTGTGTTGATCAACATTGGAAGGGGCCCACATGTGGATGAACCGGAACTGGTCTCCGCACTTGTTGAAGGCCGTTTAGGTGGGGCCGGGCTCGATGTTTTTGAAAAGGAGCCTCATGTTCCGGAAGAGCTGTTCAAACTTGACAATGTCGTACTTCTGCCTCATGTTGGAAGTGGAACGGAGGAGACTCGTACGGACATGGCTAATCTTGTTCTTGGCAACTTGGAGGCTCACTTCAGTGGCAAACCGCTGTTGACACAAGTAGTATGATTGCGTTTGTCAAGCCAAGGTGTGGTTAAAGTATTCGTATGTAGCTTCTTTCTTTAGTTTCAAGTTGAGTTGTTTCAAAACATTCAGGACCAAATATGGCCTAAATTGAACAATGAACCTCTTAAATAAAACCTCTTTTAAGAAACGCTGTGTTACATTTTTCGCAATATACTGTATGACAAGGTGAAGTTTGCGCTTCCTGTCAAGGGAACATTCTCTCGGTGGTTAAATGAATGTGCTGCCATAATTTTGCAGAAATCCCTAGTATAGAAAACTTATACGGAGTGCAGTGGACTCTTCCGTCATTACTGCTCGTATCACTTTCGTAAAAGTGCAACATAGCAAGGGTCATTCCTCTGATCAATGTCAAAACATATCCTATGTGACCACATTGCTTTCAATTTGAATAGTAACGTTTTCTTAAGAGGACTACTCTAAGAAAAGGATCAACGGTTTTCACTTTTCAGCAGTGAAGAACGTCTCTAAATTGAATATTTTCTTTTATATCCGATTTATCGTCTCCTTTTCACTGGTCAATCGATTGAACAATTAACTGATTGTTGACGCGCATAACCAGTACATACATAACGAAATAATAAGCAAATATGAACTTAATAGCACCTGATAAGGCAATAACACACGATTAGGAGTGGTATTAAGACGAGACAGCTCGCGAGCAGCTTGAGCTTGACTCGGTCAAAGCTCAGGCTCAATTCGATAACTTAACGAGTTAAGTCGGGCTAACGTTGGCTCGGCTCGAAAAGGTCGAGCGCATCTCGAATTCGAGCTCGAGATTTCTTTCACGAACACAAGCCGAGCAAGTCCAAGCTCGGGCTCGGCTCGGCTCGTTATCACTCCTACTGACATGATAAGTATTCAGTTATTCAGAATTCAATAATTGTATGACACCTTTTGAACCAGTGTAATGTACCCAAATACCCCTAATGGTCATCCTTAAAACCACCATAGAGGCATGAGCTTACTACTTACTAGTACACATATAAAGGTTCCACTAACACAAACTTCTATTACAAATCACTTTCTTCCTTCTTTCATCGTCATTCCACATCACAAACCCTTTCTTCAATGGCAACATCATCAACATCAACAACAAAACTTTCACTACTCCTCCCTTTCCTCTTTCTCTCAACTATCCTAACCACCACCAACTCGGCCGCCTTACACTCGTTTATCTACGGTGGCTGCTCTCAACTCAAGTTCAGCCCTGATGACACCTCCTACATGGCTAACCTCAACTCCCTTCTAACCTCTCTTGTCAACTCTGCCACCTACTCCTCCTACAACCACTTCACTGTTGTTGGAACCTCGCCACATGACGTCGTTTATGGCTTGTATCAATGCCGAGGAGATCTCTCCATGCCTAATTGTGCCTCTTGTATTGTCCACTCTGTCAATCAGTTTGGTTCACTTTGCCCTGGCTCTTCTGGCTCTGTCGTCCAACTTCAAGGTTAATTCTCATGCATCAATGCCGACGGGATTTTAACCTTGTTATTCTCTACACTTACATGTAAATTTGCTTGTTACCAGGTTGCTTTGTCAAGTTTGATAATGACACATTCCTAGGGAGCGAAGACAAGACAGTGGTGTACAAGAAATGCGGTCCAACTAAGAACGATGTGGGAAGCCGAGATGCAATGTTAGACGGTTTAGTGAGCGGAGGAGGTGGGCTATTTAGGGTGGGTGGATCAAAGGATGTGGCAGCAATAGCACAGTGCATAGGGGACTTAAGTGGAGGGCAATGCCAGGATTGTTTAGAGGAGGCGGTTAAACAGGTGAAAATGGCGTGTGGTACCGCGGGCTATGGAGATATGTACTTGGGTAAATGTTATGTTAGATATACTATTGGTGGTGGTCGTGGGTTTTTCAATTCAGATGGTATGTGTTCTCTAACAAACTCGAGTTTTCACTTATAACAATTTGTTCAAATTAGTACTGATATCATTTGTTTTTGTTTCAAGGGTCGGAGAAAAACAGGGGTGTAAAAACATTTGCATTGATAGTTGGATTATTAGCTGCCATTGGTATCCTCATCATCTTCCTCACTTTCATCTGTAGAGCTTTTGGTGGAAGCAGTAAGTTTCACGAATATACTCTTCTTCTTTTCATCATTATTTATTATTTATGATACCTTGGGTCTTTTGGTATGGGCAATTGAGCGCCCTTCTCCCTTAGCTTAAGGGTATTTAGTGCTTTGGGTCATTCGGATAATAATGAGACAAAACAGGTTTTTAATTATCAAATATTCTGTTTCAAATCAGTCAATTGGGCCGGTTAGGGCAATTCGGTATCGGTCATAACTGGTCAATCAGATTGAGACCTTTTTGCGAAATTGGTCATATATTTTTATCCGTCTTAATTTCAGACTGCTATTAAAATGAGAATTTGCCTTAAATGTGATTGACAATGTAATACCATGGATTTTCTTACAAGCCCATTTGTTTTTGCTTTTGCTTTTGCAGGTAAATAAATGGACGAATAATTATATATTCAAAACTTTACGTACCAAAAGATGGATACTTTAGACACCAACCATTCTCCTTTGTGCTTCATCACCATGTCAACTTTACATAACATCCAATATAATTGTTTTTTCTCTTATATTTTAATTATAATATTATTCAACCATTGTTAGTTGCTTTTACATTGATTCATAAAGCAAAGCTTTTGAAAAGGAAGAAAGCTAAAGATTAAAGATGTATTCTGCATATTCATGCATGCAAAAAGTAGAGAATCAATCCATAAACTCATTCACTTTGTCAATGTTTTCTGAAATTAATTAAAGTTGCATGGTCTGATTTGAAGATATGGCACTTTGACACTTTGTAATTCATAAAAGTTTTGTTACGATTGAAGGATGTCTCTTCGCTTTGCTTTCTTCATTGGATTCTTTGTTTAGATCTTGAATCTGCGGTGATACAAATAGAAAGTAGACGCATCATACAAATCTTCAAATTGTTCAACCTCCATTGTAATGTGATAATACAAAGTTCAAATTGTTTTGTGTGGAGACAATTATTAGGTGACACCCCAATGGTGGTTCAATCCCTGGCTTAGGATACCCACTTTAATAGGTGACATCCTATTGCCATCAATCGTTGGTCCTGTTCATCGTGTACTATAAGAATTTACTCCCTCAACACCTCAATCTTTAAAAAAAAAAAAAAAAAGTGTTAATAACCATAAGCACTCACCATATTCAAACTTCGGGTTTTGACGCCAGGATACATCTATGGTGATCGGTGAGTCATATACTCTTGAATGAGTAGGTAAAGGATTTCGTGCTCCAAACTCACTAAAACCAAAAAACAGTATTAGGCACGCCCCTAATACGTTCTTTATTGATTTTTGCACACTTTTTAGAATCCATCAGGGCCGTCCAATGACTTTTAAAGGCCCGGTTCTAAATTTTAAGACGAGGCCCTGATATAAAGAAAATTAAATTATAATATAAATTACAAATTTCACCACTTAACAAGATCAAATTCGTAATGTGTAGTACAACTTTTTTGTTAATTAATCTTTACAAAATAAGGATGTCCTCCTTGCACTTCTAGAAGAAAATTCACCTATCAAATCTTTACAATCCATTTGCTCCAAGAAATCCTTCTCAATTGTTATCAATGCCAAACCATAGTCGAAATAAAATTACTAAACTAGCAGTATGATTGTATATTAAAAGAACATATTTTTATTAATTAAAAAATACTCACATATTTTGATAATTGGAATTTATAAACTATAATTGATGGAGATGAGTAGAGATACTAAGGAAAAAAGAACTTGAAAACCAAATATAATAACGATTACAAGTAATTTTTGGGGGAATTTACCTATTTTATTAATTGGAATTTGGCCTTTGGGAATCTTCGGGAAGATTGAAGAAGGAGCCGTTGACTCTTGATTTTCCTAATTTTTCTCCCTTTGATTGTGTGGCTGTGTGTTCGTCTTATTGTAAAGTAGTTTGTTTGTTTTTTTTTTGTTTATAGTTAACAGGTTGCTATAAATTTGGGCCCCTTATATTTATGGGCCCATGTTCCTAGAACTGGCTGAACTTGCCATATAACGGGCCTAAAACCCATCATCCAAACTTATATAAACGCTCATTCAAAGGTATTATGTTTTATATCAATTAAAGGTTCTAAATGGATTATGAGCTCTTGAGCTACAAATTTTGGTAAGACTTTTTGCGTGGCGGTTAAGAGACATTTCATCTCTTGTAACACCCTTACTAACTTCCTTGACTGATTATCCTCAAGATTATCAACAATTGACCTCACAATCAATATTAGTGAAAATTCTAGCTTTTTTTAGGGTTAGAAGTTTATAGTGCTCGTGAAAGTCATATTTCAAAGTCTCTGTAACCTCAACTAAGACATTGTTAAGGGATCCTACACATTTCAATGTAGTTTAAGTAAATACTCCCTCTGTACCGGTCATTTGTTATCTATTTTCATTTTGGGGTGTTTAAGTGAATAGTTATCTATTTTCTTATTTGGTCTTTTTTGTGGTTATCTTTCATGTACAGATGGGGTTATAGGTTTTGTGTGGTCCAAATTCACTCATTTCTCTTTCCTTAATCTTTGTGCCAAAAACAATAAATAACTATTGATCTAAACGAAGGGAGTAGCGTTTATTTATATCATCTATATCATATGTCACATTTCTTATGTGTACGACTTCCCCATATGTGTTATCATATTCATCATTAGGAGTAGACCTAAAGTGAGGTTATCCAAATTCCTTTCACGAGTAGTCTCCAATAAATTACTGTTAGATTATCTTGTAAGGGTGCATTCTCATCGTTGATAAAATCTTGATCTTTAATTACCTTGATCGTCCGCTTCTCTCATTCTAGATCTTTTATAGTAGAGTACATCTCCCACTTTATAATGTTATTAGAAGACCTAATTATATTAACTCTCCCACTATGTTCATCAAAAACTTGTTCGTTTGTGTAGAAACAAGCACAATACCTTAAGGTACCCATTGATGTCAAATTCTCGGATATTACAATGGAGGTCGTAAGTGTAACACCTCCATTTATCCAACAGCCTTTAGCAAGAAATTCCTTAATAAATAGGGCTATAACCATCTCTTCTGCCAGAGGTAGTACATATCAAAACCATAATAATAGAACCGTTTAACATACTTTATTAATGGCTCAGGAAAAAATACTGATTATAACCATGGAAAATAAATCCAAAAGTATAACTGTAAATAGTGATATCGTCTAAGCAATCGAATCTAGTGTCACCGTCACCGTCCGTCCCAACCATGAACAACTCCATATCCAAGTCAATTAACTCTCAGAATCACTACTCACCATTTGACAGGAAATAACAAATGGGATCACCTTAGGTAGTTTATAAAAAAGTGTTGACACACAAAGGCACACACGTCAATCAAAAGGTTGAGTATAAATAACCAACACACAAGATAACCTCATATGTAACAACAAGGTCAATGCTCAAACAACAATCCGCAAACGTCAATCACAACAACCAATGGTGAAACTCAAATCACACGGTGAACATGCTTATCCATAAATACATCTCAACTATCAATATCGTGCATGCTACAATCACATGACATAACATGCGTGCTACAATCAGACGGTATGACATACGTACTACAATCACACTGTATGACTCAATCTCACATATCCTAAATGTGCACATCCCTCTTGTGGCGGGCGCATAAGAAAAGACTCTGGGGGGCATGTAATACTACACATTTATGAACATGGAGAACTCGGTCGAGTAGGTTGCACTCAACTGAGTACGCTGTTGGGTGTTTTTAGTTAGACTTCTGACTTGGGGATACTCGATCGAGTGTGGGTGACACTTGGTAGAGTGTACTCGGTACTTGACCGAGTGTCCGGTCTGGTACGTGTTTTTCGCACGGTTTTGATTAGAATGATTAGAAGTTATAAACACATTTCGTCAGTTCGCTAATCATAGTTTATAATCCTAAAATATTTCTAATCACCTCTCTAATAATCCTAATCATATCTTAAGCAAGTTTGATGGATTGTTGAGCATTTGAAATCCTTATTTCCATGTCAATAGCACTAGTAAGTTGTTATCATCGTTAATCAGTTTTATTATTGTTAGAAGTTCATGTAAACCTTAATTAGGGTTTATTTATGGGATTTGGAGTAATTTAGTTGTAGAACTTGATTGGGTTGTTTGTATATCATTGTATAGGTGAAGACTTCGTAGAGGAACTATCCTAGACCGTCTTACTTTGCTTTTGGATTTTGCGAATAAGGTAGGGTTTCCCTGCACAGTATAATTATGTGGTTAATTGCATTGGGTGATTGTTGTGATTATAGTATTGTGTATTGTGATTGTGATTGTTGGAGTTATTGGTTTGGATACTGTGAACCATGTTGGGAGATGGTTTCACCCTCTTGTTTCGCCTCTTGCGACTCCCGTCACAAGGGAGATGTGCGCATTAATGAGCTTGGATTCGCTCGTTGCGATGAGCGAGGATTTGATGACCACGCGGCGGTTTGTCATCGGTAGGGGTGGGTTACCTGTTGCGATGGGTAGCCTGGCGGGGCCTCGTTACGACGAGAGCCATTGGTTACTATGGAGTTTGGAGATGGCAGGTTGATTGTGTATCTTGTGTTACATTTCATGTCTGTGGTTGTAGTTAATTATGTAATTGTACTGAGCCTTTAATTGTTTTCAAAACTGTGATGATCCATTTGATATTTCCGACAAATATTGAGCAGTGATTTTGGGAGGTGTTGATTTCAGAGCTTGTCTGCGGGTTGGATGAGACGTGGTCGAGTTCACTCACATCTTAGCTTCCGTTTGTTTAGACATTTATACTTTAGACGAAGTAATATTTCACTTTTGGGATTCTTGTCATGTAATTTCATTTAAGCTCACTTATACTTAATAAATGTTTCATTATGGTCTATTTGATATGTACTACCTCGGGCAGCCGAGATGGCACCACTTCCATTTGCTAAGGTAAGCCTTAGTAAGGCACTTTGGTGGATGGGGGTGTTACAAAGTAGTATCAAAGAGACGATTTTGGAACCAAAAACCAATGAACCAAGGAACGTAGGGTGGCTAATTAAAATGAACCCGGATAGAAGTTGTTTGAAGCTACCGGAAAGATTTGGGAGACGTCCTAAAATAGCAACATGGCCCTTACGACTTCGAACCGGTAACTACGGGGATGCGTTATGAGGGTTACTTGCATTTTGTGCGTTATTTTATATATACATCATGGCATGTGTATCAATGTGATAGATGAATTATCATGAGATTGGTTTACATGGAATTTGAATGAATTGTTATTACATGAGGTGGTTTATATGGTGAATGACTTTATATGAGCATTGAAGTGTTTATTTTCGCGTATGTATCAAGTTAGGAACATGTGAAATAGGTTGTATGGTACTTATAATAGTCGGGTGATGTGTGGGGAGGTTGTCCTTGCATGACTCGGCCGAGTGAGGCAGGGTACTCGATCGAGTAGAGGGCACTCGACCGAGTGATGTTTTTGATGATTTTGGGGTGGCTACTGGAAAGTGGGCACTCGGACGACTAGATTAGACACTCGACCGAGTGCACAGGGCACTCGACCGAGTGCATCTGATGTGATTTTTGGGCCGCTACAAGAGTGTGGGCAATCGGCCGAGTAACACAAGTACTCGACCGAGTGTTGCAGGGCACTCGACCGAGTACCTCTTTGGGCGGTTGATATTTTATTTTGAGCCGTAGGCTATGTGCTTACGTTTTTTTTGGTTATTGAAGCTTAAAATGTCGCCAAAGAGATCAGCTGCCATGGCTAGAGCCGCTAACATGGCCATCGTGGATATAGCACGAATGATTGATTAAAATGATGCGCTCACTAAGGCCTTGAAAAATGTGGGAAGGGAGCGGGAGGTAGTTGATGCATCCACTCTAAGCACCGCTATTTCTCGCCACCGTCCTACGACGTTTGAAGGCACATGAGCACCTAACCTGTTCGACAACTGGTTCCGTGAAATTCAGAGTATATTTGAGGTGGTTAACTGCCCGATGACATGAAGTTGCATCAGGCTACTTTTTACTTGAGAGGCCAAGCCGGGGAATGGTGGGCTCAAGAAAATACAGCTGCACGGGAGTTTTACAAGAATCGAGGTGAAGCATCGATTCCTTGGGAGGAGCTCAAAGTGGCTATGAGATGTGAGTTTGTCCCGGAGCATATTCGTAGCAAGATGAGGGCGGAGTTTGATTCATTTGGCATGGCCGATGATATGACGGTATCCGAGTACTACATCAAGTTTAATGAACTTGCCCGATATGCTGAGGATATGGAGATGAGTCAACAAAGTTTAGCACTCCATTTTGAGAAAGGGTTGACACTAAGGATTATGGAGAGGTTACTAGCTGGGGTGATCATTGACTTGAAGGATGTCTATGAAAGGGTCGGGCATGCAGAGCGACTCGTTGATATGGCCAAATAGGCTAAAAGTAAGGTGAATGAGAAGCGTAAGGTTGATAATGGGAGTAGTGGCCAATCGAACTACAAGCATGGTAACTACAACTAGGCTAAATCCTATTCTAGTGGAGTTGGCTTTAGTGGAGGGTCTCGTTATGGAGGGAAAGGTGGTCGGAGTACCAGTGATAACACACACTTGTAATGCTTCAATTGTGGCTTAACTGGCCATATGAGGTTCGAGTGTAGGAGCTATGGAGAGGGAGGTCTCCAGCGACCCTATCAGGGGAACTATTCTCAAGATCCAAATAAGAGTATGGCGAGTAACCGACTATCAGGGTCATGGAATAACCAGGATGGTCAGAGCAACAACAACAGTGGGGGTTACAACCTCAATGGTGGATCCTATCAACGCCCGAATAACAATGTGAACCAGAATTCGGCGGCCAAATCTACAACATCGGCGATTACGGTGTAGGGAAGTGGTAATAATAGCAGCGGAAAGTTTTTTATGATGGACAAACAAGTGGCGATGATGATGCTCAAGTCGTCATGGGTACATTTCTGATTAATCATAAACCCCCTTTTGTGTTATGCCACCCATTCCTTTGTGTCTATGAGTCATGCCTTAACAATGAGTTTGGGTGAATTTGAGTTGGTAAAAGATAATGTGTTCATATCGTCGGGAGAGTCGGTATCATGTCACAAGTTGTATAAAGGGGTGTCTATGGTGGTTGGGCAAGTAGATTTTCTAGTTGACTTACTTGAGTTTCCTAGAGATAGGTTTGAGGTCATTGTAGGGATGGATTTGTTGGGTAAGTATGGGGCTAATTAATATCGACTATCGTCAGAAAAAAGGTGTCTTTGAAGGGTCCTAAGGGGATTAGAATGTCGTATCGGGGGTTTGTGGTGAAATCCAAGGTTAAGATGATTGCAGCTATGACCTTAAAGTCATACTTGAGGAAGGTATGTCCCATGATTATTTTTCACGTGAGAGATACTTGTGTGGAAGTGATGTAAAATAAGCACGAGTTTTACCAAATTGATGTAAAACTAGTACAATTTTTATTGTTGGTTCTAGATGAATGAAATACGCGGCGGAATTAAAGTGTTTTTGGTGTTTTTTGTATGAAATATGCACGGAAAATAAAGGGATATGAATTAGTTGTGACAATCTCGCAAGATCCCTCAACTAAAACTTGGATATGACGTGAACAACTCTCCTCCCTCGCAAGGAACTCGAAACTGAACACGAATGACACTCAACCTCGTAAGGATGAATGTGTATTATCTCACCCTCGCAAGAACGAAATAATAACTCTAATAACTCGCAAGCAATTAGAACAACAAGAAAACTTGTACTAATCTCTCAAACTCATTTTTTTTTAATAAAACTGAATACAAATTCCTCTATTTATAGTAGATTAGGCCGACTACGAGAACTCTTAAAAGTGCCTAAAAACAACTTTCCTAAATTCGACCCTTAGAGAATTGACAAAATTGCCTTATTACAACTTGCTAAAATTAGGAAGGAAATAACCAACACTACCTTAAACTTATTCGGCAAAATAAAATAAGGAAACTAATAATAAGACTCGATTTAGGGAAGTAAACATGAGTTAATTCGTCACCCGCGTAGAAGTTGGACAACTCAACTTAAAACGATCATATCTCCTTTGTTACTCAACAAAATAAGGCGTATGACCACTTGTTGGAAAGCTAACTTCATGTACTTTCATCTCAAATAGGTATCACACCAAAATTAGACATATTTTAGGATAAATTAAGCTTTTAAATCAAGTGAACGAAACTGAAATGTCAAGAGTGAGTTGAACTTGCATTTTCAACATATACCCATGTCCCTCCTATATCATTCTCCCCTTATTCAAGAAGATTCGTCCTCAGATCTTCAAAATCTTGGAAGTTGAATTTTTCATCATCTGACCCTCCAGGATCAAACACAAATCTTGTAAGCTTGGATTCATAAGATGAAAAAATATCAGAAGTTAATCTTGCACACAAATCTAAATGCTCCTTTAATTCATCATCTTCTATGTTGATTTCTAGCGTATACACCTTGTTTGACTTGTAGTTGCAAAACGCATAATAAGCGAAAATCCTCTTGGGTTTGTGCCTTATTCCACTCTTGTGCCTTCCTTTCTCGTGCTTTCCATCCCACCTCTCTCCTTGCACAAGTTTTGAACAATCCAAACAATGCTTGCTTGAAATAATAAGACCATCTAATGTATCCACATGAATCAAGTTCAAGAAAAAATAGCATTGATTATGTCGACCGTATAGCATCATATCTATGGATACATCAAGTGGTGATTTATAAAGTTCTTTAACTTCAGAATCTTCATGACTTGCATCCTCATTCTCGTCCTCGTTAATTTCACTATCAACTTCTTCAAATTCTTCGTCAAAAATAGATGGTATGTTAGGATCAAATAACGACGTGCCTTCTATATGAGATTCTTCCTCTAAAGAAAATATTTCATCTTCAATCACATCTTCTTCTTGATCACTTTCATGTAATGTCTCGACAATATATGTGACAATCTCGTTTTCCACCTTTGCTTCATCATTCGGAATCTGACAGTCTTCAGAACTGTTCGTTTTGACAAGATCAGGCATCTTCTTCTCCACATCTTCTACATATTTCACTTCTTGTTCCTCGTGAATGACATCAAAAGACTTAATCATTGTCTCTTGTTTCTTTATTTCACTTTACGTTCCCACTTTTCGTATTTAGATGCAAGATGATCAATTGTCCTTGTTATATCCTCCCATAACAATTCGTTTTGATATTCCTACCATGCCTTCAGTGCACGTTTGAGTTCCCTTCGAGACATGATTATGAAATCCCAAGACAAATTTGTTAAGAAACAAATTTCAAACCATGCTCTGGTGCCAAATTGATGTAAAATAAGCACGAGTTTTACCAAATTGATGTAAAACTAGAACAATATTTATTATTGGTTCTAGATGAATGAAATACGCAGCGGAATTAAAGTGTTTTTGGTGTTTTTTGTATGAAATATGCATGAAAAATAAAGGGATATGAATTAGTTGTGACAATCTCGCAATACCCCTCAACTAAAACTAGGATATGACGTGAACAATTCTCCTCCCTCGCAAGGAACTCGAAACTGAACACGAATGACACTTAACCTCGTAAGGATGAATGTGTATTATCTCACCCTTGCAAGAACGAAATAATAACTCTAATAACTCGCAAGCAATTAGAACAACAAGAAAACTTGTACTAATCTCTCAAACTCGATTTTTAATAAAACTGAATACAAAGCCCTCTATTTATAGTAGATTAGGCTGAGTAAGAGGACTCCTAAAACTGCCTAAAAACAACTTTCCTAAACTCGACTCTTAGAGAATTGGCAAAATTGCCTTATTACAACTTGCTAAAATTAGGAAGGAAATAAACAACACTACCTTAAACTTATTCGGCAAATTAAAATAAGGAAACTAATAATAAGACTCGATTTAGGGAAGTAAACTTGAGTTAGTTCGTCACCCGCGTAGAAGTTGGACATCTCAACTTAAAACGATCATATCTCTTTCGTTACTCAACCAAATAAGGCATATGACCACTTGTTGGAAAGATAACTTCATGTACTTTCATCGCAAATAGATATCACATCAAAATTAGACATAGTTTAGGAGAAATTAAGCTTTTAAACCAAGTGAACGAAACTGAAATGTCAAGAGTGACTTGAACTTGCATTTTCAACATATACCCATGTCCCTTCTGTATCAGGAAGAGCCATCAGTAGCAGATATACCGATTGTGGGGGAATTTGAGGATGTCTTTCCAGAGGAGATACCGAGATTACCTCCTAAGAGAGACATTGACTTTAGTTTAGAACTTAAACCGGGAACAGAACCTATATCTAAGGCGTCTACCGTATGGGACCGAAGGAATTGGAAGAGTTGAAGAAGCAGTTAAATGCATTGCTAGATAAGGGGTACATCAGACCTAGTGTATCACCATGGGGCGTGCCAGTCTTGTTTGTGAAGAAGAAAGACGGCAGCATGAGGTTATGCATCGACTACAGAGAGCTATATCATGTTACCGTGAAGAATAGGTATCCTTTGTTGAGGATTGATGATCTATTTGACCAGTTGAGTGGTGTTGGGTTGTTTTCAGAGATTAATCGAAGGTCGGGGTACCACCGGTTGAGGATTAAGGATGAAGATATTCCTAAGACAGCTTTTCTGTCGCGGTATGGTCACTATGAGTACGTGGGGATGCCTTTTGGGTTGACAAATGCGCTACTAGTGTTTATGGATCTTATAAATCGGGTCTTCAGTCCGTTATTAGATAGGTTCGTGGTGGTTTTCATTGATAATATCTTAGTCTATTCCAAGACTAGGGAGGAGCCCGAGGAGTATTTGAGATTAGTATTGCAAAATTTACAAGAGAACAAACTATATGCTAAGTTGTCTAAGTGTGAGTTGTGGACTTTTGGTTGTAAAAAGTGCCTTTTCTAGGCCATGTGATCTCTAAAGATGGTGTAGCTGTGGATCCGAGTAAGATTGAAGCGGTGTCAAACTGGAAAGCACCGAAGGATGTGACTGAAATTCAGAGTTTCTTGGGTTTGGCCGAGTATTACAGACGATTTGTGAAAGACTTTTCCAAGATTGCCCGATCTATGACAACATTAATGAGAAAGAAGAACATATTTTGCTGGGACGAGAGCTGTGAGACAGCGTTCCAAACCTTGAAGGAACGTTTGACCACAACTCTTGTTTTAGCTTTAACAGAGGGAAGTGAGAACTTCGAGTTTTATACTGACGCTTCGAGGAATGATTTGGGTTGTGTCTTAATGCAGAATGGGAAGGTGATTTTATTCGCATCAAGACAACTGAAATCATATGGGGAGAACTATCAAGACTACTTTAAAATATGAGCACATCATTTCATCCTGCGACAGATGGGCAAATGGAGAGGACCATTAAGACTTTGGAGGATATGTTGCGAGCCTGTGTGATAGAATTCGGTGGTAGTTGGTAAGATCGACTTGATCTAATTGAATTCTCTTACAATAACACCTATCATACGAGTATTGGGATGACACCTTTCGAAGCCCTGTATTGGAGGAAGTTTAGAAGCCCAGTGTGTTGGGATGATAGCTCGGAAACTGTAGTTTTCGGACCATAGATGGTACAATACATGATTGAACAAGTTCACTTGATTCGACAAAAGATGAAAGTAGCGCAGGACCAACAAAAGAGCTATGCAGATTTACATCGTCGGGATGTTGAGGTCCAGGTAGGTGATGCGATCCCGCTAAGTGTTCACAAATTAAGATGTGGTCGTTGGTCACGGTCGAATCAAAACACAATTTATAGCTCCACAAACAACTCTACAATTAGTAAAGAGGCAAGTAAAGGTCGGATCCCAAGGGACGGGAGTTGAAATGAGATTTCTATTGTAACTAGTGGTGTCTAAGGGGTGTCACAAATTGGGTTGATGTAGAAGGTTACTAAACTATAATAACAATGAAAATAAACAAGCAAGATGAATTAAAGGGGTGTAAACAATTAATTAAAGGCACTAGGGTGTCATGGGGTCATAGGGGAATCATGGGATATGATCATACAAACATGTTCTCAAATTATAAGCAAGCAATTATTGTTGTGATGGATTGAGTTGAGTTATATCTTACAATCCTAGGAAAGTTTGGGTCCTGGAGCCGAATCGATTAGATTGTACAACACCTACAAGTCGACTTAATCTTCCCTACTCAACAACATGCATGGTCTAATGAGACTTGAGTTGGGTTATGTCTTACAAGTCTCATTGAAAAGATAGAAGATGATAGTAAATGCAAGGATTCATAGGCTTAGCATTTCATCAAATATAACATGTGCATGAGTTGAGATCAAAACAAGCAAGCAAATAAAACATGAAAGCATATTAATTTAAGCATGAATTATTCCCCATGTTGGTTTCCCCTAATCACCCATTAACCCTAGCTAAGAGACTACTCACTCATTATCATGTTGATCATGCTAGCAAGGTTGTCAATCATACCAACAATATGAAACATGATGAATAAATGAAAGTAATTAACAATAATTAAAAAGGGATTAAGAGATTATACCTACTAATGATTCCAATAATAAAGCAAGAATAATAGAAGTACTTGAATGCTTGATTGAGAGGCTGTCAATCTCCCAACAATAACCCAAATAATCTTCAATTACGCAAAATAAAGGATGAACAAGAGAGAGATTAAATAACTAAAACTTGGATTAAAACTTGATTAATACTTGATTACAATATTGAAGAGAGATTTGATTGATATTAGCTACACTAATTATTGATAAGAAGAACCTGCTCCTCTAATTAGACTAATGGGGTATTTATAGTGAAAATTAGGGAGGGTGCATTAGGGTTAATTAAGGGCTAAACTAGTAATTACACTTTTTAAGTTGAGCAAGGAGGACCCGGTATTTTTCGAGAGAAGGGCTTCTCTTTTCGTAGCTTGAAGAAGACAATCCGTGCTGTGAAGAAATCCGGGCGGAATAGGGTCGGGACGGGCGGATTGCATCGTTGGAATCCGAGCGGATTCAGGTGAATCCGGGCGGATTGTGGAGGGGGAATCCGAGCGGATTCAGGCAGGGACGCTCGGATTGTGCTGGGGCTGGACGGACGGATTGTTGACAATCCGCTCGGATTGTCAGTCAGCATAGTAACTTCTTCTTTTCTTCCCTTTTCTTCATAAATTCCTTGGGGATTTCCTTGGGGACTCAAGGATCTTTTCTCAACATTGCTCTTCTACTATAATATGTACAAAGGCCTTCTAATCTTGTCTCTCCTTGATGCTTGGTCATTGAATTTGATCAATTTAGTCTCGTTTTGCCATGAAAATGCAAGATTCTTACTCCTTTCCTACCAAGGGATCAAAATCTCAAAGAATATGCAAAACAAAGAACTAAAGATAAGAAATGACCCAAATAAGCACTAAAAAGCATGGAAACAAGGCTAATTCGGGGGCTAAATATGCGCAAATTATGGTCGCATCAAATATCCCCAAACCGAACCTTTGCTCGTCCCGAGTAAAGAGGTGACAAAGACTAGGACCAATACTAACCTATCTTAATAATATAGCCGATATGAGACAATTAGCGGGTCTCACTCCGCCCCTTCAACTCACAACAAGACAACCATGAGGTAGGATGCCTTCTTGCAAGGTAAGGTGGGTCTTGCCAAAATGGCGACACATCCAAACATTAAGCACACAAAATCAAGTAATGGATGCATCTATAAAAGAATAGCGACTTTCCTCATCTAAGTGGCGGAAATTATCTACAAGGGAAGCAATTCAAGGGTACACAATCCTTCATAGATGCAATTTGTTCAAACTACTAAGCCTAGAAGGATACCAATAAATCACCTCCAAGTTGTGTCAAGCTAGGGTACCTTTGTCCTCAATCGTTAAATGCTTTTGTCAAGACTAGACTCCCTATGGTGTTAGAAACACTGGAGGATCGCGGAATTCCCCCTCTTGCCTAGACAAGAAGAAGGGTCGTCCCCTCTCTACCATGCACAAAAATGGATACGATGGATAAAGGGATCAATAGATATTTGAGTTTCATTTTGGGAGTTTGCTTTCATTTTTGTTTTCCCCACCAATTTCTTGTGGCATTTGACTTTTGAGAACACTTTCTTGCCATTTCTTTTTGATTTTTGGCATTTCAATACTTGACAACATTTTTTTTTTTGCATTTCTTTTTGAACATTTTCAAAGTCACCCCAATTAGTAACGAGGGTGCCTTGTATTTTAAGCTTTAGGAGTTCTATTTTTGCTTCTCTTTTCATTTGATGCATTTTTGCAAACTTTCTTTAACTTTTCATTTCATTGAACTCAAATTGATTTCTTTTTGTGCCCATTCCCTTTTGATGACAAAATTGTATGGTAGAACATGGATGATGGATGTATGGGTGCATGGTTTCAAGGGTCACCTTGGAATAAACGGTAGCCAAGGAGTTATCACACCACAAGGTACTCTTGACTAGGCCTTAAACCATGGGTCAAAGGATACTAGCATGACACATCCTAGGGTGTTTTACAAGCATTCTAACAAGCAAAGTCTTAAGAACAAAAAGCATCTACTAGGGCCTATATACACTTGTCAAGCTTCCCAAGTAGATGGTTTCGCAAAATTTTTCTAACATGCAACTACATGCCATGATGCAACTAGCATATAAACATCCTAATGCAAATGATTCTACCAACTAATATGACAAACAATCTAAATGCAAGTCCTAGATTCACATTGTTATACCGCATCAATCAAAATAAAGCCACATAGTCATTAACATAAAGAGGAAAAATGAGATTGGAAAGATCATACCATGGGGTCTTCAATATCCTCATGTCTCGGATGTGGCGTAGTCAATCAATGTGAACAAGGATAGAACAAACACAATATATACAAAACAATATATACAAAGGAAATGAACTTGTTTTTGGATTTTTCAATTTTTCAAATTTTTATGATTTTTGAAATTTTTCAATTTTTTTGGATTTTTGAATAAGAGTTAAATGTTAGAATTCCCATCCCCACACTAATATGGGCATTGTCCTCAATGGCCAAAATGATGGAAATTATGCAAAGATGATGCATGATTTCTATACTAAATGCAATCTATACTAAGCTACACTATATGATGCATGGTTTTTGTTATGACGGAGAGGATAATTTAGATTACCTCCCGTTGCGTATGCATTAACTTCCCCAAACCGAGTGAGACACTATTGCTAATGTCCAAGGATGGGTATAGTTCATGCACACATTATGCTATGCATGAAACTAATTTGTCATTTTGGATTTTACAAATGGGAACAATAAAATAAGAACACCTCAATGGTACCGAGGTGTGAGTCCTTTGATGTTGCTAGGACTACTCCAACAATGATCAAAATGAAATAAAATACAAAGAGAGAAATAGATAAACCATGAGAGTGTAGGAGTCTCCAAGGCTTGCTAATCTTCCATCATGCTATCACCATCATCACTTCCCTCATGAGAAGTGGTCACATTGCCGCTTTCCTTGTCATTTACTTCTTCACTTTCTTCCTCATCTTCATCTTCATCATCTTCACCATCCTTTTCTCCTTCACTTGCTTCTTCCTCAATATTATCGTCAACTTCTTCATCATTTCCAACAACCTCATTGTCACCCAAAACGACCCTAGATGCACCCGGAAATAAGACTTCTCTATCCGCCCAACTAGGCAAAGGACAAGATGGATCACGTAGTCCTTGCCTAGCTAGATGTAGGAGGGGAGGATATTGAGCCAAATAAGCATTTTTCCGATCTTTATAGGCTTGCTTGTGCATTGCTTGTATGAGAAGAGTCACATAGTCTTTCCCAACTTCAACTCCTTCCGGCTTGAACTCTTCATACTCAAAGGGGTAAGGTGGTATGACAATGGAAGAGGAGGGAGCTTCAAGATCACCCTTTTGTTGTTGAATGATATACTCGGCTTCTTTGGAAAGGGGAAGTAGATAATTGGTCCGGTGGACGCTTAGACGACAAATCTTCGAGGGCAAGGTGAACGATCTAGCTTCACTAGTTAGCCATCCATACTTAGTGTCAAGGGGGTTTTGGGCAACCCACTTGAACTTGTGAATCATAGTATGCATATCAACAAGATGGCCACCCTCCTTTACTTTGTACTTGTTATCCTTATTGAAGTTAGGATCAAAGTGCTTAGCTAGGACCGTGACTAGGCCGCCATTGACAATAACGGTCGTGCCCTTCTTCCCACTATCGATGTTGAGCCATCTATCTACCAAGAGCCTCAAAGAATTGTAAGGCTTGGTATGAATTCTTCCGATATTTAAAGCCGATTCAAGGAGAATAAAATCAAGTCTTGTGAAATGATTGGTGTCTTTCCTAGCAATTATGGTATTTCCCACAACCTTGTGCCATACTCTTATGCCCGGATGGTGGACCAAAAGAGCACGACTCGCATGAAAATCCTCAAATTTCTTCCCGGAGATTGCCTCCCAAAGAGGTTCGGGGTCATACTTTCCATAATGCTTAAGATAACGCGATTCATCACTAAGACCCAAAATTTCACCCAATTCCTTAAAGGTAATGCGTCTACTAACATTAGCTAGACGAAACTCGAGATTTTCCCTATTCTCAACTTTGGTGACTTTCAAAGAACTTAAAAATTCCAAGGTAAGGGAGGGGTATGTCAATTCCCTTGTTTCAAACAATTTCTTCAACCCCATGGCATTGAAAAAGGCTTTTGTTTGTTCAAGAACACCCAATTTTTGTAAGGTATCTTCACATATGAATTTGGTGGATTGTAATGACTTCATAGCAAAATTGACAAAGGTATTTCTATGGGTATCGGAAATAAAAGTTACCTCCGGATAATGCAAAAGTTGATCAATTACCGGAGTAGAAGATGTTGTTGCTCCCATAGAAGGTTGTTGTTGTTGTTGTTGTTGCACTTCCAAGTTTGGTGTTGCTACCACCATAGCCAAAGCTTTCTTTGTTTGAAGAGCCTTTTGCCTTTGTGAGAGTGCCTTAGCCTTTGGTGCCTTTGTTGCCTTTGTTGCTCCCTTAGTCCTTGCCATTGATGAACTTAACCAAGAAAAGAATGAAAAATCTTCAATTTGTAGTATGCCCAAATCGATTTGAAGGTGAAAGGCTTTGCCTTTATGAAAACAAAATCGACTCAAAGGTTGAAGATTTTGTTCTTGGTTTTGATTTTTGTTGAAGAAGGAGTGATTAATTTGTTGTTGGAAGGATGGTTTGATTTGATTTTGTTGAATGTTGTTGAGGGTTTTTGTTTTTGTGATGGAGAGGATGAGGGTTTTGATGTTGTGGGTAGTGTTTATGAATGAATGAATGAATGAATGAATGAAGGTGGGAGGGGTTTTAAAGAGGCCGAAAATTTCGAATCTGCAGGGGCAATCCGTGCGGATTCTGCCCAATCCGTGGGGATTCTGCTCTTTCTGGGCTTTGCAAAGCTCGCCTAAAGACGAGCGGATTTGTAACAATCCGCTCGGATTTGCTGAACACGGGACGGGCGGATTGTGTCAAAGACGGACGGATTTCTATCCAGAGAAATTTGCTTGTTTTCCTCAGCTGCAAAGACGGACGTCTTTCTTTCAGGACGGACGGATTCTTCAAGACGGGCGGATTTTCAGAAATCCGCTCGGATTCTTTAACAGTCAAGAAAATTTCAAAATTCAGCTCAGTTCAGGACGGGCGTCTTTTCTGCAATACGCTCGGATTCTGCAAGACGGACGGATTTTCAGAAATCCGCTCGGATTCTTCCTCTGTGTACACGGATTCAGTTCCACCCGTGCATAGCGCATTTCCCTTATCATTCTTTCATTCTTTCTTCAAGTCTTGTGTTCTTCATTGTGGGGGCACTACTAAGGCATGGATAGCCTAGGCAATTGCCATCCCCACACTAAGGTAAAGCACTACACATCAATTGAAATTGTTAGTCCCTCCCTCACTTCTCTCTTACATGACAATTATTTTGATCAAAGTAAATAAAAATCCAAAGATGACAAAAATGCAATACAAGAATTGAAATGTAAGTTAAGGAGTTAGAAATATTTACAAGTGGTGGTTTAGGGAGGACTCCACCAAACTCTCATTCTTGATGAGATGTCAAGGGGGCATGTCCAAGGTGTTGTTGATGTTGCTCAACACCTTGAAGAAGTAATCAAAAGCTTGTTCATTATCATGGTAGAGGTTCTCAATAGACCTTGGCCCTTGTTGTTGGTCTTGATCGATAGCATTACCAATGTAGGGATTAAAAATCCCTTCAAATTCGTCGTCCCAAAGACCACAAACTTCATTGAGTTGATCATTGAAAATCTCTTGCTTAGATGGAGACAACTCTCCCAATTTCTTCTCTTGGCCAATGAGGCAATCCTCTTCTTCCTTGGTTGATTTTGATGAGCTTTGCAAGCTCTTCTTGTCACAATTCACTTGCTCTTTGAATGGAGCATCTTCAATTTTCTTCTTCCATTGGAGTTCCGATTTCTTCCTTTCATCCTTTCGGCTATAATGATTAATCATGAAACATGGTTCATGCAAACGAGGAGCTCTCATAGTCTTGTCAAGATTAAAAGTTATGCTTTCATCTCCCACTTCTAGAGTGAGCTCACCATGTTTTACATCAATTACCGCACCGGCGGTGTGTAGGAAAGGTTTTCCTAGGATGATTGGAATGTTGGAATCTTCCTCCATATCAACAATGACAAAGTCCACCGGGATGAAAAACTTCCCAATTCGCACGGGGACATCTTCCCATATCCCTAACGGTGTCTTCGTCGATCTATCGGCCATTTGGAGTGTGATGTTGGTGCATTTAAGCTCTCCCATCCCCAACCTTTTACTCACCGAGTATGGCATGACACTCACACTAGCCCCTAGATCACATAAGGCTTTGTTGATCGTCGTGTCGCCAATGGTACACGGTATTGAGAAGCTTCCCGGATCCTTTAACTTCGGAGGTGAACTCCCTTGAAGTATTGCACTACTCACCTTAGTGAATGCGATAGTCTCAAGTTTCCGGATCGACTTCTTCTTTGTGAGGATATCTTTCATGTACTTCGCATAGACCGGAACGTGATTGATTAATTCCGTGAAAGGAATTGAGACTTCTAAATTCTTCACGATTTCCATGAATTTTCCAAGTTGATCATCAAATTTGGGCTTGGCTTGACGACTTGGAAAAGGAAGTCTAATCACAATGGGCTCCTTCTCCTTGGCCTTGTCTTCATTTTTCTTTGAACTTTCTTCTTTTGATGATTCTCCATCTTTGGAGTTTTGCACAATTTCTTCCTTTTCACTAGCTTCCACAACTTCATCCTCAACTTGTTTCTTCGGTGCTTCATACCTTGTACCACTTCTCAAGTGAATGGCACTAACCGTTTCATGTCTAGGGGGATTACCTTGAGGTGGTAATTGCCCCTTTTGTCTTTGTGAGCTTGAAGATGCTAGTTGAGTCAATTGTGTTTCCAACATCTTGGTGTGAGCTAGAATGTTGTTGATGGTGGTTTCCTTTGCTTGGCTATATTTTTGCATTTGAGTGAAAAATTCTTGTTGGTTCTTTTGTATTTGGAGGACCGCTTTTTGGACATCAAAGCCTTGGTCATTTTGGTGATTGTATGGATTTTGATTTTGGTAACCTTGGTTTTGATTGTAAAAGGGTCTTTGATTTTGGTTTCTCATGGGTGGTGGAGTGTATGTTGTTTGAGGGTTTTGAACATTTTGGCTTTTGTATGAGAAATTTGGATGGAATTTGGTGTTTTCATTGTAAAAGTTGGAATAAGGGGTACCACTCTTGTATGCTTGGAAAGCATTCACTTGTTCATTTGTTCCCCTACATTCACCTTGGTCATGTCCCAAAGTTCCACAATTCTCACATATCCCACTTGGGATTGATGAGGATGCCGTCATGGCATTAATATGATGCTTCGATGATTTTGAGTTTTCCTCAAGTCTAGCCATAGCTTGTTCAAACTTCAAGTTGATTGTGTCAATGTGAGCACTAAGTTGAGCACCCAATTGAGTAATGGAGTCCACTTCATGCTTTCCTCCTCCAGTAGCCTTGCGAGGTCTACTATATTGTGAGTTATGGACTGCCATTTCCTCAATCTTGTTCCATATTTGATTGTCATCAACTTCGGTGAACATTCCATTTGATCCCATATTGAGAATGTTCCTAGAATCTTCATATAAACCATTCCAAAATTGTTGCACCAAAAACCATTCGCTAAGTCCATGGTGAGGACATGAGCGACAAATTCCCTTGAACCGCTCCCAAGCTTCATACAAAGACTCTTCATCCCTTTGCTTAAAACCCGTAATTTGAGCTCTTAGCATGTTGGTCTTTTTCGGTGGGTAGAATTTTTTGTAGAAAGCTAGAGCCAACTTCTTCCAAGAATCTATTCCAAGGATGGCCTTATCAAGGCCCTTCAACCATTGCTTTGCGGTGACGATTAAGGAAAAAGGAAATAAGACCTATCTAATTTGGTCTTGAGTCACGCCCGTTTGAGAGATAGCATCACAATAATCGCAAAAGGTTTCCATATGAGAATGAGGGTCCTCACTAGGCATCCCCCCGAATTGGCTCCTCTCAACTAGTTGGATGAAGGCGGACTTGGCAATAAAATTTCCGGTTAGATGTTGCGGTGTAGGAGTACCATTTGGTAGATTCTCCTCGGTGGGTACGGAGTGTGACGAGAATTTTGGCATTGTAGGTGGATTTTGTGGGGTATTGTGTAATGGGTTTTCTTCTCCTTCTATTGCGAAAGGATTGAAAAACTCACTAGTGGGTTGAACAACTTCACCAACACCTCTCAAATTCCTCCTAACAAGTCTCCTATTGTTCGTCAAGGTTCTTTCGATTTCACGGTCAAAAGGTAACAAATCACCTTGTAACCTTCTAGACATGCAAAATATCAAACAACTCGAAAACAATTAGAACAAACCTTGAGGGTTTTACTTCCTCAAGGCGAAGAAAGACACAACTAATGACAATAAAAAGAAATCTAAATCAAACAAACACCGTCCCCGGCAACGGCGCCATTTTTGATGCGATCCCGCTAAGTGTTCACAAATTAAGATGTGGTCGTTGGTCACGGTCGAATCAAAACACAATTTATAGCTCCACAAACAACTCTACAATTAGTAAAGAGGCAAGTAAAGGTCGGATCCCAAGGGACGGGAGTTGAAATGAGATTTCTATTGTAACTAGTGGTGTCTAAGGGGTGTCACAAATTGGGTTGATGTAGAAGGTTACTAAACTATAATAACAATGAAAATAAACAAGCAAGATGAATTAAAGGGGTGTAAACAATTAATTAAAGGCACTAGGGTGTCATGGGGTCATAGGGGAATCATGGGATATGATCATACAAACATGTTCTCAAATTATAAGCAAGCAATTATTGTTGTGATGGATTGAGTTGAGTTATATCTTACAATCCTAGGAAAGTTTGGGTCCCGGGCCGAATCGATTAGATTGTACAACACCTACAAGTCGACTTAATCTTCCCTACTCAACAACATGCATGGTCTAATGAGACTTGAGTTGGGTTATGTCTTACAAGTCTCATTGAAAAGATAGAAGATGATAGTAAATGCAAGGATTCATAGGCTTAGCATTTCATCAAATATAACATGTGCATGAGTTGAGATCAAAACAAGCAAGCAAATAAAACATGAAAGCATATTAATTTAAGCATGAATTATTCCCCATGTTGGTTTCCCCTAATCACCCATTAACCCTAGCTAAGAGACTACTCACTCATTATCATGTTGATCATGCTAGCAAGGTTGTCAATCATACCAACAATATGAAACATGATGAATAAATGAAAGTAATTAACAATAATTAAAAAGGGATTAAGAGATTATACCTACTAATGATTCCAATAATAAAGCAAGAATAATAGAAGTACTTGAATGCTTGATTGAGAGGCTGTCAATCTCCCAACAATAACCCAAATAATCTTCAATTACGCAAAATAAAGGATGAACAAGAGAGAGATTAAATAACTAAAACTTGGATTAAAACTTGATTAATACTTGATTACAATATTGAAGAGAGATTTGATTGATATTAGCTACACTAATTATTGATAAGAAGAACCTGCTCCTCTAATTAGACTAATGGGGTATTTATAGTGAAAATTAGGGAGGGTGCATTAGGGTTAATTAAGGGCTAAACTAGTAATTACACTTTTTAAGTTGAGCAAGGAGGACCCGGTATTTTTCGAGAGAAGGGCTTCTCTTTTCGTAGCTTGAAGAAGACAATCCGTGCTGTGAAGAAATCCGGGCGGAATAGGGTCGGGACGGGCGGATTGCATCGTTGGAATCCGAGCGGATTTAGGTGAATCCGGGCGGATTGTGGAGGGGGAATCCGAGCGGATTCAGGCAGGGACGCTCGGATTGTGCTGGGGCTGGACGGACGGATTGTTGACAATCCGCTCGGATTGTCAGTCAGCATAGTAACTTCTTCTTTTCTTCCCTTTTCTTCATAAATTCCTTGGGGATTTCCTTGGGGACTCAAGGATCTTTTCTCAACATTGCTCTTCTACTATAATATGTACAAAGGCCTTCTAATCTTGTCTCTCCTTGATGCTTGGTCATTGAATTTGATCAATTTAGTCTCGTTTTGCCATGAAAATGCAAGATTCTTACTCCTTTCCTACCAAGGGATCAAAATCTCAAAGAATATGAAAAACAAAGAACTAAAGATAAGAAATGACCCAAATAAGCACTAAAAAGCATGGAAACAAGGCTAATTCGGAGGCTAAATATGCGCCAATTATGGTCGCATCAGTAGGTGACAAAGTTCTTTTGAAGGTGTCACCTATGCTTGGTGTAATGCGATTTGGCAAGCGAGGCAAGTTGAGCCAAAAGTTTATAATCCCTTATGAGATTTTGGATAGAGTGGGTGAAGTAGCTTATAGACTAGCTTTGCCACCAACTTTAGATCGCGTTCATAATGTATTTCATGTGTCACAACTCCGGAAGTACATTAGTGACCCGTCTCACATGCTAGAGGTGGAGACAGTCAAGCTAGATGAAGCACTCACTAATGTTGAGGTGCCTAAGGAAATATTAGACCGCAAGGTGCGCAAGACGAGGAATGGTGAGACTATGCTACTTAAGGTATTATGGTCTAATCCTAATGTAGAAGAAGCCACATGGGTGCCAGAAGAGGCAATGAAGGAGCATTATCCGCACCTTTTTTATCAGGTATGTTTGGTTACGGGGTCGTAACCTTATTCTTTTAAGGGGAGTAGGAGATGATCGCGTGTGTTTTGGGTTACTTTTGAGTCAGTTTCATACATGTTTTGAGTGATTTTTCAGGGTATTTTGTTCACCTTTTAACGTGTTTGGTAACAGTTCGGGTTGCCTTGAGTTATGTTGGGTGGTGATTTTGGTAAGTTATGTATGTTATACAGATATGAGTATGAACTTCAAGGGCGCAATTCGTTTTTAAGAAGGGAAGACTGTAATACTACGCATTTCTGAACAAGGAGAACTCGGTCGAGTAGGTTTCACTTGACCTAGTACGCTGTTGGGTGTTTTTATTTGGGCTTCTGACTTGGGGGCACTCGATAGAGTGTGGGTGACACTCGGTCGAGTCTACTCGGTACTTGATCGAGTGTCTGGTCTGGCACGACTTTTTTGCATGGTTTTGATTAGAATGATTAGAGGTTATAAACTTATTTTGTCAGTTCGCTAATCACATTTTATAAATCTAAAATATTTCCGATCACCTCTAATCATCCTAATCATCTCCTAAGCATGTTTGGTGGATTGTTGAGCATTTGAAATCCTTATTTCCGTGTCAATCGCACTAGTAAATTGTTATCATCGTTAATCCATTTTATTATTGTTAAAAGTTCATGCAAACCCTAATTAGGGTTCATTTGGGGGATTTGGAGTAATGTAATTGTAGATTTTGATAGGGTTATTTGTATATCATTGAATAGGTGACGATTTCGTAGAGGAGTAGTCCTAGATTGTCTTACTTTGCTTTTGGATTTTGCGAATAAGGTAGGGTTTCCCTACACAGTACGATTATGTGGTTAATTACATTGGGTGATTGTTGTGATTATAGTATTCTGTATTGTGATTTTGATTGTGATTGTTGGAGATATTGGTTTAGATATTGTGAGCCATGTTAGGAGATGGTTTCACCCCATTCTTTCACCTCTTGTGACTTCCGTCACAAGTGGATGCGTACAATGATGAGCTTAAGTTCGCTCGTTTTGACGAGCAGGGATTTGATGACCACATTGCGGTTTAGCATCGGCAAGGGTGGGTTACCTGTTGCAATGGGTAACCTGGCAGGCCCTCATTATGACGAGGGCCATTGATTACTATGGAGTTTGGTGTTGGCAGGTTGATTGTATATCTTGTGTTGCATTTCATGTGTGTGGTTTTAGTTAATTATGTAATTGTACCGACCCTTCAATTGTTTTCAAAAATGTGGTGATCCATTTGATATTTCCGGCAAATGATGAGCAGTGAGTCTGGCAGGTGTTGATTTCTGAGCTTGTTTGCGGGTTGGATGGAACGCGGTCGAGTTCACTCAGATCTTAGCTTCCGTTTGTTTAGACATTTATATTTTTTTTTTGGTGAAGGGTAAGTATATATATATATATATATATATATATATATATATATATATATATATATATATATATATATATATATATATATATATCAAAAAAATAAGGATCACAAAGAGTTATAAGCATGTACAATCAAACCAAATACAACCAAATTAAGCTAAAGAAGCAAAACAGAGCCGAAAAATATGAAAATTATCGAATGTTGTCTATCCAACTTTGGTCATGTTGCTTCACTGGCATCTTGTTCCTCTGCTTCCAACGCAATAATATTTCTGAACAGACTTGATTCACAAGGTCCTTTGGAGTAGTTACTTGATGAAATACCCAAGCATGATTTATGACATTCCAAATGGCATAGATAATACCCACAAAACAGGCACCGGTGAAAATTCTTTGGAGTCCACTTCTACCTCTCCCTTTAGAAAACCAAGTAACCATAGAGTCAGCTGAGAACTGAAGATGAAGCTTATCCTGCAAAAGTTCCATACACTGCTTACTGAACTCACATCTATAGAACAGATGTTCTTGATTTTCAGGTTCCAAGCCACCAATGAAGCATGAAACATCATGCCCCATCCCCATTTTTTGCATTCTGTTAAGTGTCAGAAGTCTTTGATGTTGGCAAGCCCTAAATATAATGAGCTTTAGGAACATTAAGAGGATTCTAGCACAAAAATCTCCATGAAACCTTGCTATTTTTGTTTCTAATCCAGTGATATCTAGCAGCAACTAAATAAGGCTTGTCATTGTTCAACCACAAGTGTCCAGTATAACCATGTTTGAAGATATCCTTGACATGAATTATTTTCTTCCAAGACCATCTGCAATCAAGAGGAGGAGAATACCCTTGCCAGTCACTACCTTTCATATATACATGGTTGACCCACTTGAACCATAAATTATCATTCTTTGTAGCCAACCAATCAGTGTATTTGGCCAAGAGAGCCCTGTTCCAATGATGAGCATTTTTCAAGCCTAGACCACCCTCTTCCTTTGGGGTACAACATTTATCCCATTTAACATTAGGAGCTCTGAGGTAAGAGTCCCTACCTCCCCAAAAAAAGTTTCTAAAAATAGAGTCCACCTTCTTCATAATCCCAGTTGGTATTAATAAGATAGATGCCCAATAAGAATGCAAAGTGACCAATACAGATTTCAGCAGAGTTAATCTTCCAACAAAAGATAAGTGTCTTGCACCCAGAGTTCTAATTCTGGCCACAATTCTTTCAATAAGCTTCTGGCCTTCAAACTTTGTTATTTTCTTAGCTGAGATGAGGACCCCAAGGTATTTGAAAGGTAACTTACTAATTCTAAACCCAGAAATCTTCACAATATCCTCTATTATTTCAACTCTAACCCCAATAAAAAAAATATCAGACTTGTCTCTATTGAGGCACAACCCAGAAGAGGCAGAAAAAGTGGCGAAGGCTGTCAGGAACCACATAATAGAAGATTTATTTCCTTTATAAAACATTACCAAGTTGATGTATCACTTTTATATAACACTTTTATAACTCCTTTCATGTTGTTTTATATACCGTTTTCGTGCCTATTATATAATTTATATGCCTTTTATAGTGAATTGTCGATACTGCCGCTACTTTATGTTTTAATGCAGACATGGCGCATTATGAGGTGAATCGAGTTAAGATGAGTATTGCGGTTATGTCATAGTGGAATAGACGAGGCATGACACGAGAAACAAGAAGACTTGAAGACGGAAAGAGAATTAAAAGAAGAAATCAAGCTGGACACCTTGGTTCCTCGATCGAGTACATGAGGGCTCGATCGAGTAACCTTCCTCGATCAAGTATGCTGAGGCTCGATCGAGGAACCTCTTTGATAGTCTAATTTCCGTATTTTCCTAAAACATGTCTTGTTTGTAATATATATTCAAAACTCGTAGGGTTTATGTTTTTTTTACGCTTTTATTTACTTTGGACGGCTGGAAAATACTTTAGCATTCATACTTTGTTCTTTAATCTTTCCTCGTTAATTACTAAGGTACTAATCGTTCTTCATTAATTAATTATTTAAGTTTTATGCTTTCAATTCATTATTGTTGTTTCATGTCTTCAATTATGTTGTCATCCATCTTTATTATTGTTGTTGAAATCAATATGAGTAGCTAATTTATTCATCTAGGATTAAGGGGATCTAGGTTGATTAGAAAGGGGAATATTAATTGATTGTTAGTAATATCACATGAATTATCGTTTGATTATTTTTCTTATTCTAATTATTTCATTTAAGCCTGAATTGATAATTAGTGTAGCGAATTAATACTTTTACCGACATGGTTAGAATTAATATAGGTTGCGATAATCAAATAGATTGTGTTTGATATTAGCGATTTCATGTTAGACTTAATCTAAAGGACATAATATAATTAATCAATCTTGTGACCTTAGATAATTTGATTGACCTAGTAATTGATTAAGAAACCCCATATAATTGACCTAGTGAACCGGAATCCTAGACTCTTTAATATTATTGTTAATCACCTTCTAACTGCTTTCTATTAGTTGATAGAAAACAAACAAACCAAAACCCCCCAGAAATTGTTACCTTTCAGACACTTTAAATATTAGCAAACTGATTATTACCGCTTCCCTGTGGAGTCGATACCTGTCTTACCACTAGCTATTTTGTTAGTTCTGAGATAGATTTATTTTGATATAGGTAATACGAATTTAGCCCTATCAAATTTGGTGTCATTGCCCGGGAGGCAACAATTGTCTTGTTTTGTTTTGTTTATTTTGTCTTTTTGTCTTAGGGAACCTAGTTCCTTGAGACCGTTCTCACACTTTTCTTGTTAGTTTCGTGTATGCCCAGGTCAACTAGGTCTGAGATTCTTCCAATAGATCCCGAGCTAGAGAAGACTCTTCGCTATAGACGAAAGTTTCAGAAAGAAGTGGGTCAAGTAGAAGACTTGAGTATACTTGGCGTCGAGACGGAGCATTCTACTACTTTAGAAAATCAGTCCTTTGAAGAGGACATTACTTCTGATCTTGAAATTCCAGTTGAAATTACAGTTCCTGAGATTACCATCATGCCTACTTTAGCCAGTCATTCCGAGCCTATATTGGCTTCCATCCAAAAAGGATTCCAACTTCCTACCTCAGACAATGGAACTTTTGAAATTCATCCATCTTACATCAATTTGGTGGAATGAAACTTATTTGGAGGAGGAGCTACTGAGGACCCTGCAAAACATATGGAGAAATTCGTCACTTATTGTTGCTCTATCCCTTTGACTAATGGGGTGACACATGATCAGGTGAAGCAGGTACTCTTTCCTTTTTCCCTAAAAGATGGTGCTGCGGAGTGGTTGCGAGATTTAGATATGGCGGATGAAGGAATTACTGACTGGAATACTCTAGCTCTTGCTTTCTACAAGAGGTACTTCCCACCTCAGAAAACTAATGCGTTGAGAAGTTAAATTACGAGTTTCAAGCAAGCAACTATTGAAGATTTGAATGAAGCATGGATTCGCTTCAAACGGTTGGTTCGTTCAGTTCGCCATCATGGCTTTCAACAGTGGTTTCTTTGCAACCAGTTTTATAACGGGTTGTACGACAATCATCATGCTTTACTAGATTCTTCAGCTAATGAGAGGTTTCAGGACAACATCAATGATAATACCGCGTGGAAGTTAATTGATCAGATTGCTACCCATACTGCAAAGTATGGAAATCCTAGGGGAAGTACGCGTGGGAATGGGGGAGATAGTGCTCTTGCGGCACAATTAGAGGCTATTTCTGCACAAATTGCTGAGATGAAGACTACCCAATCTTTGGGTAATAAGGAGATGGTTCATGCTATGAGTCAACAGGAGGAGTCTTATGCTAGATGTGGTATGGATGGTCACAATGCAGCTGAGTGTTTGAGCACATTGGAGCAGGTTAATGCCTATCAATCTTTTAGGCAAGGTACACCTTTCTCCAACTTTTACAATGAAAGAACGAAGAAACATCCTTTTCTTCAATGGTCTAGTCAGAATGTGCAAAATCCACAGCCGTAACAACCACAGAAGAATACATATATACCTCCTAATAATCATGGTAATCAACCATAAGGACGATATCAAAGGCAAAATCAAGGAGGTCGGCAGTTCAATAGTCAATATCAACAACCTCCTCAACAAATTCCTCAACAAGCTAAACAATGAGATGGCGGAGTTGAGAGCTCTCCTACAACAAACCTTGACCATGCAACAAAATCAGACGGCTTAGATCTCTTAGCTGATTGCCCATAATAAGATGATTGATACCCAAGTGGCTCAGATGGCGGTTCATAATTCCTCAAAATAGCCCGAAAATCTTCCTCCTCAAGGTAAGCAAGCTCATGAGCAAGCTAATGTCATTCAATTGAGGAGCGGTTCCATGTATCAAAATCCGAAGTTGCCAAGTCCCAAAGAAGAATTGTCCACTAATGAAGATGAGATACCTTACATGCATCCTAAGGGATTGGGTAATTTGGAGCTGAGTGACGATGAAAGAGAAGTTGACGAAGTTGAAACACGAGCTGAGAATAAAAGCGAGAAAAAGAGAAAAGACGGAACTGTGCTAGTTCCTCGATCGAGTGGCCCTGGGCTCGATCGAGGAACCTCTGTGCACGTTCGAGTGACATCAAGGCTCAATTGAGGCACCTCTCTGGTTGATGACGGTGTTTCAAAAGTTGATTCTAAAGTGAAGGAAGCCAAGCCGATTACTATTGCACTACCTTTTCCGCATCGTCAACAAAAGTCTAAGCTGGATAAGCAGTTTGGAAAGTTTATCGAGGTAGTGAAGAATTTACAGGTAAGTGTTCCTTTTACTGAGTTAATCACTCAAGTGCTGGCTTATGCGAAGTTTATGAAGGAGATATTGACAAGGAAGCGGTCCTTTGATGCGGTGGAGACCATTGCTTTTACTCAAAAGTGCAGCGCCGTGTTGCAAGCTAATTCACCACCTAAGCTTAAGGATCTAGGGAGTTTTTCTATCCCTTGTCATATCGGTCATCTTGCTATTAGTAAAGCTCTTTGTGATTTAGGAGCTAGCGTTAGTGTCATGCCTTATTCTATTTGTAAGAAATTAAATATGGGTCAAATGACTCTTACTAATATGACTTTGCAGATGGCCGATCGTACTATTAAACACCCACTAGGTAGTTTGGAGGATGTTCCCGTTCGAGTTGGGAAATTCTTCATTCCTGTTGATTTTGTTGTCTTAGATATGGCTGATGACAACCAAATTCCTATCACCTTGGGTAGACCATTCCTTCACACAGCGGGGGCGGTTATAGATATTAGGCAAGGGAGACTGACTTTAGCTGTGGGGGATGATACCATTGTTTTTAACTTAGAAAAGGCTTTAAAACATCCCATGATTGAAGAAACTTGTCATAGTATTGATGTTTTTGATTTTACTATTGATGAGTGTCTTGCTATGTGTTTAAGCAGGGATCCTCTAGAGATTACCCTTGTTTCTGATTCAGCTGCTGAGACGGGTTCATGGAGTCAAGAAGTTGATGAGATTGAGAAATTGCTAACTGGAGAGGAATGCCCACATCAAAAGGTATACAGTTTAGGTGTCCCATCTAAGGTTACCGAGGTAAAGAAATCTGAACTCAAACCCCTTCCCTCTCATCTTAATTATGAATTTCTAGATGACAGTGAAATGAACCCAGTAATTGTCAATGCTAGCCTAACTGAAGGCCAACTTTCTGCCTTGTTGACTGTTTTGAAAATTCATAAAAAGGCCATTGGGTATAGCGTTGACGATTTACAAGGTATTAGTCCTAACTTTTGTATGCATCGTATTCACTTGGAAGAAGGCCTGAAGCCTAGTGCACAGGGTCAGAGACGACTAAATCCTCCAACGCAGGAGGTGGTAAGGAAAGAGGTACATAAATTACTTGATGCTGGCATTATTTACTCTATATCTGATTCTAAATGGGTCAGTCCTGTTCAAGTTGTGCCTAAGAAGAGAGGTACTACAGTAGTAAAGATTGATAAGAATGAATTAATTGCTACTAGACTTGTTATAGGTTGGAGGATGTGTATTGATTACAGGAAGTTGAACACAGCTACTAAGAAAGACCACTTCCCACTTCCTTTTATTGATCAATTGTTAGAGAGATTAGCATGCCATAGTTATTTCTGTTACCTAGATGGCTACTCCGGTTTCTTTCAGATACCCATTCATCCGACGATCAGGAAAAGACTACTTTCACATGTCCATATGGTGTATTTCCTTATAGGAGGACGCCTTTTGGTTTATGTAATGCCCCAGCTACCTTTCAGCGATGTATGATGGCCATATTTTCTGATTATATAGAGTATATTATGGAAGTCTTAATGGATGATTTCAGTGTTTATGGTACTGATTTTGATGTTTGCTTGAGAAACTTGACTAAGGTTTTGCAGCGATGTGAGGAGAGAAATCTTGTGCATAATTGGGAGAAGTGCCACTTCATGGTTACTGAAGGGGTGGTACTTGGTCATTTGGTGTCAGGTAAAGGTATCCAAGTGGATAAAGCTAAGGTTTAGGTAATTGAGCAACTCCCGTACCCGGTTAATGTTAAGAGTGTGCGTAGTTTTCTTGGTCATGCAGGGTTCTATCGCCGCTTTATTAAGGATTTCTCAAAAATTGCTCAACCTCTAACTCAGCTGCTTCATAAAGATACACCTTTTGTGTTTACCGATGAGTGTGTTAAGTCTTTTGATAGGATTAAACAAGCTCTTATCTCAGCTCCTATAATCCGATCTCCGGATTGGAGTCTTCCTTTTGAGATTATGTGTGATGCCAGTGACTATGCAGTTGGAGATATTTTGGGGCAAAGAAAAGATATGGTGTTGCATGCTATTTACTATGCAAGTAAGACTCTTGATGATGCGCAGATCAACTATGCTACTACGGAGAAGGAGCTTCTTGTAGTTGTCTATGCTTTAGAATAATTTAGAGCTTATCTTGTTGGTTCTAAAGTTATTGTTTATACTGACCATGCAGCGTTAAAGTATCTTTTAACTAAACAAGAAGCTAAACCACGCCTTATTAGATGGATTTTATTATTGCAAGAATTTGATTTAGAAATTCGTGATAAGTCTGGTGTTGAGAATGTTATTTTAGATCATTTGTCTCGTTTGAGATTTGCAGGAAGAGCAATTTTGCCTATTGATGACTCTTTTCCAGATGACCATGTTCTAGCTGTTGCTGTGAACACTCCATGGTTTACAGACTATCCCAATTACTTGGTTGGAGGTATTCTTCCTCTTGACTTGTCTTATCAGCAAAAGAAGAGATTTATGCATGATGTGAAGCGATACTTCTAGGATGATCCATACTTGTTCCAGGAGTGCACATACGGTATTTACAAATGATGTATTCCAGAGGGTGAGGTACATGGCATCCTTTCTCATTGTCACTCTTCTTCTTATGGTGGTCATCAAGGTCCTTTTAGGACATTTGCTAAGGTAATGCAATCGGGTTTCTTTTGGCCTACTATCTTGAAAGATGCTACTACTTTTGTCCGTTCTTGCGATGTGTGTCAAAGAACAGGTAATATTTCGCAAAGGCATGAGATGCCTCAAACTGGAATCTCAGAGGTGGAGAATTTTGATGTTTGGGGTATTGATTACCAAGGGCCATTCCCTACTTCTCATTCGAATCAATATATTTTAGTAGTTGTAGATTATGTTTCTAAATGGGTGGAGGCAATTGCCACCCCCACTTGTGATGCTAAATCTGCTGTTAAGTTGTTTCAGAAAATCATCTTTACACGGTTTGGAGTGCCTCGCGCAGTGATTAGTGATGGAGGAAAGCATTTCAATGAACGTCATCTTAATTCCTTATTGAAGAAATATGACGTTACGCACCGTAGAAGATTGACATATCATTCTCAAACTACTGGACAAGTGGCGATTTCCAACAGAGAACGAAACAAATATTGGAGAAGGTAGTGAGCAAGAATAGAAAATATTGGAGTCGGAAGCTTGATGACACCTAATGGGCTTACCGTACTGCATACAAGACACCGATTGGAGCATCACCTTACCGCTTAGTGTATGGTAAATCTTGCCATTTACCTGTGGAGCTTGAGTAGAAGGCTATGTGGGACATAAAGGAGCTAAATATAGATCCCTCACTTTCGGGTGAGAAGAGATTGATTCAGTTGAATGAGCTTGATGAGTTTCGACTGCATGCCAATGATAGTGCTCAAGTGTACAAGGAACGAAAGAAGAAGTGGCATGACAAGCATATTTTGCAAAGAGAATTTCATGTTGGTGAAAAGATATTTCTATTTAACTCTCGTTTGCGTTTGTTCCTAGGTAAGCTAAGGATTAGATGGTCTGGACCGTTCACAGTTGTTGAGGTGAACAAATTTGGGTCAGTTACACTGCAAACTAACAAAGGCGAGACTTTCAAAGTGAATGTGCAACAATTGAAAATCTACTATGATGGTGCCCATATTGGGGTAATAGAGGTCGTTGACCTCTTTGCCATGGATTCCTCTTACTGATGAGGTATTACGGTCATGCGGAACCGCTTAAACTACCGAGAGGCAGCTCGGAGTTTGCATTGTAGTATTTTGTAATTTAGGAATTTAAATTTCATTACTCGTATTTTAATTAAGTTATTTCAATGATTTGAGTGATGTGAGGGAGAATTTAACGTTTTTCAAAGGATTTTTGTAGCATAAGACGGATTTCCTGACGTCACGTTAACTTACGTGTGGAGAAAAGGACGGATTCTAGTTCCTCGATCGAGTATAGGCAGGCTCGATCGAGGAACCATCTTGCTCGATCAACTGGGGAGTGAGCTCGATCGAGGCACCAACAATTAATTAGAAGCTTCAATTGTCGAATGTTAGCAAGTTGGGATTTTGGTTCCTCGATCGAGTATAGGCAGGCTCGATCGAGGAACCTGTTTAGACCGGATATCGCGATAAAAAACCGGCTGATCTTTTCTCTTCTTTTCTTATTATTGCTCTATTCTCTTGTTAATTCCGTCATTCATTCTTCATCATTCTCTCATTATTCTTCATATCCTCATCTTTTTATTCTCATATCATCATCAAACCTTCATCATATTTTGTGCTAAGTTGCTTGCTAGTGATTTAAATCACTCCTCTTTACTTATTTGTGTCAAGTAAGTCCCGTTTTTCCCCTTCTTTGGTCGAAAATATGCTCTTTTCTTGATTAAGTCTTATGTTTCTTGCCTTGAATCTTCCATTGCTTATATACAATTGCTATTTCCTTGCTTATTAGCCTTTTATTTGATGAATTAAAAGCCTAATTTTGCAATTTGGGAATTAGGGTTCATAAAATCCGGGTTGATTTTTAGCATTAAATTGGTTAGAAATTGTCTTTATATGCTTGGAATCTTCACTTTTTGTTATATAATTGCAATTACCTTGCCTTTTAGATGGTTTATGTGTGATTTTCGGCCTCAAAATCGAATTTTCCGACTCATGTAGTCTTAAAAACGTGGACTGTTTTAGGCGATTAAATTGGTTTGTGATTGTATACTTGTCTTTTTATAGATATGTCAACTAGTGGACAAGGTAACAAGAGGCCACGGGAGAGGCGCGCTCCCGTTCGTCAGCCGGTGGTATTATAGTCTTCCGAGGAGGAGGAGGAGCTACTACCTATTGACGAGTTTCCTTTTGTTGAGTTTCGGGACCAGGAGCAAAGGGATAAATTTGTGGAATTAATGACTACTAAGACTAACTCGGTGTGTGGATCGTAAGATTTTGCTCATTTTCAAAATTGATGATACCATGTTTGGCATGTTTATTGAGCTTGGGTTGCAGGGTCTTTTCCTTTTGCACGAACTATCTTATCGTGCTTTAACTCTTGAATTTATTAGCTCATATGTCTACCTTCCAAAGCAACATTTGATTCGGTTTATATTGCTTAATGTTGAGCGGTCTTTGACTTTTGATAGACTTTCTGAGATATTAGGCATTGATAAGCATACTGATGGAGATTTATATAATGCTTATGGGTTGTCTGCTGTCCGATATTTTCCTTTGTTTACGGGTTTTGCGGATGAAGATGTGAGTTCCATGGCTTTAGTTAATGTGCAACATGTCTGCCTTAGGCTCTTTTTGCGGTACTTGAGTTATTTGTTATATGGGAGGCATGATAGGAGTAAGGCCTCGTCTTTGGAGGTATTGATTTTGGCTAGTTACTTGAACCTATATCAGGAGGAGCCCTTCCAGTTCTCTCCACCAGCCTTTGTGTGTCAGGCCTTAGAACGCATGACTGTGAAGTATGAGGGTTCAGATTGCGGGGCCATTATTACTCGGATTGTTAGGGTTTTATGTGATTTTGAAGGAGATGCTCCCTATGAGCCTATGGAGGACCTTGGGCCTTTGGTAGATGATGATTATCTACGTTATGGTATCTCTTATATTGACGTTATTGGTGGAAAGGACCCTTATTGGAAGGTGAGGGGTCATTATTACATGCTATTGCCTAACCCTCAGTTGCCTGAAATCGCACCTTTAGAGGAGAATGAGTCTAGGGAGAGACCTGCCCCCGTTACTTATCTGATTCCTGATGAGCTCTTAGTTACTTTACCTGGCTCTAGCACTACAACTACTACTGGTCGGCGTCGTAGACAGCGCTGTAGACCTCCCACTCACTTGCCTGGTTCTTACCAGCCCTAGCTTACTGCTCCTTCTGTTGCACCCATTTCCCACTTTGGTTACCACTTTGACCCAGTTGTTGAGAGGGAAGTGAGGGTTCATGAGGGTATCAAGAACGCCTTGACACAGCGGCGTTTATGGGAGCAGATGGAGGATACTACTATTTCTGGGGGAGGTCAATATACGGGTACTACTCCGAGCTTCTACACTACACCTGGCGATGACAGTCGTGTTTTTCATCTTTATGGTGTTACTGCTGCGGAGTATGGAAAGTTTAGTAGGGATTATGGTGCTCTGGGTCGACCATTCTACACTCCTATTCGTCCTCACCAGCCCACCAGTGTGTTTCAAGAGGATGTTGGTGTACCTATTTCTCAGACAGGGCCATTTGGCCAGTTTACAGCTTCTACTTCTGCTGCAGCAGCTGTTCCTGGAGGTGGCCGTGCTAGAGGCCGTGGTAGACGAGGCGGCCGTGCTAGATGCCGTGGAGGCCGTGTTCATGATCCTGAGTTGCATGCTATGTTTGAGGAGATTGATGGATTTGATGAGGCCATCCATGGTGGCCTTGATGATGATGATGAAGCACAGTAGTGACAGATGGTCACTACATCCCTCACTTTCCAGCTGGTTTGGGGGAGTTTTTGCTACACAGCTGGTACTATCCTTCCTTGTATTTATTTTATTCTATTTCTTATTTTCCTCTTCCCTTTGTTAGTAGTGTCCTTTAGGTTCCTGGATTTTCTGTGTGATTGCTATGCTGTAGGCGTCACAATGAGGACACTGTGATATTTAGTTTTGAGGGAGAGTATTTATTTCTGTTGTGTGATTTATTTCAGTTGAGTGTTTTATTTATTGTTGTGTGCTTTAAATTTGAAAAATCTATAAAAATTGAAAAATTTATAAAATACAAAAGCATGTTTTTATTTATTTTAGGTCGAGTCTTGGTGAATTGTATAGCAATGATGATAATTTGCTTTGTCTTTGCACTTGAATCCCATTAAGTTATCCATGTACATTGTTTTGACATGTTAGCTATGATAAACAAAGCTCATAACTCAAGTCTTGATCGTCACAATATGCCTTATGCCGAGTAAATTTGACAATATTATGTTGGTAAACCACTTAAAATTCTGAGGTCTTTAGAGCTTCCTAGGCCAGGAACATTAATAAACTGGTCTCATTGTTGTTTAGGGTAAAGAGTGTGGTCTCCTTGTGGAATATGTAATATCAAACTGCATAAGTGTGACATTAGTTTCTTAACTTTTTGCGTATTCATATGATTAAAGTACATGAGGAAAAGCGGTTCTTATCATTCAAATAAGCCATACATTACCTTGTTTTGTTAGCCTGTTTGAACCTTGTAGCCATTTCATATCCTATTTCATAGCTACAATCTGGAATTTGCCTATCTTTTCGGGACAGTCGCAGTTGCTTGAGTCTTGTGTTATTTTAGCTACTTTGGTTGGGATTGGGACATTTATGTCATGTGGGTTGTAGCTTTAATTTTGTTAGCAATTGTGTTGATATCCTATGTTGGAAAAAGAAGAGAATTATGAAGCAAAGAAAAGAAAGAAAGAAAGAAAAAAAAAAAAAGAAAAAAACCGAAAATTCCGAAAAAAAAGAGAGAGAAAAAGAAAAAAAAAAGAATTGCTTCATCGGTTTTGTTAGGAGGTCATAGGTGTGCACTAGAGTCTAATGCACTTTTGGAGAGTCTCTATATTCTCTCATATGTTGTCATAGTTGAGATGATTTCTCTAGTTGGGATGGTTATGATTATTTTTATTAGAATTGGTTATTGGTTTAGCGTTGCGACTACCGTCTTAGCCTCACATATCCATACGTACTTTTGCACAAACCAATTCTATACCCTTGGCCATTTTCCACCCTATTGTTCTTGATACATGTACTTAGTCTTTATTATGAATGCGTACTAGTTGGAGAAATTTCTATCACATTAGATTGCATGCATGTTTCATAAGTTGAGTGAGTGTCTTTATTCTTTCTATCTTACATATATCTCACTCCTTATGAGTGCATGAGTGAAACCGCGAGAATCCAACTAATTTGTCTTGCAAGATTGAAAAGTATTCGGCTGAGTCTCGGTATCATGTCACATCTTGAGTTGAGCTGCGTTATTCTATTACCCGTGCCTTTGAATTCGTTTTATTTGCATAATCTTTTTGGTCATTACTTTGTTATAGATATGAATAGCTGGGATTTGTATGTGCCCTGACATTTGCTCTGAGTTATTCATTCACCATTTGTATGTTTGTCTTTTGTATGGTTTGATAACTTTGCTTGGGGACAAGCAAAGGTTTGGTTTGGGGGAGTTTGATGTATCACTTTTATACACACTTTTGTAACTCCTTTCATGTTGTTTTATATACCGTTTTCCTGCCTATTATATCATTTATATGCCTTTTATAGTGAATTATCGATACTTCCGCTACTTTATGTTTTAATGCAGAAATGACGCATTACGAGGTGAATCGAGTTAAGATGAGCATTGCGGTTATGGCATAGTGGAATACACGAGGCATGGCACGAGAAACGAGGAGACTTAAAGATAAAAAGAGAATTAAAAGAAGAAATCAGGCTCTTGGTTCCTCGATCGAGTACATGAGGGCTCGATCGAGTAACCTTCCTTGATCGAGTATGCCGAGGCTCGATCGAGGAATCTCTTTGATAGTCTAATTTCCGTATTTTCCTAAAACACTTCTTGTTTGTAATATATATTCAAAACTCATAAGGTTTATGTTTTTTTACGCTTTTATTTACTTTGGACGACTGGAAAATACTTTAGCATTCGTACTTTGTTCTTTAATCTTTCCTCGTTAATTGTTGAGGTACTAATCGTTCTTCATTAATTAATTATTCAAGTTTTATGCTTTCAATTCATTATTGTTATTTCATGTCTTCAATTATGTTGTCATCCATCTTTATTGTTGTTGTTGAATTCAATATGAGTAGCTAATTTATTCATCTAGGATGAAGGGGATCTCGGTTGATTAGAAAGGGGAATATTACATGATTGTTAGTAATATCACATGAATTATCGTTTGATTATTGTTCTTATTATAATTATTTGATTTAGGCCTGAATTGATAATTAGTGTAGCGAAATAATACGTTCACCGACAGGGTTAGAATTAATATAGGCTTGCGATAATCAAATAGATTGTGTTTAATATTAGCGATTGCATGTTAGTTTTAATCTAAACGACATAATAGAATTAATCAATCTTATGACCTTAGATAATTTGATTAACCTTGTAATTAATTAAGAAACCCCATATAATTGACCTAGTGAACCGGAATCCTAGACTCTTTAATATTATTGTTAATCACCTTTTAATTACTTGCTATTAGTTGATAGAAAACAAACAAACCAAAACCCCCCAGAAATTGTTACCTTTAAGACACTTTAAATATTAGCAAACTGATTATTACCGCCTCCTTGTGGATTCGATACCTGTTTTACCACTAGCTATTTTGTTAGTTCTGAGTTAGATTTATTTTGATATAGGTAATACAACTTTAGCCCTATCACAAGTCATCTGCAAACAACACGTGATTAAGCTTGATATGCCCACACATCGGATGAAACCCGAAGGTATCTTGTTGAGCTACAATATGCAGGATCCTAGAGAGGTACTCCATTCAGAGAGTAAACAACAACGGTGATAGAGGGTTCCTCTGTCTCAATCTGTAACACCCCCTCATACCAAGGTACCTTACCAAGGACTACCCTAGCATGAAAAGGCTGTTACCATCTCGGTTTCCCGAGGATAGTGTATCAAAGTTCCCATTCCAAAGCAACATTTATTAAAGTGTAAAGAGTTAACGATTACATTATCTCAAACCAACTCAAAAGAAAAGTATTAAAATCTCAATACAACGAAAATCAAAGAAAGCTAAATTCGTAACAGCGGAAGCTAAACTTGTGTGATGATTCCCCATGACTGCCCCAAAGCTAAACGACTGCATCACCTGTCACAATCTGCTCACCATCCCCGAATGGATTACCACAGATTTTATAAAACAACAACGGGGTCAGTTACTGAATAATCAAAGTAAAACAAGTATAAAAGATAACCAGCTGATCAACAACTATCTCCGTCTCCCATTCTCACACAATAACCGACTACACACCAAAGTGTGTAACCCTGCCAGATTACCCATAGCAACAGATAATCCTCACCGCCAGTGGGGGACCGCAACCAATCCCCACCTAAGCCCCGCTCATCAACGAGCGATAACCCTGTCCATTAATGTGTACATCCCCTCCTGTGGCGGGTTCCACAGAGGGCGAAACTAGGGCGTGAAGCCATTCCCGCAAGTGACTCCACTCAGCCGAGGACGCACCTCGCGAACCATCATCATCATCACGACACCAACACCAACCCCAATAATCCAACTCCAAAATCAACAGATAATCACAACAACACTTACAACGATTACAATACCACATCAATCTTAATTCAATTAAACAGTAAAACTGAGTAGGGAAACCCTACCTTTTTGCAATCCGCTATGCTGCAATCAATCATACAATATGCATAACAAATACCACATCGTCACCTACAACAATGATAATCAACAATCAACACACATCTGATGACCAAATCCTAAACCCCTAAATTAACCCAAATTAGGATTTGTTATCTTATAAGAACAGCAATAGATCAATAAGGATAAGACACTTACTACGACGATTGACACGGAATAAGATGCTAGAACCCACAATCAACGACCTTTGCCTTGGAATTGATGAAGATGATTAGAGGAGAATGAAACGTAGTTTATATTTTGGAAGAAATGATTTTAGAAACTAACAAACGATTATATATAATCTCTAATCATTTTAATCAAAACCGCGGAAATAACACCCGTCAGACCGGATACTCGGTCAAGTATAGAGTATACTCGGCCGAGTACCCTCTACTCGGTCGAGTATTCCACATACTCGGCCGAGTATTTCTGGGCAGTAAACTTTCTAGGAAACACGACACTCCTTACTCGACCGAGTAGGCCATACTCGGCCGAGTACCAGCTTAGGAAAACTGTAGTGTTACAATCTTCCCTCCTTAAAAAGAACTTCGTCCTAGAAGTTCATGTCATACACAAAACAAAGCATACACACATGCCACTCATCCAACCAACATCACTCAACTCTCATCCTACATTCTCGACGCTCACTCGTTTAACAACGCCTATCTAAACCTCGCAACTCAGAACACAACAGCAACCGTAGAATAACTCACCTAACTCCATAACACCATCGAATACCTATATCATAAGCGTTGCCAACTCTCTTTTACGTCCCTAACGCTCACTAACGAACTCAGTACCAAGATAAACCACCAAACAAGATCAACCACCAAAATGGAGTGTTACATTCTACCACCCTTAAAACGAACTTCGTCCTCGAAGTTTACTCACACGCATAAACATCATTCTACTACGAGCACTGCCATTACCTGTAATAAAATCGACCATCACACAAATCCATCCTTATTCTACACCAACACTCAAACTTCCAATTGCAACCTGTATGACCATCAAACTCTCATGTCGCATCCTACTCCTCTTAAGATAAATGTTACGTCCTCGTAACTCACTAATACCAGGTCCTTTGCTATACCTCCCATAAACCTCATTACCACCGCATGTCAACGATAACCCACTACAACCTCAACACCTACAACCATTCCTATATCCAGGGCTCTCTTTCTCTAACAGTTCTCATGCCTACAATTATTCTGTACTCACATAACATATATCATAAAATCCTCAGTATAACCACTACTCCATCTCTTCCACATTACCGCCAAATGACATACTTCTTTATACATGCACTTATTCCCATAATCATAACTCACGATCCATAATTGTTACCCACACTCACGCTAGATCCTCAAGCTCTCCCGTTTATTGCCGTAAAACGCCTCCATAACTCAACATAATACTAGGTCCCAATAAAAGAGGTTATAACCCACCTGTAGTTCCAGTTCGATACCACACATGTTCCATAATTCTCTTGCCACAACTATGTCCACCAGCGGCTTATCTAAAACAAGATTAAAAGTACTGTAACAACCTCTCACAACTGTGTCCCATTAACAGAATATTACTATAACATGACAACAACAAAACCATACTTAACTCTCTTTCATATCATTCTCTATTCTCACTCCCAAGCCGACACCGGTAAGAAACATTGGGAAACAAAACAACGGCCTATAAGCCCTGACCGACACTGACAGGAAACAACAGTAAACAACCAACAATCTATGACAACACGAAAATACTCGTATCACAACACGAAAAACCGTGCCCAGTGCATAACAACCACATCGATAGTTAGCGCAACTTTTACAATCTCATAACACTGACCCAATACAACTTCTTTGATAAAAGAAAAATTTCTTAGTATCGCCTTATTGAATCACCAAAACACAACGTATTACACAGGATAATTAGATAACAACTTTATGAACATCATACCATACTACTACTCATGAGGTCAGAACCTCACACAATCACTTACACACATCATAGACCCATAATTACATCTAACTATCCAAGCTTGATTACGTAAGTTACCACCCGATAAAGGTTACCTCTCACCCGTGCTTAACTCGTATGCCCTTCCTATTACATTCTCCCATTCGCATTACTATCACTTCTTGACAATGTAACCATATCATCAATACCCAACTACGAGCGAACACCTTATATATCCACATCTTATACTCCCTCACAACCATACATACCAATCAGTCTCCACAAAATCAACTCCATTAGAACAACTAACTTCCTTAATGTAACATCATCCTCAACCACTAGTGACAACAATACGACACCACCATCCTTCATGTGACCGCTCTCTTACTATCACCTCTTTATATAACAATTCATTTCCGCTTTTTGGTTGTCATCCCAAATAACGAACATCAAATTCATCAACAAAATTTACCTCAACATTATTTCAAATTCTACCCTTTATTGTATCGTCACCTAACTCTCCACCAAAATCTCTTATCGTGCAAACACTCTGCAAGTTTCTTACTCCCTTAATACCTCGAAACTCACGGCTAACATGTCGTCTTGAACTCCTATATAACTATTAGGTCACAGCCTCTCATGATGTTATCGTGCCTTTCCAGGATTCCTTATTTTCATGTCCCATAACTTTGATCAACGTTCTCCCAACTTACTTTCATCCAATAATATCAGCTAATAATTCATCTCCTTCCTTCTTCTACCTAACTCATTAGTTATCTAATTACCTTCTTGTTGCTTCACAACTCAAATTCCATTAATTCATATAAATGGCTTCTCATTCTTCTTTATCACCGATCCTCTCTCATCATACTACTCACTCACACTTGTCACCATCAAGTCCCAACAACTAAGGGTTACCCTTTAATTAGTTGTATCTCCCTTTCGTATCCCTAGAAAACCAACCATTCACCCCAAACAGTTAATTGCCCAAAGAATTATACACTAGGCTCACCTCTTGATAATCCAAACTCCCAAACTCCGTCACTATCTACAAATCGACGTCGCGATATAACTCTATCTAAGTTCACTATATTCCCCTCTTCTCCATCCCTCTACAACAACTTTGCATTACATATATCCTTAGGCAACACAATCCTAACCGTCTCCCTCCATAAATCTTTACACATCCTAATCTGCCACTATTCGCATCCCTCATCTCAATCTTTCATTCTCACGTTTGTTTACACGTACATCACTCTTGCCCATATACACATACTTTTATATTACTTAACACACAACTATATCACTCACCATATCTCACAAAACATGCTCCTTGCCTCGATTAGCTCATCAATCTTCCCTTTCTTTTTCTACTATCCCTCACAACCACATATAACACATGTCCTCCCTATCCAACACATGTCCCTCATAAGCCGGCATTCTCCATATCATAACATTTGGTAACTTACGTATCAAGACCGTCACATATATAAAAGAATGCTTTAAGACCCAAAACATACATGTGCACACACTCTACGACTCAAAACAAATGTGAGAACATAGCCATCGACTCAAAATGACCGCCCAAAGAGGTACTTGGTCGAGTACATGGCATACTCGGTCGAGTACAAGATACTCGGTCGAGTAACTATATTACTCGGCCGAGTTTTCGACTCCAGAGGCAAAGCCAATTGTCGCGGAAGGATTACTCGGTCGAGTATTGGGAATACTCGGCCGAGTAGCCCTTACTCGGTCGAGTATTACTTTACTCGGTCGAGTACCAACACAGTTCTCAGCATCATCCAGTTTTCGTAAAACAGTCATATCTCACTCGTTACTTGGTCATTTTCGGTGTGTGACCTATCGTTAGAATCGTAAGAACACAAGCTATCATCTCTGTTTTGTGTGGATTTTGCGCAAGGCAAAATCAGGTCAGGGTGATATTGTGCAGGGTTAACTAGCTCTAATTAGATTATTGGTCAGGTTGACAGGGTACGATATTAAGCTGTAAATAAGATAACAACAATAACAAGACAAACAATTTTATACGTGGAAAACCCTTGAATGGGAAAAAACCACGGGCACCAAGCCAGGAGAGGATTTCACTATATGATTTGAGAGAATATTATTATGATAACAACAATGCTTGTATTTCTCTAAGTAATATGTGTTCTTCTTTATGTGTACGAATGATGTCTCCCTTAAGATCTTTAAAGTGTTCTTTATATAGCTTCCCATCTTGAACGGCTGCATGATCAAGCATTGAAGGCTGAATATTCTCCATAATTGCTGGTAATAATTGCTGAATATTTCCCTCTTAATTACCGTATTTACTGCACAATCTTCATACTTAATGCTGCGTATTTATTTCCATTAATATACGCGGATATGGTCAAATATTGTCCTGATATTTGGATCGTTGTCCTCTCCATGGCCTGACGCCTATCTTCATGTGCTCTGAGAGCCTGGCACCCTGAGAGCCTGGCAGTCAGGTTTAGATGAAATCTTTGATCGGGGTGGTCTCATGGATTTCTAGGCCTAACAATTGCCCCTTATCTCCTTATTGGTAGTGCCAGGACGAAAAAATGAGGAGATAACTTTAGTTTTGATAAGATCACCCAACGGTTAAATTTTCCCTGATTAGTTTCCTGTAACGGCTCTTTTACTGCAATTGCTGACGCGTGGTTTATTTACTGCAACTTCCTTAATTATTTTGCGGCTGAAACCCTAATCTTCCCCACTATAAATACTTGGTTGCTTCATTAAGTTGAACTTCATTAACACAATTTCTTCTCGTCTTCTCTCTTTAACAATCTTCAGTTTTCTTAATTCTCAACTTCCCAAATCTTTTAATCAATCTTCAATAATCTTTTAAACAATGGCTGCAAAGAAAAAATCTACCAGGGCAGCGGTTCCTGCAACTCCTCCTCCTCAGAATCCTGAGGATGTTTCTTCTGAAACTTTGCCTGCTTCTTCTGCTGCTCCATCTCTCGCAGTAGATAAGTCAAGTGATCCTCCATTGGAGATGATTTCAATATCTCATGGTGCTTTTCAATTTAAGCCTACCAAGGCTTTAAATGAGGATCAGTCTCCTGCAAACCGTTTGAAGCCTGAGTTCGAGAAAATTTTGAAGGATAAGGAGATTATCCCTGCTGATGCTGAAGTCTGGATCCCTGAGAATTCTCCTATCAGGGCTGACTGGGCTTGTCCTGGTTGGTTTTGCATCCATGACTGGGCCTTCAGGGCAGGCTGTAAGCTTCCTTTTTCTCCTCTTATGGTTGAGGTTATTAAGGAGATTGGTGTTCCATCTTATCAATTGATGCCAATGGTATGGAAGGTTGTATGTTCTATTGAGAACCTCTGTAAAAACACAATGTTTCTTTTTCTCTTGATGATTTGAAGACCTGTTATGCTGTTAAAACAAACAGTCCTGGCCGTATAAGTTTTAAGGTCAGGCCGTCAACTACTCCTCTTCTGAGCAATTTGGACAGCGGCCATGATAAGGGTTGGGCTGCTGGCTATATGTTTGTCAGGACCAATTCTGTGGGTCCTAACCTGGCGTATTTGAATCATGAGGCATGTGTGGCTGGTGAGTCTTTTGGTTTCTTTCTTTAACCTGCATGTTTTTTCTGTTAGTGAAAAAATAAAAAAAATAATAAGTCATACCTTTTATGTGTGCAGTTGACGACTGGGTTACTGAAACTGAGTATGCTACTCCCAATGTTTCTGCTTTCCTTGCTATCCCTCCTTTGGAGAGGTCCTGGCCTCTTTGTTGCGGGGTTGGTTACCTTCCTCGCTGTTTGAAGGCTGACGGTGCTCCCAGGGCGGCTAAAGTGTCAGGGGCTGCTGGTGCCAGTAGCTCAGGCTGTAAGTCTATTTTAATTTTTCCTTTCTTTTTACCCGGGCTTCCTGATAATGTTTGGTTTGTATTGCGATACAGTATTTCGTGTTGCAGCTACCAGGTCATCTGTTCGTCTTGCCAGGTTTGGCATAGCTGACCTTTCAGCCAGGCTGGCGAAAATCAAGGAGGAAGGTCCCCAGGGAAGCGGGGATACTGAGCCTGTTATAGACTTGACTGAGCAGTCTGACGCTGCCAAGGTCAGTACTGCGCCTGCTGAAACAAGTTCGGCAGCCCAGAAAAGGAAGATTGAGGATGTTGACGTTTCTGCCCCGGTCAGGGAGGTGAGAGCCAGGTTGGATAATATGGAGGCTGCTAGGGTGAAAATCAGGGACTATGCAGCTTCTAAATCGGATGTCATGCTCACTCTTGACCCTGTTGAGACTGCTACTCAGGCAGTTGCTTCAGTGGATCATTCGGTCAGTCTCTTGGCTGGTGCCCTGGCTGCTGTGAGGGAGGTATGTTGGCATTACTTCCATGTGTTTTGGTAGTCCTCTATTGTTGTTACAAATTATTCATACTTTTCTTGTTTTTGACCATGGTGCTGCAGCCTATCTCCATAATGCCTATCAGGCTACTTCTTTGGTAGCCAGGATTGATCTGATGAGATCAGATTATGATAGGTTGAAGTCTGAGCTGGAATTTGCAAGGGCTGGCTTGGCTGCTAAAACTGCTGATTTGACAAAGGTGCAGGCTAAGAGGGATGCTGCTAAGACTGAGGTAGCTTCAAGCATGCGGCTATTGCAGGAGGCCCTGGATAAGAATGAAGAGCTTACCCAGAAGAGGGATGACTTGGAGTTCAAGTTGGATGTTGCCTCCCTCTATTTCTACATCAAGGGAAGGGCGGCTGCCATGTCGGAGCCTGTCGAGGCCAGGGAAAAATGGGACCCTGCAGCTGAGATGGCTTTTGCTGCTTCGAAATATCCTGACCTGCATAATTTGGAAAATGAACAGGAGGTCGACTCTCCAGGGGAGCAGAACGTTGAGGCTGAGCCGGCTAAGAGTGGGGAGCAGGTTGTTGATGCTGCTGCTTCTGAGGAGAAGCAGTAATATTTTTTAATTCTCAGTTGGTATTTTGGCCCATCCAGGGGGATGTCCCTGGACAGACATTATTTTTATTTTCCTGTTTTGGGCCAGGGAGGCTCTCCCTGGCTTTTATGAATATTTTGGCGCCTTTGCCCCAGGGGGTAAAGGTTTATTAATATAGGCATGATGGCCTTCTTTTGGCCGATTTCTCTTTTGTCTTTGCTTGATTTGTTAGTTTCATCCTGTTGGACCTGTCAAATATTTTATTTGCATGATTTGCACATTATTTTGGTTAAATAACCTGCACATTTCGTTTCAATTTTTGTCATGAGTATTTCAACCAAGTATAGTTTTTTGCTATAATGGTTGAACGGGTGGGAAATCCGGCCTGTCAGGAGGGCTTATGTCCCCTGCCTAGCAGGAGGGCTTGGTATTCGGCCTGTCGAGAGGGCATTTTAGACTGATGGTCGGGATAAAACACCCTTGCACCGTCTTGCTGCGTCCAGCCGGTTGTAATCCGTGGCAGTAAACCTAGTCAGGTCAGACAATTATTTCATGCCTGATTGGTCCTGACTTTTTACTGTATCCGGTGGTGGTTACCAACTCGTTAGGCACAGTTAAGTGAAAAATTTTTGTTTCAGGAATATATAGTAGAGTAGCCCTCAATCCTGAATATTCATGCATATAATCTTTTATTATGTATAATTGTTCAGGATTTTAAAAAGTAAATAGATGGGTTAGTTGAACAGGTATAGAATACAGACAAGTCATATAAAGCATGTAGTTCATCAAATAGCACATCAGGCTGAGTATTGATTGAATTTGTACCTGACTGTAGCCTGATCTGATATTTACATATGGAATAGTTTTAAATGAGTTACATTCCAGGAACTTGGGATCATTTCCCCTTCTAGTGTTTGGAGCCTGTATGCTCCTTGTCCAACAATTGAATCAATTAAGTAGGGGCCTTCCCATGTGGGAGCTAGCTTGCCTGCTGATTTCTCCTTTTTATTTGGAAATACTTTGCGTAGGATAAGGTCTCCTTCTTTGAAGACCCTGACCCTGACGTTTTTATTGTAAGTCCTGGAAACTGCTTGTTGATATGATGCCATCCTGATTTTGGCAGCGTCTCTTAGTTCTTCTGTTAGGACTAAGTTATCTTGCATCGTCTTTGTTTGTTTCAACGTTGTTTAGGCCGCATCCGGATGTTGGTACCCGTACTTCCACAGAATGACAACTTCACGACCATACACCAGGGAGTAAGGTGTCTCGCTTTGTTGCGGTCTTTGGAGTTGTCCTGTCTGCCCATAGTACTAATGGGAGTTCTTCAGCCCATCTGCCTCGTCTTCTTTTCAGCTTCTTTTTTAGGCAGCTTATGACTACTTTGTTACTTGACTCTGCCTAGCCATTAGCTTTTGGATATCCAGGGGTCGATGTTACCAGGTTGATATTCCATTCTTGTCAGAATGCTTGGGTCCTTTTCCCCACGAACTGAGTTCCATTGTCACATACTATTTTTGATGGGACTCCATATCTGCAAATAATGTTTGTCCTGATGAAGGCTATTACTTTTTTTCAGTTACTTGCCTGTAAGAGTCAGCCTCAATCCATTTGTAGAAGTAATCAGTCATGGCTAACATGAAGACTTTTTGTCCTGGAGCTACATGCAATTTTCCCACGATGTCCATGTCCCACTTTATAAATGGCCAGGGCGCAGAAATTAAATGAAGGAGTTCAGATGGCTGATGTATGATTGGTGCATGAATTTGGCAGGCTTCGCATTTTGAAGAATATTCCAAGCAGTCAGCCCTCAGTGTAGGCCAGTAGTAGTCTGTCCTGAGAACTTTGCTTGCCAGGCTCTTTCGTCCTTTATGGTTGCCATAGTGTCCATCATGTATCTCTTGAAGTACTAGTTTGGCTTCGTCAGGCTCCAAGCATCTTAGGTAGGGTCCAGCCTGCGATCTCTTGAATAAGGTGTTATTGATTATAGCATAAGATGAAGCTCTAATTCTAAAGGCCCTTGCCTCATGTCTTCCTTGAGGTAGTATTCCTCGGAGAAACCAATCATAATAAGGTTTAGTCCAAGAGTTAATGTCCTGATTGACAGGGCTGACCTGTTCAGGTTTGCTGATGGTCGGCTCTAATAAGTGCACAATTGATATTTTATCAAAAATAGTGGGGGTAAAGTTTGAACCTAGGCTGGCTAGAGCATCAGCCTGATATTCAGGTCTCTAGATATTTGATCTATATCAAATGAATGAAATTTAGCGGTAAGGTTTTTTGCATATTCTAAATACGAAATCATTTTTGCATCCTTAGCCGTATAAATTCCCTTTATTTGATTGGCAATTAAGAGTGAATCAGTTTTTACCTTTAGGTTTTGAACACCGAGGTCTAGACATACCTTTAAGCCTGCTATCATGGCTTCATATTCTGCTTCATTGTTGGTAGCTTTGAACTCACAGCTTACAGCCTGAGCTATTACATCTCCCTGGGATGATCTAAGTACTAATCCTAACCCTGTCCCCCTGGCATTGGATGCACCATCTATGAACATGGTCCATTCTTGGTCTAGGGTTTTATTTTCTAGTTGGTTGACCTCTTTTATTAGGTCTGGTTCCAGGTTAGGGATGAAGTCAGCCACAAAGTCTGCTAGGGCATGCGATTTGATCGCTGCCCTGGGTTCAAAGGAGATGTCATATATGCTAATCCGTACTGACCATTTGGCCATCCTGCATGAAAGTTCAGGCTTACGCAGGACAGATTTTATAGGTAAGTTGGTCCTGACTATAATTGGGTGACTTTCAAAATAAGGTCTCAGCTTAGTACATGACATTATTAAAGCTAAAACATATTTTTCAAGTAGTCCATACCTCAACTCAGCATCTAGCAGGCTTTTACTTACATAGTAGACTGGATGTTGCTGCCCGTCCTGTTCTTTCACCAGATCGCATCGATTGTGTGTCGGTGATGATATGTATACTTGACAAAGGTTCTCCCTTTTCTAGTTTAGCCAAGATGAGGGTGGAGATGATAAATAGGATTTTAGATCCTGGAAAGTCGCCTCATGCTCGTCTCTGTCCACTTTGGAATTGTTTATTTTTCCCGAGGAGGTTATAAAATGTTTTGCATCTCGTCGAAGATCTTGATATAAAGCGGTTCAGTAGCAGCTACCCTACCTGTCAATTTTTGGATTTCTTTGACAGACTTGGGTGACTGTAGTTCCAGGATGGCTTTTATCTGTTCAGGGCTTGCTTCTATGCCTCTCTTTGTGACCATATCCAAGAAATTTGCTCAGTAGAGACCCCAAAGTGGCACTTTGCAGGTTCGATTTCATGTTATATTTTTCTAATATCTCAAATGCTATTTCTAGGTGCTTCACATGATCTTCTGCATTCTTGGATTTCACCACCATGTCATCTTTGTATACTTCCATGATGTCACCTATCTGGTCTTTAAACATCATGTTGACCAGGCGCGCCAGACGTTGCCCCGCATTCTTCAGCCGAAAGGCATGGCGAAAGTGTAACAAAGATATGCTTCTGATCCGTAATGAATGCAGACTCTCCTGGTCGCGGGTGCATCTTTATTTGATTGAATCCACTGGAAGCATCCATGAATGTCGCATTTCGTGGCCTCGTGCCGCTGTTGCGTCGTCTACCATGGCATCAATATGAGGCGGGGGAATGGATCTTTGGGACAAGCTTTGTTCAGGTCAGTGTAGTCTACACAGACTCTCCACTTTCCATTCTTTTTCTGCACAACAACTACGTTAGCCAGCCACTCAGGATACATTACTTCCCTGATCATCCCCGTATCCAAGAGTTTTTCTACTTCTTTATTTATTATGGTGTTTCTTCCAGCTACAAATTTGCGCCTTTTCTGCTGCACAGGCTTAAAAGATGGGTCAACATTGAGCTTATGAGTAATAATATCAGCGCTAATTCCAGTCATATCAAAATGTGACCAAGCAAACCAAGATGATTTATTTTTAAGGAATTTTACCAGTTCAGGCCTGACACTATCTGGTGCGTCAGATCCTATTAAAACATACCCGTCGTGGTACTCGGGTCTAGAATTACCTGATCTGTTTCCATTCTGGGAGGTGCTACATACGTGCTCCTGACAGGGTACTGTAATTGCTATGCCAGGGACTTACCTGCCTTGGAAGGCTTCAAGGCTGCTGTGTAGCACTCCTGGGCTGTCTTGTGATCCCCTTTGATTGTGGCTATGCCCCAGTCTGTTGGTATCTTGATGCACTGGTGATAGGTTGATGGTACGGCCTTGACATTGTGAATCCAGGGTCTGCCCAGGATGGCGTTGTAGGATGACAAGCAGTCAAGGACCCCAAACTTTTCATAGGATGAGACTCCTTCCACATAGGTTGGGAGGTGGATCTCTCCTAGAGTGCTCCTGGTTTCACCACTGAACCCTACTAGGACGCTGGATTTTTTGGTGATTTGATCCTCGTTTATCTTCATGGCTTTCAGTACGTCAAGCATGATCAGGTTTACTGAGCTGCCTCCATCTACCAGGATCCTTCTTACTGTAGCTGTTCCGATCTGCATAGAAATGACCAGGCCATCGTGATGAACATCAGGGATGCCCACCAGGTCACAATCATTGAAAGTGATTGTTGGAACAGATCCACTTGCGGGTGACATAGTCCTCGGTGTCCTGGCTATCTTTTTCTTCTTTGAGCTTGTCGGCCACAAATCTCTCGAACCGCCCGATATGAATTTTACTTCATAGAGTGGTGGTGGTGGAGGGAGATTTCAATCCCGCTTGTGCTCCCGATTTTCTTTATCCCGTTTGCATCCCCGCCTTTTGACTTGATCAGGTCTTTTAAGTATCCTGATTTCAGCAGGTAGGCCACTTCCTTCCTCAGGGTGAAACAATCATCCGTGGTGTGTCCAATATCCATGTGAAATTCGCACCATTTTGAATTGTCTCTTCTGGGAATTGGATTTTCTACCTTCCTGGGCCATCTAACAGCTGTTCCCATATTGTCAAGCCTCTAGATCAATCCTGCAGTATCAACACAAAAGTTATGTTCGGAGATAGGTGGATAAACCTTAGACTTACCTTGATATTCATGAGTCAAGTTGACTTCTGACTGATCTGGCCTGGAATATGGAGTAGGTCTGTAATTGTTCCCTCTGTTGCTTTTCCTATTGCTTCTTTCATGATCCCTTGGTCCACTGGGTGATCCAAGTTTGTAGCTTTTATCTTCTTCCAGCCTGATGAAGGCAAGGGTCTTGGCCTGAACATCTTCGAAGGTGTGGCAGGGATACTTAGTGAGCTCACTGTATAAGTCACTATTTGGTAGTAACCCCTGTCTCGAATGCCTCCACCTTTGTTCCAACGTCACACCTGGGTATAGATACTTTCTCTTTATTGAATCTTGCAAGGAATGTCCCGAGGGTTTCATCAAAGCTTCGTAAACGCGGTAAAGGTCACTAGATCGTTTCTCCAACTCCCCGCTACTTGCAAACCGCTGGTTGAAACTGTGATCGGGTTGGCAAAGGAATGGATGCTTGCCAGAGGCGAGTTGATGTACCATTGCGGGCGGGGCCGGTCGGGGGTCGTTCCAAACCCCTTGCACATGCAAACTTGTCTGAACTCGCTAGGAATAGATGTAGCCAACATCTTTTGCTTGTAAAGAGCCACGTGATTTTGTGGATCCGTGGTTCCATCATAGACCCTCATGGATGGAATTGTGAACTTCTTTGGTAGGTCTACTTTGGCTATTTCGTCTATGAAGGGTGAATCAGCATAGCTGTCAGGGGCAGCTTCTTCCATGCTGGCAGGTACTCCTGGTATCTTGTCGAATTTTTCATTGAGTTTCTTGATCTCCTGAACTACTGCCATCATGATAGCCGCTGCAAATTCAACAGATTTCTCTTGATCATCGTTTTTTTGGCTCATCATCATCATCTACGTTAATGGCTTTGGGGATATTCGGGCTCCCAAAACTGGAGAAATCAATGTTTTTGATGATTGATGAGAATGGGGTTCCTGGTTGGAATCTAAAGCCTGCCCCTTGGGTTTTTTCCAATTTTTGCTTCAGGGCTGACTCGATTCTTTCGATTGCGGGATTTCTCGCTTGTTTGGGCCACTTTTTCTTTCGGCTTTCCAACTCGGCGATTTTTTGAGAGCGCATTCACTGTTCTTCAACGGTGGGTTGGGCCATTTTTGTAGGTTTTTAAATTTTTTGTAGGATAAGAAAAAAGGATTAAAGAGCTAGATGCCCCACGGTGGGCGCCAATTCTTTTGTGTGGATTTTGCGCAAGGCGAAATCAGGTCAGGGTGATATTGTGAAGGGTTAACTAGCTCTAATTAGATTATTGGTCAGGTTGACAGGGTACGATATTAAGCTGTAAATAAGATAACAACAATAACAAGACAAACAATTTTGTACGTGGAAAACCCTTGAATGGGAAAAAACCACGGGCACCAAGCCAGGAGAGGATTTCACTATATGATTTGAGAGAATATTATTATGATAACAACAATGTGATGTGACCATAATTAGCGCATATTTAGCCCCCGAATTAGCCTTGTTCCCATGCTTTTTAGTACATATTTGGGTCATTTATTGTCTTTAGTTCTTTGTTTTGCATATTCTTTGAGATTTTGATCCCTTGGTAGGAAAGGAGTGCAAATCTTGCATTTTCATGGCAAAACGAGACTAAATTGATTGAATTCAATGACCAAGCATCAAGGAGAGACAAGATTAGAAGGCCTTTGTACATATGATAGTAGATGAGCAATGTTGAGAAAGGATCCTTGCTTCCCCGAGGAAATCCCCAAGGATTTTATAAAGAAAAGGGAAGAAAAGAAGAAGAAACCATGCTGAGCTACAATCCGAGCGGATTGTCCTGAATCCGCCCGTCCTGAGCTACAATCTTCTACATCAACCCAAATTGTGACACCCCTAAGACACCACTAGTTTCAATAGAAATCTCATCTCAATTCCCGTCCCTTGGGATCCGAGCGGATTGTCCTGAGCTACAATCTTCTACATCAACCCAAATTGTGACACCCCTAAGACACCACTAGTTTCAATAGAAATCTCATCTCAATTCCCGTCCCTTGGGATCCGAGCGGATTGTCCTGAGCTACAATCTTCTACATCAACCCAAATTGTGACACCCCTAAGACACCACTAGTTTCAATAGAAATCTCATCTCAATTCCCGTCCCTTGGGATCCGAGCGGATTGTCCTGAGCTACAATCTTCTACATCAACCCAAATTGTGACACCCCTAAGACACCACTAGTTTCAATAGAAATCTCATCTCAATTCCCGTCCCTTGGGATCCTACCTTTACTTGCCACTTTACTAATTGTAGAGTTGTTTGTGAAGCTATAAATTGTGTTTTGATTCGGACGTGACCCAGCGACAACATCTATTAAATTGTGAACACGAAACGGACCGATCACAATGCTTGTATTTCTCTAAGTAATATGTGTTCATCTTCTTGTGCACGAATGATGTCTCCCTTAAGATCTTTAAAGTGTTCTTTATATAGCTTCCCATCTTGAACGGCTTCATGATCAAGCATTGAAGGCTGAATATTCTCCATAATTGCTGGTAATAATTGCTGAATATTTCCCTCTTAATTACCGTATTTACTGCACAATCTTCATACTTAATGCTGCGTATTTATTTCCATTAATATACGCGGATATGGTCAAATATTGTCCTGATATTTGGACCGTTGTCCTCTCCATGGCCTGGCGCCTATCTTCATTTGCCCTGAGAGCCTGGCACCCTGAGAGCCTGGCAGTCAGGTTTAGATGAAATGCTGATCAGGGTGGTCTGCGGATTTCGAGGCCTAACAACCTCCATATGGAATTACAGCAATATTATTTCTAGAACTCAACTTATTACAGTTTTAAGACATCCCTACCAAAAATCGGTTTTCATACAAATCAATTTTTCTTAACAAAACAACTTAAACATGAATAAAACAAACAATAATGACCCAATACTTCAAGAAACCAGTACATAGATGAACTTTATCATACCTACATGAAAATTAAACACGACATTCATGTATATAGACGCATGACCGTAACCACATACTACTACCAACAACCAAACTTTAACATCACCATGTTCGTATGCACATGTACCACTACCATACTTCATGCTCAAGATCGTAATAAACAGGTAACATGATCAACATACTTCATGCTCAAGATCTATCATATACGAATTCACAATCTACCCCTCATATACTACCATGTTCCATCACTTTCACCATTTCATCCAACCATTTCACAAAATTCAAGTTACAAGTACTACACATACATGACTCGACATACAACAGTTTCCAAGACTCCCCCCATGTGACAGATTAGAGATTGTAAGGGCCTCAATGCGACTTTGGGACGTCTCCCAAGTCTTCGCGGTAGCTCCAAACAACTCTCCCCGGGTTCATTTTATTTAGACTCCCTAAGTTCATTGGGTTCATTAGTTTTAGGTGCCAGAATCGTCGCTCTGATACCACTTTATAACACCCCCTCATACCAAGGTACCTTACCAATGACTACCATACCATGAAAGGTTGTTACCATCTCGGTTTCCCGAGGGTAGTGTATCAAAGTTACCATTCCAAAGCAACATTTATTAAAGTGTAAAGAGTAAACGATTACATTATCTCAAACCAACTCAAAAGAAAAGTATTAATATCTCAATACAACGGAAATCAAAGATAGCTAAATTCGTAACGGCGGAAGCTAAACTTGTGTGATGACTCCCCATGACTGCCTCAATGCTAAACGACTGCATCACCTGTCACAATCTGCTCACCATCCCCGAATAGATCACCACAGATTTTATAAAACAACAACGGGGTCAGTTACTGAATAATCAAAGTAAGACAAGTATAAAAGATAACCAGCTGATCAACAACCATCTCCGTCTCTCATTCTCACACAATAACCGACTACACACCAAAGTGTGTAACCCTGCCAGATTACCCATAGCAACAGATAATCCTCACCGCCAGTGGGGGACCGGAGCCAATCCCTACCTAAGCCCCGCTCATCAACGAGCGATAACCCTATCCATTAATGTGTACATCCCCTCCTGTGGCGGGTTCCACAGAGGGCGAAACTAGGGCGTGAAGCCACTTCCGCAAGTGACTCCACTCAGCCGAGGACGCACCTCGCGAACCATCATCATCATCATGACACCAACACCAACCCCAATAATCCAACTCCAAGATCAACAGATAATCACAACAACACTTACAACGATTACAATACAACATCAATCTTAATTCAATTAAACGGTACAACTGCGTAGGGAAACCCTATCTTTTTGCAATCCGCTACACTGCAATCAATTATACAATATGCATAACAAATACCACATCGTCACCTACAACAATGATAATCAACAATCAACACACATATGATGACCAAACCCTAAACCCCCAAATTAACCCAAATTAGGGTTTGTTAACTTATAAGAACAACAATAGATCAATAAGGATAAGACACTTACTACGACGATTGACATGGAATATGATGCTAGAACCCACAATCGACGACCTTTGCCTTAGAATTGATGAAGATGATTAGAGGAGAATGAAACGTAGTTTATGTTTTGGAAGAAATGATTTTAGAAACTAACAAACGATTATATATAATCTCTAATCATTTTAATCAAAACTGCGGAAATAACACCCGTCAGACCGGATACTCGGTCGAGTATAAAGTATACTCGGCCGAGTACCCTATACTCGGTCGAGTATTCCACATACTCGGCCGAGTATTTCTGGGCAGTAAAATTTCTAGAAAACATGACACTCCTTACTCAACCGAGTAGGCCATACTCGGCCGAGTACCAGGTTAGGAAAACCGTAGTGTTACAAAACCCCCTCTTTTCTTGAAAAAAACCAAAGGTATTCTCATTGACATTAAGAGAGTATGAAAGAGAGGTCACACAAGCTATAATAAGTTTAATAAATTGGGAGGGGAATTTTAAAGCTTTCAGCATTTAGTGAAGGAACTCCTATTCAACAGTGTTATAGGCTTTTTAAAGATCAATCTTAATAAGGTATCTAGGTGAGGCTGTCTTTCTATTATATAACCTTATTATGTCTTGACAGATCAAGACATTTTCCACAATATTTCTCCCCTTAATAAACCCCCCTTGACTACAATTAACAATATCAGGGAGGATCTCAGCTAATCTAGAGCACAAAATTTTGGTAATGCACTTATAAAGGATGTTACAACAAGCTTTAAGTCTATATTACAGTACACTCACAGGATTCTTTACGTTGGGAATAAGAGTTAAGGTAGTAATATTTACCTGTTTCAATAGATTACCAGTAGCAAAGAAATACAGGTTGGCATCAGTAATGTCTTTCCCAACAGTATCCCATGAGTCTCTATAGAATTGGCTTGTGAACCCATCAGAGCCAGGGGATTTTAAGGCAGGATTAACATAAATGCAAGTCTTAACCTCCTCAGGACTGTTTGGTTTCATCAAGATGCTTATATGATGCTCATTTATCAGACATGCAGCTCTCACAGTGTGGATATGAACAACAGTAGTAGCAGCATTAGTCTCCAACAGATTAATATAGTAATCCAGAAATGCTTGTTCAATACTCTGAGAATCACTATGAAGCCTCCCTTCCTTGTCCTTAATCTGAAGTATTTTATTATGCATTTGTTTAGATTTAATTTCATTGTGAAAGTATCTGATACTTTTATCCCCCTCACAAACCCATTCTACCTTTGTTTTCTGGCTTAAGAAGCTGAGATGAGCTTTGGAACGGTGTCTATATTCTTTAGCAGCAGTATATTTTTCCTCTAAGACAGAAAGATTGCCACGGTCCTGTAGATACCTAGTATCTGTTGAATTCTAAACAAACACTCGACGATTATCGGACTACAACATGCGAATGAATAGCTACGTTTGATCGACAATTAGTATAACTATACGTCGGAAAACTCAAAACGATTTTGAAAACAAAACATTTCCAAAACTTTTCAAAAGTACCTGGAGTGTTTTATACACGACGACAGTGTCGCCATGACACTAACTAGAGTCAAAACCGACACCGGACCAAAAACCGACTCGAAATTCAAATCCCGACTCCAACAACGAGTCAAACCATGTTAAACACAAAAAACAAATATCACAAAACCTTCCATGCTAAGTATACACGATATACTTGATGGTCAAGTACAACAATCATGACATCCAAAACCTAGGATAGATCAAACCATGATTCCAAATGCGTGATAGTGACAAGACAACTCGAAGCCCAAGAACAGGCTCGCGCCTCTTCGAGTAGCCTATACGGCCACGTCGCTTAAAATGCACACAACCACACAATTATCTATAAATACCCCTCAAATGCCACCATTTGAAGGTACGCGAGCGTCCGCCCCCTCTTTTCTCCCTTCAAATTCTAGACTCGACTTCTCAAGTCACAAACCGACACGTATTTTCGACTTACCGATCTAAAATACAAGCCTTACACATTGTTTGGTACCGTCATCATGCATTAAAAATTGACCGACCATTTCAACCAACTACACCATAACTAAACAAAGCAACACTCCTTACTTTACAAAAATGGTTTTAAACCGAGTTTTTTTACCTAACAAGTTTTTAAACTTTTGTCGATTTCTCCTCAACAACCCAGCATGTAAGTATGAGGGTGTAATTAATCCTCTTCTTTCATGTTCTTTTATCTGTTTTTATGACCTTAGCATGCTAAAACATGCATAATATGGTCCAAAATACGGATCAAATGAGCCAAAACTGAGTTTTGACCTGAAATAGGAGCCCCTAGTCACAACTAGGTGGCTCGCGCCTATACTGGCTGCCTAGGTCAGAACTCAAATGTGATTGAGTTTATTATTTCCATTTCATTTCGTTTACAATCGGTTTTTGCAGTTTTAAGTCATTTTTATGATAAATCTCCTTAACCATAAATTATGTTCACCCTTGGTTCCTCATACGATAACGGTTTAATCCGTGTTTTGGTGATAATATTTGGTTAATTACATTTTAAAGGGTATTTAAAACCTTTTATTCATTTGTTTAGATTTTCAAAACAACTATATTAGTCATACATGCATAATCATCCCTGGTTCCACATACCATGTTGGTTAAATCCGAGTATGATGATGAACTTTTATTAATCACAAAGCAATGAACTTAAACATAATTAGTTCATAACAAACATTTTGCATCTTTTCTCACAAAACTATTCATGTCAAGCTTGCAAAACCGAACCCGACATCGAATTTTGTCAACATAATGACGATTATTCAAGTCTCGTTCTTCATATTAACACAAAAATGGTCTCAACGACCTTTCCAACAAAACGGGTTTTGCCACCCTTTTGCAAACAATTTTACAAACAGTTTCATAAACATTTTCAACAACCAGAAGACACCACTTTGGGTCGTCGTCTGCCTCATGCCTAAACAGGCCCTCTGATTTTTAGTTTTCAAATCTGGGCAGGTTCACTTGCATCGCCCTATAGCCCGCGCCTCAATAGGTTGTCTGATGCAGGTCCTGTTTTATTTCCAACACTCGTCTAGGACAATCCCGACTTTCGTTAACCCGAATACAGGACGGATCAGATTGACAAGTCCACATTTTACTTTGCATTTTCAAAACGCTTTTCTAAGACAAATGGATCACGTTATGCACCATAAACCTCACTCCGTAAATGGATGTTTAATTTCCGTCTTGCATGAAAATTAACATTAAATCTAACTTGACATCAATTACTTTATATTTGGATACATAACCGACATAGTAAACTTCACATGTTCGGTTTAAACTTGTGGATGCGCGTTCATGCATTTACCCATTTTATCAACTTTTGCATTCAACCAACCAAGATCGATCAGTAGAGGTCGCTACCGCAGGCGGGATTGGGTGTCCGATTAAAGGGCTTCCCTATACGTACCTTCACCTCTTACTCATAAATTTGGATACTAGACGACCTTATCCAGGGCAAACAAGAGTCATTCTAGAGATAGAATGCTAAAGAGGGACGCTTCCTTATCTTTAGTACCTATGTCAAACACCGCTTTTGCCTTGATTGACCTAGGTATAAAGTGGATTCGAACGGTTTCCAAGCATCCCCCAAATGCTTGGTGCCGACTCCGAACATCTCTAACATCATTTCGAGAACCTTACCGAGACGAAACCGAACGATCTAAAATGATCAGGTCGAAAACATTTATTACGCACGTCCACAGATTGGACTGGCGTGTAGGTGGACTCATGTCCACAGATTGGTGACTCCGCTGGGGAAAACTAAAACACTTGTGTATTTGCGATCCGTAGATGGTGATACTCGAACGTGGTCTTGGTCGAAATGTATTAATTGATATTGCGGTCATAAATCGGGTTCCTTGTCCGGGCCCATAACCTAACCTTTATCGACCAATTGGCTCGTCCCATCGGCGTGAGTTTTCTCATCCCCACGTTTCGAATTCGAATTGCGTCAAGCATACCATTGACGTTACACATTTCTGTTTCGTCAAAGAGCATTTATTTCCTTCTTGCACGAGGCTAGGGCACCGTCCTTACACATTCTGTTTGGATTGGTATCCCTCTCGAAAATCGGATATTGATCGCTTGGTGTGTAACCACCCTTGTTAACCCAAAACCCGTGTCAGCATTATGCATAATATAATGAACTGCGAGTGCTTATGTGCTATATGATCATGAGTCCTTCCGTGTCATTTCCAAACTTTTAAAACACCTTTTTGCGCCGTTATAATGGCCATTTCAAACCTCGGTCTTTCACCGACCGTTGCACACATTTTTAAGCCGTCGTAATGACAATTTTCAAACCGGGTTTTACAACCATTTCAAAAAGCACCTTTTTAGGCCGTCGTAATGACGATTTTCAATCCGGTTTTTCACAACCGTTTCAAAAAAGCACCTTTTTAAGCCGTCGTAATTACGATTTTCAAACCGGTTTTTACAACCATTTCAAAAATCACCTTTTTAGGCCGTCGTAATGACGATTTTCAATCCGGTTTTTCACAACCGTTTAAAAAAAAACACCTTTTTAGGCCGTCGTAATGACGATTTTCAAACCGGTTTTTGCAACCGTTTCAAAAAGCACCTTTTCAGGCCGTCGTAATGACAATTTTTCAAACCGTTTTTTACAACCGCTTCAAAAAGCATCTTTTTAGGCCGTCGTAATGACGATTTTACAAACCGGTTTTCACAACCGTTTCAAAAACACCTTTTTGTGTCGTTATAATGGCCATTTATAAACACGTATTTTAACCGTTTCGCACCGACATAATGGACTTTTGCGTTGACATAATGGACATTTCAAAACTCGAAAATGACACACCTTTTTCGAGGCTTTTCATATCCCGAGGACAACATACCGTTCTCGGGACCACAACAATTTCAAACTCTTTCAAATCTCGATTTTCAAAATGCATGATTTTGAATTTCAAAAAGCCGTCTTTGGATACAACACATCGTTTTCAAAGCCGCCGCAACCCTAACTCAATCCATCTTTTACAAACAAACCTAAAACAACCCTTTTCAACTCGCCGACTCTTCAAAGATCCCTACTGTTCGGGAGACCGTCCGTAAAACAAATGAATCTTTTTGAAAATTTCTCTTTTTGAAAATTTTAGTCCACCACTCCGATTCCGCCTCGTGTCTACCGAGTTAAAGCAAACGTACTTATGGGTCATTACTTATGAATCGTCTTGCCTCGAGACCCGTTCCAACAGCGTCACGCCATTACGTTGAACGCGACTCAAAGTCCGGTCAACACCGTCACACCATAAATCGAGTTAGCACAGAGGCACCATACACATTTGCCCTCGTCTCGTTGAGTCCAAAGTGTCTTTCCGTCCTTTTTGTTGTCTGCGTATAGTCGTTAAATCGTCTCAGATTGGGATGTAACATGAGCCATTTCCTGCCTCAGAATCATGGCCCCATCTTTGAAGAGCAACTTTTAGCTAGCCAGCCTGCTCACAGCTCTAAAAGTCACTCTGGACCGTGTCGAGACCCGTATCGACACCCTGGAAAACAAGGAAATCGGAGAATATAATACTCCGCCTTTAACCAAAACTGAGAAAAGGCTCAAGCTCTTGGAAGGGCAACTCTTAGCTCGTTGATACGTGCTTTTTATATAGCCTTTTTAAATCTCTTATGCACGTATTTCTGTGCGATTCTCATAGTTTTATGCTACGAAATGCCCCAAATTGTCTGCTTTGGTTCGTTTGGCTGTAATTGCAGAAATGGACCTGAAAGAAGCAGAATTGAGCTTGGAACTGTCCCTTTAGCTTGCATTTAGGAGATAAGTTGATTTGGAGCGGAAATGCTGCTGCCTTGGGATGCGTGAAGTCGTCTCGGAAGCAATTCAACGTTCAAAGGAGCTGGCTAAGTGGAAGATGACTCGATCGAAGACGTTTACTGACCTAGCATATTCGATCGAGCAGTTTGGCCATTAAGAAGACCTCGAGCGAATGCTTCTTGTGTTCGATCGAGAGGTGCTATTTTGGAGTTCCTCGATCGGGTGGCACATGTCCACAATATGCTCGATCGAGTAATTAATTGTTAGACGCGAGTTTTTAATATCTTAAGTTGAATAAAATATCTCTCCTATAAATAGGAGAGACGTTATTAGGTTTAGGGGAATTCTTTTCACCAGAAAAAACTCTTCCCTGTCAACGTTACTTTGTTCCTTTATTTTTCCGGATCTCGTTCTATGTAGTCTTTCTCTTATTCTCCTTCTATTTAATCTATTTCTCTTTTGCACATCTCTTATTATTATGTTTGTTCTTGCTATATCTTTTGTTAATGTTTTATTAGTTATTATGAGTAGCTAATCCCTTAATGCTAGGATAAGGGGAGCCATGATAGTAAATCGATGATGCTTTAATTAGTTTAGGAGGTTTTGTTGTGAGAATTGTTTGATAGCAATGCAACTGTAATTGTTAGGTTGAATGCATGCAAGTGAATCAATTAATCCGGTTAAATTCAGACCAAGATCGAGAGATTGGAATGAATAGACCTGTTATGGACAATAGACTACGCAAATGAGGGCGAGAGCTAAGTTAGCAGTATTTTAGGGCGGATAGCGGACCGAGAGGACCTTTCCACTACCCTTCTCACATCAGACCGACTGACCTACCTTTAGCTGATTGTGCAATTGTGGGAAATAATCTGTATACTTCCCTTAAACTGAAGGATTATAACGAGTTTAACAATGATGATCAATGGTCATAAACAAAATACATAAACAAAGTATATGAATTTAGAATTAACCTTCGGTCCTAGCAAAATTGGCCTAAGAACAATATCAAAATTGATATTCACCTATTAGTTGCACCCAAGACGATATGAGATATGTCCTTTGATTAGGCTAGAAATCGATCTAAAATTTTCTGTAAAATTTAGTTGTTTTTGTGTTTTGTGATGAGAGAGAGGAGGCAAGGTCAAGAAAAAGCATTAGGGTAGAAATAATTCTCTCCCTTTCTTTTTATACAGACCGAAACTTGGAGTCAATTAGGAAAGATAAATCTCTCCTAATTTTCGGCCAAGCTGACCGAAATAAGGAGTAAAATTCTCCTTATTTTTGGTATTTCCAAAAATATATAATATGTGTTGAATTGTCATCTAGTGAGGATCGAACCCAAGACCTCTTGGTTTGTGTACCCTCACTATTACCACTATGACACATTCATCTTGTTGATATTAAATACAACTGATTATATTTAATTACGAATTAACAGATTAATTCGTCCAAGCTAACATTATATACATTTAATTAAATATAACTTATTATATTTAATTTACGAATTGACAGTTAATTCGTCTCAACTAATATTATTTAATTTTCATTAAATAATTATCTCATCAACACATTGACTAACTTTTTAGTCATATTGGGCATCAATGTAATTATATTTCTATAACCACATTTCTCAAACACATCCTATAGGTGTGACCTTTAGGGACTAGTTGATCACCGCCATCTGTATGATAATAACATCAAACTTTCTAGCAAGTCAACCGTTATTAGGTAAACGTTAATCAACTGATTAAATATACGAAGTATACCGTTGTGAACCTGTAAGAGATTTACAAATGTTATCACACTAATTTATGGAGGACACTAGCTCCAACAAACTCCCACTTGTCCTCACAAGTGTATGTGCGATAACCGAATCTCATATCCTATAAAATTTCTCCCACTCAATGTAAAACAATTTGCAAATCCGAATTCACAAAGGTCGTATTTTACAAGCGATCATTATCAAGAGTGGTTTCCCCGACTAGAGAGTAACTTAATTGATAAACGAATCAACATTCGAGCATGGCCATGCATTTCAGTTACAACTCCTCGAGTGGCCCTGAGAAATAACTATACCTGATAAGGGTTGGATATTTTCCTCAACTCGAATCCTGCAGATGTAAGCACAGTATGAAATGGCCCAGAAAAAATCTACTTAGCTTCCAGTTACGGCAGACCGTGAGAAAGAAACCAAAGTCACCCAAAACTGCCTTAATCTCAAGAGACAGTCGATAGTCAAAAGAATCGACTCTAAGAACACAATGGATGTCCTATCCACGACCTGGCACCGAATGTTTTTAAACATTTAGGACTCCATTACGTTGTCACAAAAAGTTGTCCTACGAGGTATCGTTATAATCTCGCATCTGTGATCGATCAGTCAACTTTTTGACTTATGGCTCGTTGAACCCACCATCAATCGACTGCACAATATAATAGCCGGAGTTATCAGCTCACATTGGCGATTACGGACCAAAACAAATATAATGTAATTCAGTTCACTTTGTGGCGTTCAATGTTGTCAGTACAATCCACATGAAAAACAAAATATTATAAAACCGATGAAGTTATAAATAGTATATGAAAAAGATAACGTATCGAATTCATAACCAACTACTGTAACTCAGGTACACGTTTAATTCTCATGGAAATAACGTGCCCTACATGCTTATCATCATTCAACGATTCAGTAGTAGAATCTGCTACAACACTCTGTTTGGAACTCTTCCATTTGACCGCAACACCATTAAGAGTGAAGACGAACCCGGACTGAGATTTTGAATCATCTCGATCCGTTTGGAAGCTAGCATCTGCGTAACCAATTGCGTATAGCTTAGTATGGCCTCCATAAGTCAATACCCAATCCTTAGTCCTCCGTAGGTACTTGAGGATATTTTTGACTGCTATCCAGTGTGTTTCACCTGGAGTCTTTTGGTACCGACTTGTCATACTCAATGCATATGCCACGTCTGGACGTGTGCATATCATGGCATACATGATCGATCCTATTGCAGATGCATAAGGCACACGACTCATGCGCTCAATCCCTTCAGGCGTCGTGGGTGACTGAGACTTGCTCAACTGCATCCCAGTCGTCATAGGAAGGTTCCCCTTCTTGGAGTTGGTCATGCTGAACCTCTCAAGAACCTTATCCAAATAAGACTCCTGACTAAGTGATAACGTCCGTCGTGATCTATCTTGGTAGATACGGATTCCCAAAATACGCTATGCCTCACCCAGATCTTTCATCTGGAAATGGTTCTTCAACCATTCTTTAACCGAAGAAAGAAGAGGAATGTCATTCCCAATCAAGAGTATGTCATCGACATACAATATCAAGAATACAATCTTGCTCCCACTCGACTTGATATATAAGCATGGTTCTTCGACCGATCGAATGAAGCCATACTCTTTTATCACTTGGTCGAAACGATGATTCCAACTAAGAGAAGCTTGCTTAGGTCCATAAATGGAACGCTTAAGCTTTCATACTTTCTTAGGATGCTTAGGATCTATGAAACCTTCGGGTTGCACCATGTACAACTCTTCCTCCAAATAACCGTTTAAGAAGGCAGTTTTCATATCCATTTGCCAAATCTCATAATCATGAAATGCGGCAATCGCTAAGATTATCCGAATGGAACATAGCATGACTACAGGTGCAAACATCTCATCATATTGCAATCCTTGCACTTGAGTGAAACCTTTTGCCACAAGTCGTGCCTTATAGATATCTGGTTGCGCGTCTACAGAACGCTTTATTTTGTAAAGCCATTTGCACTGTAGAGGTTTTACCTTATTAGGTAAATCAACTAGATCCCATACGTTATTCTCATACATGGAGTCCATCTCGGATTGCATGGCTTCAAGCCATAGCTTTGAGTCGGAACAGGCCATCGCACCTTTATAGGTTGCGGGTTCATTACTTTCTAGAAGTAAAACGTCATTCTCCTCGACCATACCAATGTATCTGTCCGGAGGATGAGAGTCTCTACACGACCTCCTAGGTTCCTCAGGAATATTAACCACATCATCAGTTGGAGGTACAGCTTCCCTCCATCCTTTCCTCGGTTGTTGGTTCCGGAATCTCCGACAGCTCGAAGGTTCTATTACTCGACTTGTTCTCGAGAAATTCTTTCTCTAAGAACGCCGCACTAGCCGCAACAAAAACTCGATGTTCGGTTGGCGAATAGAAGTAATGACCAAATGTTCCTTTTGGATAACCTATAAAGTATGTCTTGACCGATCGCGGGCTGAGCTTATCCTCGTGTCTCCACTTGACATAAGCCTCGCAGCCCCAAACCCGAATAAAGGACAAGTTAGTTACCGTTCCCTTCCACATTTCATATGGAGTCTTGTCGACAGCTTTAGACGGACTTCGGTTAAGTATAAGAGCAGCTGACAAAAGAGCATAACCCCATAATGAATCAGGCACTACGGTGTGACTCATCATGGATCGAACCATATCAAGTAAGGTTCGATTTCTCCGTTCAGACACACCATTCAATTGAGGTGTTCAAGGTGGAGTTAACTGTAGAGCGATTCCACAGTCTTTAAGGTGTTGATCAAACTCATTTGAAAGATATTCGCCACCCCGATCTGAATGGAGTGCTTTAATCTTTCTCGCCCAGCTTGGTTCTCACCCTATTCTCGTATTCCTTGAATTTCTCAAAGGACTCACTTTTATGCTTCATTAAGTAGACATATCTGTATCTACTCAAATCGTCCGTGAAAGTGATAAAATATCTATAGCCATCTCTAGCGGTAATTGACATAGGTCCACATACGTCCGTATGTATGAGTCCTAATAGGTCACTAGCGCGCATTCCAACACCTTTGAAGGAAATTCGAGTCATCTTGCCAATGAGACATGATTCACACGTGCCATATGTAGAAAAATCGAATGTGGGAATAGTCCCATTATCAACGAGTTTCTTCACGCGTTTCTCATTTATGTGTCCCATTCGACAATGCCATAGATAGGTTTGATCTTTGTCACCAACCTTTAATTTTTTATTATTCATGTGTAATACTTCCATGGTTTGATCTAAGATGTAAATTCCATTCATGGAAACTGCTTTGCCATAAATCATTTCATTAAAAGAGAAAATACAACTATTATCCTTTATTGAAAATGCAAAACCGTCTTTAGCAAGTACGGAAACAGAAATAATGTTCTTAGATAAACTGGGTACATAGTAACAGTTATTTAAAGATAACTCAAAACCACTAGGGAGTTGGATTACATATGTCCCCTTTGAGGCAGCAGCAACTCGTGCTCTATTATCGACTCGCAGGTCCACATCACCTTTTTCGAGAGGTGTGATGTTCTTTAGGCCCTGCAAATGATTACACAGATGAGAACCACAACCAGTATCTAGTACCCAAGTTCCGAAACTTGCATGATTAATCTCAATCATATGAATATAAGATGGCATACCAACAGGAACGACGGGGCCTGCCTTGATGTCCTCACGGTAGACGGAAAAGTTCCTCCTCCAATGTCCAGTCTTGTGACAATGGTGGCACTCTATGTCACCGCCCTTGCTCTTTGCATTGCTCTGTGAGCCACTAGTCTCACCAGGCGCACTCTTACCGTTTCCTGGCTTCTTAAACTTTGGCTTACCTACAGCTAGGTCGCCGTGAGCCTTGCCCTGACCTTTAGCCTTGTTGTAAATCGTGAGAACATCCTGCTTCGTGCTCCCACTCAATTTCATATCCTTCTCGGTCTGTACGAGAAGGGAGTATAGCTCATGAGGACTCATTTTCAAGTCATTCATGTAGTAGTTCGCCTTGAAAAGGGCAAAACCATCGTGAAAAGAATGAAGCATTCGGTCAATGACAATGCTCTCACAGATTTTACAATTCAGTGCCTCCAGCTTCTCGACATTCTCAATCATGTGAAGAATGTGTGGGCTAACCGGTTGGCCCTTCTGGAGTTTCGCATCAAAGAAGCGACATGTATGCTCATATGTAACGATCCTCGGTGCCTTTGAGAACTCGTTAGTGAGCGTGGTGAAAATCTTGTTTGCACCTTGGGCAATGAAGCGTCTCTGCAAATTGGTTTCCATTACAAAGATGAGTACGTTCTTTATCGCACCTGCTTCCATAACGAAGTCACTATAAGCGAATGACTCGTCGGCTCCTGCATTTGGGCCTGGGTTGACCGGTATTGGCTCAGTTAAATACCCGAGCTTACCGTCGCGAGCGGCGACATTCCGTAGTCCCGCCTCCCAGTCCGCAAAATTGGACCCATCATTCTTCAGTCGAGTGGACTGATTCATTTGGTCCATGAACATTTTTTGCCAGGACGAACGATCTAGTGTGGCACTAGGCATTGGGATTGCGTTATTTCCATCCATTTGTTGTAACAGTATTATTGATAATAAACGTGTTCTACACTACGAAAGAAGAATAAAATAATAAGCATTTGCATCGTTTTTATTTTAAGTCTAATGAACTAATGTCATAACGCGAAGACTCAAAAACATTTATACAATTGACCTCCCTCAAGAATTATATAAATGACCCCAAGACTCAATTCTCTGTAAATTGATAAGCTAACCTTTTAGCTAATTCTACCGTTAGAATTCTTGGTCGATAAATTTCTGTAAATTCTATCTATAGTCCATCATAATCACGAGAAACTCTTCGGACTACGATGTTGAGGTAAACTAAGTCAACACAACTACTTACCCAACGTAGAAGGGGTCATATTAGGCCTACCGACGAAGAAGGGATTCATAGATGTTTGCCCTGATAAAGACTAATCTCAATTTCCATTTTAGAGGAAGATCCCATCAACTTAATTTTAATTCATTTTAAGTGAACTATAATCTAGCATGCGAGAATGATTAAACTAAGGTGATGGCTTAAAGACTGTGACATCTGCATGTCCATGAAAACTAACATACAACCTATATGAGTCAATTTTCATGCATTTTAGTAGTAGATGGTTTGGTTTTAGGCGGAATATGATGCATAAAACTAACATGTGAATGAAAAGCAATAAGAATGAAAAAAAACGTAAAAACAGTAAAAGTCCTAGTGTGGCCTATCCTATCAAAATGAAAAATAAATACAAGTTTGGAATCCATCCTTGGACCCGAAAAGCTTGTCTTGATGTTCCATCTTGATCCATGTAGCGGGAGTGAGCTCCAATCTCCATCTTTAGTCTTCTTTGAAATTACAATAATAAAAAAAATTACATAATTGACCTATTTATTACATTCTAATTTCAAAACCAAAAACTAAAATAAAATAAGGAGATTCGAGATCTCATAATTACATAAAAATCATGTTTCCTTCATTACGAAAACATAATTTGACTAAGACCACACTAAGTATTACAAATTACAATCGATTGCAAAATTAAGTACGTAAATAAAATTCATTCATTCGATTCATTCAACACAATTAAAAGCATCAACTTTAAATAAATTAAACATACATAACACAATTCCTTAATTATGTTGATTAATTTATCCAAACCACCTATTTAAATTAAATTAAGTGACAATTCCGCAATTAATCACATTAATTTCTTTCTTAATCCATATTAAACTTGTAATATGAATTCTATCCGTCAAAATTTTAAACTGCTTTAAAATAACTCGGTATCTTTAAATTGTGAACCGATTCACAATAACTAATTGGCCAAAATAAAATAAAAAAAACACCCTTTTTTTTTTTCTTGTTTGGTCTCGGCAGAACCAAATAAAAGAATTTTTATTTTTATTTTTATTAAAATCCCAGCTCTCGGCTGGAAAAAGAAAACAGCCAAATTTTTTTTTTTTTTAATTAATTATCCGGCAATAAAAAAACTTTCCTTTTTTTTTTATGCGGCAAAAAGAAAAAAAAAAACAAAACTTTCCTTTTCTTTTTCTGATTCGGTAAATCAAAATTTTTTTTCCTAAAAACCGTTTTTTTTCTTTCCAACGGTAAACCCTAAAAATTGGGCCGTCAAAAAAATATATCCCTTTTGTGGCAATATGCCCTAATTCAAAGATTTTATGAAGAAAATGTTTAAGTTGCTATTAGGACATGATTTAGCAAATGCATTAACAAACATGATTAATCGTATATGCTAAAACTATATAGCAAAAACAAATTCTTACATCAATGACATGATGATACTATATGTATTTTAACTTAATCTGCATTAAATCAAAATCTACCAATTCTCATATGATAATTTTAACCGATTAAAACAATGATATGATCGATCTAAAGAAATTGGATATAAATCATCAAACAAAAGGAAAAACGAAAGAAGAAAAAAAAAAGAAATAAACAGGCCGAAAGATAAAAAAACTCGGCCAAATATTTTCAGCCGAAAAAAAAAACGAAACCCTAATTTTTTTTTCGAGAAATATGTTATTGTTTACATACAATTTTTATGAAAATCATCAAAATAAAAACGTGGCCTAGTGCTCTGATACCACTTGTGGGAAATAATCTGTATACTTCCCTTAAACTAGAAGGATTATAACGAGTTTAACAATGATGATCAATGGTCATAAACAAAATACATAAACAAAGTATATGTATTTAGAATTAACCTTCGGTCCTAGCAAAATTGGCCTAAGAACAATATCAAAATTGATATTCACCTCTTAGTTGCACCCAAGACGATATGAGATATGCCCTTTGATTATGCTAGAAATCGATCTAAAATTTTCTGTAAAATTTAGTTGTTTTTGTGTTTTGTGATGAGAGAGAGGAGGCAAGGTCAAGAAAAAGCATTAGGGTAGAAATAATTCTCTCCCTTTCTTTTTATACAGACCGAAACTTGGAGTCAATTAGGAAAGATAAATCTCTCCTAATTTTTGGCCAAGCTGACCGAAATAAGGAGTAAAATTCTCCTTATTTTTGGTCTTTCCAAAAATATATAATATGTGTTGAATTGTGATCTAGTGAGGATCGAACCCAAGACCTCTTGGTTTGTGTACCCTCACTATTACCACTATGACACATTCATCTTGTTGATATTAAATACAACTGATTATATTTAATTACGAATTAACATTAATTAATCCCAAGCTAACATTATATACATTTAATTAAATATAACTTATTATATTTAATTTACGAATTGACAAGATTAATTGTCTCAACTAATATTATTTAATTTTCATTAAATAATTATCTCATCAACACATTGACTAACTTTTTAGTCATATTGGGCATCAATGTAATTATATTTCTATAACCACATTTCTCAAACACATCCTTTAGGTGTGACCTTTAGGGACCAGTTGATCACCGCCATCTGTATGATAATAACGTCAAACTTTCTAGCAAGCCAACCGTTATTAGGTAAACGTTAATCAACTGATTAAATATACGAAGTATACCCTTGTGAACCTGTAAGAGATTTACAAATGTTATCACACTAATTTGTGGAGGGCACTAGCTCCAACAGCAATATCATGGTGAACCGACATCCTGGCATCCCTCTCCTTATTTGATCTCCATTCTCTCTATTTAATTGTCATTTCTTTTATTGCCCTTAGTTTAGTTTAAACAACTCAAACCCCCTACTTTGTGACCATAGACAGACTGAATAAACGAGTAGATAGTAACCGCCTCCCTGTGGATACGATACCCAACTTGCCTTTGCTGCATTAGTTAGAGCCGTTTGGTTTTATTTTTAATAGGGTTGCGACAGCCGTGTTACTCGCGGTAACAACATCCACCTCGAAAAAAATCAAAGGTTCGAACTCGTTGGGAATCAACTGCCTAAAAACTTTAACTTAACTGATGTGCCTAAGTTAAAAGGAGTGGAGGACCCTCTAAATCACATCTTGGCCTTCAAGGATTACATGTCCATCAAAGGGGTCAAACATGAACTCTTCACCCGGATCTGAAAACAAAGCATCATACGAAGACTTCTACACTGTATAGCAACAAAAATTTGATCGAACTAGCTACACAGTGTTCGATCGAATAAATTATATGAGGGAGGGCTCGATCGAACAGAATTCGACATTCGATCGAACACTTTGCATGAGGAGCCACTCGATCGAGCAGTTATATGTGATCGATCGAGCACTATTCACCACAAAAGCTCTCGATCGAGTACAATTTTTGCTCGATCGAATACATTGGTCACGGAGAGCTATGCTATGTGATCTAGGTCCGTTTCGGATGACTATATTAAAGAAGACAATGGTTATGGTTGATCGGAGCCATTTGGTGTTCACAATTAAACATATGTGGTCGTTGGTCAATGGTCGATACAAAACACAATTTATACTTCACAAACAACTCTACAATTAGTAAAGAGGCAAGTAAAGGTCGGATCCCAAAGGACGGGTATTGAAATGAAGATTCTATTGCAACTAGTGGTGTCTAGGGGTGTCACGAATTGGGTTGATGTAGAAGGTCACTAAACTAGAATAACAATGAAATAAACTAGCAAGATAAATGAAATAAGGGGTGTAAACAATTGATTAAAAGCACTAGGGCGTCATGGGTTCATAGGGGATTCATGGGATATGATCATACAAACATGTTCTCAAATTATAAGCAAGCAATTATTGTTGTGATGGATCGAGTTGGGTTATGTCTTACAATCCTAGGAAAGTTTGGGTCCCGGAGCCGAATCTCTTGGATTGTACAACACCTACAAGTCGACTTAATCTTCCCTACTCAACACATGCATGGTCTAACAAGACTCGAGTTGGGTTATGTCTTACAAGTCAAGTTGAAAGGATAGAAGATGATAGTAAATGCAAGGATTCATAGGCTTAGCATTTCATCAAATATAACATGTGCATGTATTAAGATCAAAACAAGCAAGCAAATAAGATATGAAAGCATATTAATTTAAGCATGAATCATTCCCCATGTTGGTTTCCCTAATCACCCATTAAACCCTAGCTAAGAGACTACTCACTCATTATCATATTGATCATGCTAGAAAGGTTGTCAATCATACTAACATAATGAAACATGATGAATAAATGAAAGTAATTAGCAATAATTAAAAAGGGATTAAGAGATTATACCTACTAATGATTCCAATAATAAGGATGCAAAGAATAATAGAAGAGCTTGATGATTGATGGAAGGTTGTCAATCTCCCAATAAACCCAATAATCTTCTAATTACCCAAAATAAATGAAGAACAAGAGAGAGATTCAAGAACTAAAACTTGGATTAAAACTAGATTAATATTTGATTACAATGTTGAAGAGAGATTTGATTGATATTAACTACTCTAAATCTTGATAAGAAGAACATGCTCCTCTAATTAGACTAATGGGGTATTTATAGTGAAAATTAGGGAGGATGCATTAGGGTTAACTAAGGGCTAAACTAGTAATTACACTTTTTAAGTTGAGCAAGGAGCCTCCGGGATTATCCGAGAGAAGGGCTTCTCCATTTCGTAGTTAGAAGAACGGTTATCTTTGTCTTTGTGATCCGTGCGGGCCGGGAGTCGGGACGGCCGGATCTTGGGTGGACGATCCGAGCGGATCAAGGAACAAGACGCTCGGACTGGGCATGGGGAATCCGAGCGATTCTGGTGAGGACGCTCGACTCGGCAAGGACGGACGGATTCTCTACAATCCGTTCGGATTGTAGTTCAGCAACTTTCCTTCTTCTTTTTCTTCCCTTTTCTTCACGAATTCCTTGGGGATTTCCTTGGGGACTCAAGGATCCTTTTCTCAACAATGCTCTTCTACTATGCTATGTACAAAGGCCTTCTAGTCTTGTCTCTCCTTGATGCTTGGTCATTGAATACGATCAATTTAGCCTCGTTTTGCCATGAAAATGCAAGATTCTTACTCCTTTCCTACCAAGGGATCAAAATCTCAAAGAATATGCAAAACAAAGAACTAAAGATAAGAAATGACCCAAATAGGCACTAAAAAGCATGGAAACAATGGTAATTTGGGGGCTAAATATGCGCTAATTACGGTCACATCAAATATCCCCAAACCGAACCTTTGCTCGTCCCGAGTAAAGAGGTGACAAAGACTAGGACCAATACTAATCTAACCTAATAATAATAGCCGATATGAGACAATTAGCGGGTCTCACTCCGCCCCTTCAACTCACAACAAGACAACCATGAGGTAGGATGCCTTCTTGCAAGGCAAGGTGGGTCTTGCCAAAATGGCGACACATCCAAACATTAGGCACACAAAAACACATAATGGATGCATCTACAAAAAAGAATAGCCACTTTCCTCATCTAAGCGGCGGAAATTATCTACAAGGGAAGCAATTCAAGGGTACACAATCCTTCCTAGATGCAATTTGTTCAAACTACTAAGCCTAGAAGGATACCAATAAATCACCTCCAAAAGGTGTCAAGCTAGGGTACCTTTGTCCTCAATCGTTAAATGCTTTTGTCAAGAGTGAACTCCCTATGGTGTTAGAAACACTGGAGGATCGCGGAATTCCCCCTCTTGCCTAGACAAGAAGAAGGGTCGTCCCCTCTCTACCATGCACAAAAATGGATACGATGGATAAAGGGATCGATAGATATTTGAGTTTCACTTTGGGAGTTTGCTTTCATTTTTGTTTTCCCCCCAATTTCATTGGCATTTGACATTTGAGAATACTTTCTTTTCCATTTCTTTTGATTTTTGGCATTTCAATACTTGACAACTTTTTGCGTTTCTTTTTGAACATTTTCAAAGTCACCCCAATTAGTAACGAGGGTGCCTTGTATTTGAAGCTTAGGAGTCTATTTTTGCTCCTCTTTTCATTTGATGCATTTTTGCAAACTTTTTCTTTTCTTTTCATTTCATTGAACTCAAATTGATTTCTTTTTGTGCCCATTCCCTTTGATGACAAAAATTTATGGTAGAACATGGATGAATGATGGAAGTATGCATGGTTTCAAGGGTCACCTTGGAATAAACGGTAGCCAAGGAGTTATCACACCACAAGGTACTCTTGACTCGGCCTTAAACCATGGGTCAAAGGATACTAGCATGACACATCCTAGGGTGTTTTACAAGCATTCTAACAAGCAAAGTCTTAAGAATAAAAAGCATCTACTAGGGCCTATATACACTTGTCAAGCTTCCCAAATAGACGGTTTCGCAAAATTTTTCTAACATGCAACTACATGCCATGATGCAACTAACATATAAACATCCTAATGCATATGATTCTACCAACTAATATGCCAAATAAACTAAATGCAAGTCCTAAATTCACATTGTTATACCGCATCAATCAAAATAAAGCCACATAGTCATTAACATAAAGAGGAAAAAGGAGATTGGAAAGATCATACCATGCGGTCTTCAATATCCTCATGTCTCGGATGTGGCGTAGTCAATCAATGTGAACAAGGATGAAACAAACACAATATATACAAGACAATATATCCAAAGGAAAATGAACTTGTTTTTGGTTTTTCAATTTTTCAAATTTTTATGATTTTTGAAAATTTTCAATTTTTATGGTTTTTGGATAAAAGTTAAGTGTTAGAATTCCCATCCCCACACTAATATGGGCATTGTCCTCAATGGCCAAAATGATGGAAATTATGCAAAATGATGCATGATTTTCTATACTAAATGCAATTCTATACTAAGCTATACTACATGATGCATGGTTTTTGTTATGACGGAGAGGATAATTTAGATTACCTCCCGTTGCGTATGCATTAACTTCCCCAAACCAAGTAAGACACTATTGCTAATGTCAAAGCATGGGGGAGTTCATGCACACACTATGCTATGCATGAGACTAGATTGTCATTTTGGATTTTCAAAAATGGGAACAATAAGGAACACCTCAATGGAACCGAGGTGTGAGTCCTTTGATGTTGCTAGGACTAAACCAATCAATGATCAAAATGAAATAAAGTACAAAGAGATATAGACAAACCATGGGAGAGTAGGAGTCTCCAAGGCTAGTCTTCCATCATGCTATCATCATCACCACTTCCCTCATGAGAAGTGGTCACATTGCCACTTTCCTTGGCACTTTCTTCATTGCTTTCTTCATCATCATCTTCACCATCTCCTTCTTCATCTCCACTTGCTTCTTCCACAATGTTATCATCAAATTCTTCACCATTTCCAACAACCTCATTGTCTTCCACCACGTCCCTAGATGCACCCGGAAATAAGGCTTCTTTATCCGCCCAACTAGGCAAAGGACAAGATGGATCAAGGAGTCCTTGCCTAGCTAGATGTAAGAGGGGAGGATATTGAGCCAAATAGGCATTCTTCCGATCTTCATAAGCTTGCTTGTGCATGGCTTGCATTAGAAGAGTTACATAATCTTTTCCAATTTCAACTCCTTGCGGTTTGAACTCTTCATAATCATAGGGGTAAGGTGGTATAACAATGGAAGAAGAGGGAGTTTCATGATCACCCTTTTGTTGTTGAATGATGTACTCGGCGTCCTTGGATAGGGGAAGTAAATAGTTGGTCCGGTGGACACTAAGATGGCAAATCTTTGCGGGTAAAGTGAATGATCGAGCCTCACTAGTAAGCCACCCAAACTTGGTATCAAGGGGATTGTGAGCAACCCACTTAAACTTGTTAATCAAGGTAGACATATCAATAAGATGGCCACCATCCTTAGCCTTGTACTTGCTATCCTTATTGAAATTAGGATCAAAGTGCTTGGCTAGGACCGTGACTAGGCCGCCATTAACAATTACGGTTTGACCCTTCTTCCCACTATCTACATGGAGCCATCTATCAACCAATAGCCTCAAAGAATTGTAAGGCTTGGTATGAATTCTTCCAATATTCAAAGTTGATTCAAGGAGAATAAAATCGAGTCCCGTAAAATGATTGGTGTCTTTCCTAGAAATTATGGTATTTCCCACAACTTTGTGCCATACTCTTATGCCCGGATGATGGACCAAAAGAGCACGACAAGCTTTAAAATCTTCAAATTTCTTCCCGGAGATTGCCTCCCAAAGAGGCTCGGGATCATACTTCCCATATTGCTTATAAAATTTATGTTCATCGCTAAGACCCAAAATTTTACCCAATTCCGGAAAGGTAATGCGTCTACTAGTGTTAGCTAGACGAAACTCAATATTTTCCCTATTCTCAACTTTTGTCACTTTTAAAGAACTTAAGAATTCCAAAACAAGGGAGGGGTATGTTACTTCCTTCATTTCAAACAATTTCTTCAAACCCATGGCATTGAAAAAGACTCTTGTTTGCTCAAGAACACCTAACTTCTCTAAAGCATCTTGACATATGAATTTGGTGGATTGGATTTGTTTCATAGCAAACTTGACAAATGTATCTCTATGGGCATCGGAAATGAAAGTTACCTCCGGATAATGCAAGAGTTGGTTAATTACCGGAGTAGAAGGTGATGCTTCCATAGAAATTTGTTGAGGTGGTTGCACTTCCAAGCTTGGTGTTGCTACCACCATTGCCATAGCTTTCTTCATTTGTAGAGCTTTTTGCCTTTGAGAGAGAGATGTAGTCTTTGGTGCCTTTGCTTTTGCTTTTGTTGCTCCCTTTGTTCTTGCCATTTGATGAGCTAACCAAGTAAAGAGTCAAAAATCTTCAATTTGTAGAATGCCCAAATCGATTTGAAGGTGAAAGGCTTTGCCTTTATAAGAACAAAAATCGATTCAAAGGTGAAGATTTTGTGCTTGGTTTTGATTTTTGATGAAGATGGAGTGATTAATTTGTTGTTTGAAGGATGGTTTGATTTGATTTTGGTGAGTTTTGATGAGGGTTTTTGTTTTTGAGATGGAGAGGATGAGGGTTTTGATGTTATGGGTAGTGTTTATGAGTGAATGAATGAATGAATGAAGGTGGGGGGGGGGGGGGGTATTTAAAGAACTCGACAATATTAGGACGCATGCGCAATCCGTGCGGATTAGGCGCAATCCGTGCGGATTCTTCAGCTTCAAATTTTCAAAAATCCCGCCTAGAGACGGGCGGATTCTGGGGAATCCGCTCGGATTCTTCGAGATGAGACGGGCAGATTCTTGTCAGGACGGACGGATTCTTGTCCAGAGATTTTTCTTTGTTTTTCTTCAGCCTCAAGACGGGCGGATTATCCATAAGACGGACGGATTCTGTGAGACGGGCGTCTTTCCAGAAATCCGCTCGGATTCTTCAACAGACAAGAATTTTGCAGTTTTCAGCACAGCCCAAGACGGGCGTCTCCTGAGCAGGACGCTCGGATTTCTTCAGACGGGCGGATTATCGGGAATCCGCTCGGATCCTTGTCCTTTGTTCCCGGATTTACCCTATCATTCTTTCTTTCTTTCTTTCAAATCTTGTGTTCTTCATTGTGGGGGCACTACTAAGGCATGAATAGCCTAGGCAATTGCCATCCCCACACTAAGGTAAAGCACTACACATCAATTTAAAATCATTAGTCCCTCCCTCACTTCTCTCTTTTCATGACAATTATTTTGATCAAAGTAAATAAAATCCAAAAATGACAAAGATGCAATACAAAAATTAAAAAGTAAGTTAGGGAGTTAGAAATATTTACAAGTGGTGGTTTAGGGAGGACTCCACCAAACTCTCATTCTTGATGAGATGTCAAGGGGGCATGTTCAAGGTGTTGTTGATGTTGCTCAACACCTCGAAGAAATAATTAAAAGCTTGTTCATTGTTGTGGTAGAGGTCCTCAATAGACCGTGGCCCTTGTTGTTGATCATGATCGATGGCATGCCCAATGTAGGGATTAAAGATCCCTTCAAATTCGTCGTCCCAAAGACCACAAACTTCATTGAGTTGATCATTGAAAATCTCTTGCTTGGATGGAGACAACTCTCCCAATTTCTTCTTTTGGCCAATGAGGCCATCATCTTCTTCCTTGGTTGATTTTGATGAGCTTTGCAAGCTCTCCTTGCCACAATTCACTTGCTCTTTGAATGGAGCATCTTCAATTTTCTTCCTCCATTGGAGTTCCGATTTCTTCCTTTCATCTTTTCGGCTATAGTGATCGATCATGAAACATGGCTCATGCAAACGAGGAGCTCTCATGGTCTTGTCAAGATTAAAAGTTATGCTTTCATCTCCCACTTCTAGAGTGAGCTCTCCATGTTTCACATCAATCACCGCACCCGCGGTGTGTAGGAAAGGTCTTCCTAAGATAATCGGAATGTTGGAATCTTCCTCCATATCAACAATGACAAAGTCCACCGGGATGAAAAACTTCCCAATTCGCACCGGGACATCTTCCCATATCCCTAATGGTGTCTTCGTCGATCTATCGGCCATTTGAAGAGTGATATTGGTACATTTAAGCTCTCCCATTCCCAACCTTTTACTTACCGAGTACGGCATGACACTCACACTAGCCCCTAGATCACATAAGGCTTTGTTGATCGTTGTGTCGCCAATGGTACACGGTATTGAGAAGCTTCCCTGATCCTTTAACTTTGGAGGTGAACTCCCTTGAAGTATTGCACTACTCACCTTAGTGAAGGCGATAGTCTCAAGTTTCTGGATTGACTTCTTCTTTGTGAGGATATCTTTCATGTACTTTGCATAGGCCGGAACGTGATTGATTAATTCCGTGAAAGGAATTGAGACTTCTAAATTCTTCACAATTTCCATGAATTTTCCAAGTTGATCATCAAATTTGGGCTTGGCTTGACGACTTGGAAAAGGAAGTCTAACCACAATGGGCTCCTTCTCTTTGGCTTTGTCTTCATTTTTCTTTGAACTTTCTTCTTTCGATGATTCCCCTTCTTTGGGACCTTGCACCACAACTTCATTCTCACTAGCTCTCACAACTTCATTCTCAACTTGCTCCTTCGGTGCTTCATATGTTGTACCACTTCTCAAGTGAATGGCACTAACCGTTTCATGTCTAGGGGGATTACCTTGAGGCGGTAATTGCCCCTTTTGCCTTTGTGAGTTTGAGGATGCTAGTTGGGTCAATTGTGTTTCCAACATCTTGGTGTGAGCTAGAATGTTGTTGATGGTGGTATCCTTTGCTTGGCTATCCTTTTGCATTTGGGTGAAAAACTCTTGTTGATTTTTTTGTATTTGAAGGACCGCTTTTTGGACATCAAAATTTTGGTCATTGTGGTGATTGTATGGATTTTGATTTTGGTAACTTTGGTTTTGATTGAAAAAGGGTCTTTGATTTTGATTTCTCATGGGTGGTGGAGTGTATGTTGGTTGAGGATTTTGGACATTTTGGCTCTTGTATGAGAGATTTGGATGGAACTTGGTATTTTCATTGTAAAAATTTGAATAAGGGGTGCCACTTTTGTAAGCTTGGAAAGCATTAACTTGTTCGGTCGTTCCCCTACATTCACTTGAGTCATGACCCAAGGTTCCACAATTCTCACATATCCCGCTTGGGATTGATGAGGATGCCGTCATGGCATTGACATGATGCTTTGATGATTTTGAGTTTTCCTCAAGCCTAGCCATAGCTTGTTCAAACTTCAAGTTGATTGCGTCAATGTGAGCACTAAGTTGAGCACCCAATTGAGTAACGGTGTCCACTTCATACTTTCCTCCTCTAGTAGCCTTGCGAGGCCTACTATATTGCGAATTATGGACCGCCATTTCCTCAATCTTGTTCCATGTTTGATTGTCATCAACTTCGGTGAACATTCCATTTGATCCCATATTGAGAATGTTCCTTGAATCTTCATATAAACCATTCCAAAATTGTTGCACTAAAAACCATTCGCTAAGTCCATGGTGAGGACATGAGCGACAAATACCTTTGAACCGCTCCCAAGCTTCATACAAAGACTCTTCATCCCTTTGCTTAAAACCCGTAATTTGAGCTCTTAGCATATTGGTCTTTTCCGGTGGGTAGAATTTTTTGTAGAAAGCTAGAGCTAACTTCTTCCAAGAATCTATTCCAAGAGTGGCCTTATCAAGGCCCTTCAACCATTGCTTTGCGGTGCCGATTAACGAAAAAGGAAATAAGACCCATCTTATTTGGTCTTGAGTCACGCCCGTTTGAGAGATAGCTTCACAATAATCACAAAATGTTTCCATATGAGAATGAGGGTCCTCACTAGGCATTCCCCCGAATTGGCTCCTCTCAACTAGTTGGATGGAGGCGGACTTGGCAATAAAATTACCGGTGAGATGTTGTGGGGTAGGAGTACCATTTGGTAAATCCTCCTCGGTGGGTATAGAGTGTGACGAGAATTTAGGCATTGTAGGTGGATTTTGTGGGATATTGTTAAATGGGTTCTCTTCTCCTTCTATTGCGAAAGGATTGACAAACTCACTAGTGGGTTGAACAACTTCACCAACACCTCCCAAATTCCTCCTAACAAGTCTCCTATTATTCGTCAAGGTTCTTTCGATTTCACGGTCAAAAGGTAACAAATCTCTTTGTAACCTTCTAGACATGCAAAATATCAAACAACTAGAAAACAATTAGAACAATCCTTGAGGAGTTTTACTTCCCCAAGGTGAAAAAGACACACTAATAACAATAAAAGAAATCTTAAATCAATTAAACACCGTCCCCGGCAACGGCGCCATTTTTTTGATCGGAGCCATTTGGTGTTCACAATTAAACATATGTGGTCGTTGGTCAATGGTCGATACAAAACACAATTTATACTTCACAAACAACTCTACAATTAGTAAAGAGGCAAGTAAAGGTCGGATCCCAAAGGACGGGTATTGAAATGAAGATTCTATTGCAACTAGTGGTGTCTAGGGGTGTCACGAATTGGGTTGATGTAGAAGGTCACTAAACTAGAATAACAATGAAATAAACTAGCAAGATAAATGAAATAAGGGGTGTAAACAATTGATTAAAAGCACTAGGGCGTCATGGGTTCATAGGGGATTCATGGGATATGATCATACAAACATGTTCTCAAATTATAAGCAAGCAATTATTGTTGTGATGGATCGAGTTGGGTTATGTCTTACAATCCTAGGAAAGTTTGGGTCCCGGAGCCGAATCTCTTGGATTGTACAACACCTACAAGTCGAATTAATCTTCCCTACTCAACACATGCATGGTCTAACAAGACTCGAGTTGGGTTATGTCTTACAAGTCAAGTTGAAAGGATAGAAGATGATAGTAAATGCAAGGATTCATAGGCTTAGCATTTCATCAAATATAACATGTGCATGTATTAAGATCAAAACAAGCAAGCAAATAAGATATGAAAGCATATTAATTTAAGCATGAATCATTCCCCATGTTGGTTTCCCCTAATCACCCATTAAACCCTAGCTAAGAGACTACTCACTCATTATCATATTGATCATGCTAGAAAGGTTGTCAATCATACTAACATAATGAAACATGATGAATAAATGAAAGTAATTAGCAATAATTAAAAAGGGATTAAGAGATTATACCTACTAATGATTCCAATAATAAGGATGCAAAGAATAATAGAAGAGCTTGATGATTGATGGAAGGTTGTCAATCTCCCAATAAACCCAATAATCTTCTAATTACCCAAAATAAATGAAGAACAAGAGAGAGATTCAAGAACTAAAACTTGGATTAAAACTAGATTAATATTTGATTACAATGTTGAAGAGAGATTTGATTGATATTAACTACTCTAAATCTTGATAAGAAGAACATGCTCCTCTAATTAGACTAATGGGGTATTTATAGTGAAAATTAGGGAGGATGCATTAGGGTTAACTAAGGGCTAAACTAGTAATTACACTTTTAAGTTGAGCAAGGAGCCTCCGGGATTATCCGAGAGAAGGGCTTCTCCATTTCGTAGTTAGAAGAACGGTTATCTTTGTCTTTGTGATCCGTGCGGCTGGGAGTCGGGACGGCCGGATCTGGGTGGACGATCCGAGCGGATCAAGGAACAAGACGCTCGGATTGGGCATGGGGAATCCGAGCGGATTCCTGGTGAGGACGCTCGATCGGGCAAGGACGGACGGATTCTCTACAATCCGTTCGGATTGTAGTTCAAAGAACTTTCCTTCTTCTTTTTCTTCCCTTTTCTTCACGAATTCCTTGGGGATTTCCTTGGGGACTCAAGGATCCTTTTCTCAACAATGCTCTTCTACTATGCTATGTACAAAGGCCTTCTAGTCTTGTCTCTCCTTGATGCTTGGTCATTGAATACGATCAATTTAGCCTCGTTTTGCCATGAAAATGCAAGATTCTTACTCCTTTCCTACCAAGGGATCAAAATCTCAAAGAATATGCAAAACAAAGAACTAAAGATAAGAAATGACCCAAATAGGCACTAAAAAGCATGGAAACAATGGTAATTTGGGGGCTAAATATGCGCTAATTACGGTCACATCAATGGTGAATCTCCCATTTGGAAAGCCGAGCTGGATGCTTTGGAGGCTGTAATATATGGGATGGAACCCATAAAGGAGGGGAACAAAAAGGTAGCTGAGTTAGTGAATGCTCCTAGCACGGTAGAGGTAATATACTCTTTTGTCAATGATTCCGACATTAGGAGTGACCGACCTGAGGTAGTTAATGATAACTTCATTATTATTGGTATGGCTAATAGTAAACTACCTCATGTGACTTCTGCTTTCTGTTTGATGCTCCACCCTCTCCCGGTTGGACAAATAAGTTAATAACGTTTAACCATATTTGTCATCGAAAATTTGTTAGGTTGAGTCGGTACCTCAGATTGCTTTTATACGCTCCTTTTGTATTATGGTGCTACTTATGCTTTTGTGTAGCATATGCACGAATTTATGATCGGTTGCTAAGAGCTTTGAGTTACTTTGATTGTGACCAACTCGAGCAATTGAAATGAAGAGAAAAAAGAGGTCGTGCGGGACCTATCTGAAACCAGCGCTGACCGGGAGGCAACCCGGATTTTTAGTATTCGTTGTAATCGGTTTTTTTGAGACATTTTAGTTAGTAGTGTGTATTTTTAGACTTTAGTAGTGAGTTTTACAAACGAAAAGCTGGAACGTTTGGACTTGTTTTGTTGGTTCCGTAGGTCATTTGTATCGTGGTTGCAGATACCTCGCGTGAACTCCTCGATCGAGTACTAAAAGGTCTCGATCGAGCATATTTGGTGCCCAATCTCCTCGATCGAGTACTACTGCTTACTCGATCGAGCACCACTAAAAGACAAGATCTCGATCGAGAGCCTCCACTTCTCGATCGAGCCTTTTAGCCTGCCCAGGTTACTCGATCGAATGGGATCTATTTCGATCGGGTACTGCTGCTTTGACTGGAGTCCGACGAGGTTATCACGGGGCTGTTTACGACCTCCCATGTTGTTGGCTGGTTTGAGGAGGTCGTTAATTCACGTATTCCTGTAAGTTTTTCGAGCTTCATTCTTCCTTTCAGTTTGCATTTCCTTTCCCTATTTTTGGGTACAATGAGGACATTGTACAGTTTGGTTTGGGGAGGGTATATGCATCCTTATCTGTGTCTGCATATTGTAATTTCTATTGCATTTCAGTCATTACGTTTAATTTTTTGTGCATTGTCTTTTATTTCTAAAATTTCATAAAATTTTTAAAAAAAATTCAAAAAATAAATCATGTTTTTTTAGCATATAGGTTGAGTTAGAATGGTAGATTTCAATGATGAAATTGCACTACTTTTTCTCATTTCACTTAAGCCTTGCGAAAAATTGATATCTTATTAGCTTTGTCTTATTGCATATCTACGAGTTAGTGTTAAAATATAGCTGATTATATAGACTTGACCTGAAATTTTGACAACCTACTTATATATTCTAAGATTTTAGAACCTTAAACACTGGTCATGTAGCATTGTGAGTAGTGAGTAGTTACTCCTTACATAACATGTATCATTAATTTGCACATATATGAAGTTCAATTGCTTTTTGCCTACATACATTCGGGTTAGTGGTTGGTGTCACATGCAGAGAGGTGCTTCTTTTCCCCTTTCTTTCATTTTTACCCATCTATCTCCACATTTAGCCAAATTTGCCTTTTGACCCTTAACTACATCCAAATTTAGCCTTCCTTGTCAAGCTAGTTTAGTGTATGTTTTTGCGGTATTTTGCCTATTGATCCGAATTTGGTTTGTATTGCATTACTTGGAGTTGGTAATTTATGGAGGAAAGAGAATGATGAAAATGAAAAAAAACAAGCAAAAAAAACAAAAAAACCGTGAAAAAGAAAAAAAGAAAGAGTTTGATTGTTGACGGTTTTTACTCCTATGCTTTAGTTATATCCTATGAGGAGTATTTATATGGTTTAGCGAGTTTGTGTGCCGAAATAAGGGGCACTTGTGCTCAATTTTATTGGATTAAGAATCGGATTTGGTTTACTTGGTTTTGTTAGGTAGCTAGCTTGAATATTACCTCACATATCCAAAATGTTTTGCCTTTTCTTACCCATTGCCTCACTTTACGATAAATTTTGTAAGCCCTCGGCTGTGACAGACCTTGATTGGTTGGAATGTATGTGCACAGTAGTTAGAATTGTCTATCATACTAGTTGCATGCATGTTTATGTGGGTCGTAGTTTAGGTGAGCATCTATTTTTCTTCTTCTCTTACATTCATATGCTTACCCTTTGCTTCATGAGAGAAGAGTGACCCGTGAGAGTCCATTATCTAAAGGTCTTGCAAGGTCGATGGTTCAGCTTTATTATAGACATCCTATAACTCATTTGCATTTGACAGTTTTGCTATAAGTGTCAGTTTATTTGCATTAAAATGGTTAAAAGGGACAACTTGTAGCTAGCTCTGAGTTTTTATTCTGTTCCCTTAGTTAGCTGCATTTAATTTGCTTGGGGACAAGCAAATTAGGTTTGGTTTGGGGAGATTTGATACGTGCTTTATATATAGCCTTGTTAAGTCTCTTATGCAAGTATTTCTGTGCGATTCTCGTTGTTTTATGCTACAAAATGCCCCGAATAGTCTGCTTTGGTTCGTTTGGCTTTAATTGCATGAATGGACCTGAAAGAAGAAGTATTGAGCTTGGAACTGTCCCTTTAGCTTGCATTTAGGATATGAGTGGATTTGGAGCGGAAATGTTGCTGCCTTGGGATGTGTGAAGTCGTCTCGGAAGCAATTCAACGTTCAAATGAGCTGGCTAAGTGGAAGATGACTCAATCGAAGATGTTTGCTGACCTAGCCTATTCGATCGAGCAGTTTGGCCATTAAGAATACCTCGATCGAATGCTTCTTTTGTTCGATCGAGAGGTGCTATTTTCGAGTTCCTCGATCGAGTACTTTCGTACCTCGAACGAGTGGTTTTTGCAGGAAGTTGCTCGATCGGGTGGTTCTAATATACTCGATCGAGTAATTAGTTGTTAGACACAAGTTTTTAATATCTTAGGTTGAATAAAATATCTCTCCTATAAATAGGAGAGACGTCATTAGGTTTAGAGGAATTCTTTTCACCAGAAAAAACTCTTCCCTGTTCAACGTTACTTTGTTCTTTTATTTTTCCGGATCTCGTTCTGTGTAGTCTTTCTCTTACTCTCCTTCAATTTAATCTATTTCTCTTTTGCACAACTCTTATTATTATGATTGTTCTTGCTATATCTTTTGTTAATGTTTTATTAGTTATTATGAGTAGCTAATCCCTTAATGCTAGGATTAGGGGAGCCATGATAGTAAATCGATTATGCTTTAATTGGTTTAGGAGGTTTTGTTGTGAGAATTGTTTGATAGCAATGTAACTGTAATTGTTAGGTTGAATGCATGCAACTGAATCAATTAATCCGGTTAAATTCAGACCTAGATTGAGAGATTGGAATAGACCTGTTATGGACAATAGACTACGCAAATGAGGGCGAGAGCTAAGTTAGTAGTATTCTAGGGCGGATAGCAGACCGAGAGGACCTTTCCACTACCCTTCTCGCATCAGACCGACTAACCTACCTTTCGCTGATTGTGCAATATCATGGTGAACCGACATTCTGGCATCCCTCTCCTTATTTGATCTCCATTCACTCTATTTAAATTGTCATTTCTTTTATTGCCCTTAGTTTAGTTTAAACAACTCAAACCCCCCTACTTTGTGACCATAGACAGACTGAATAAACGAGTAGATAGTAACCGCCTCCATGTTGATACGATACCCAACTTGCCTCTGCTGCATTAGTTAGAGCCGTTTGGTTCTATTTTTAATTGGGTTGCGACAGCCGTGTTACTCGCGGTAACAACATCCACCTCGAAAAAAATCGAAGGTTCAAACTCGTTGGGAATCATTTGCCTAAAAACTTTAACTTAACTGATGTGCCTAAGTTAAAAGGAGTGGAGGACCCTCTCAATCACATCTTGGCCTTCAAGGATTACATGTCCATCAAAGGGGTCAAACATGAACTCTTCACCCGGATCTGAAAACAAAGCATCATACGAAGACTTCTACACTGTATAGCAACAAAAATTCGATCGAACTAGCTACACAGTGTTCGATCGAATGAATTATATGAGGGAGGGCTCGATCGAACAGAATTCGACATTCGATCGAACACTTTGCATGAGGAGCCACTCGATCGAGCAGTTATATGTGATCGATCGAGCACTATACACCAGAAAAGCTCTCGATCGAGTACAATTTTTGCTCGATCGAATACATTGGTCACGGAGAGCTATGCTATGTGATCTAGGTCCGTTTCGGATGACTATATTAAAGAAGACAATGGTTATGGTGAATCTCCCATTTGGAAAGCCGAGCTGGATGCTTTGGAGGCTTTAACATATGGGATGGAACCCATAAAGGAGGGGAACAAAAAGGTAGCTGAGTCAGTGAATGCTCCTAGCACGGTATAGGTAATATACTCTTTTGTCAATGATTCCGACATTAGGAGTGACCGACCTGAGGTAGTTAATGATAACTTCATTATTATTGGTATGGCTGATAGTAAACTACCTCATGTGACTTCTGCTTTCTGTTTGATGCTCCACCCTCTCCCGGTTGGACAAATAAGTTAATAACGTTTAACCATATTTGTCATCGAAAATTTGTTAGGTTGAGACGGTACCTCAGATTGCTTTTATACGCTCCTTTTGTATTATGGTGCTACTTATGCTTTTGTGTAGCATATGCGCGGATTTATGATCGGTTGCTAAGAGCTTTGAGTTACTTTGATTGTGACCAACTCGAGCAATTGAAATGAAGAGAAAAAAGAGGTCGTGCGAGACCTATCTGAAACTAGGGCTGACCGGGAGGCAACCCGGATTTTTAATATTCTATCTAATCGGTTTTTTTGAGACATTTTAGTCAGTAGTCTGTATTTTTAGACTTTAGTAGTGAGTTTTACAAACGAAAAGCTGGAACGTTTGGACTTGTTTTGTTGGTTCCGTAGGTCGTTTTTATCGTGGTTGCATGTACCTCGCGTGAACTCCTCGATCGAGTACCAAAAGTTCTCTATCGAGCACATTTGGTGCCCAATCTCCTCGATCGAGTACTACTGCTTACTCGATCGAGCACCGCTAAAAGACAAGATCTCGATCGAGAGCCTCCACTTCTTGATCGAGCCTTTTAGCCTGCCCAGGTTACTCGATCTAATGTTGTAACACCCCGGCCCAAACCGGGTCGGGAGCGGTTACTTATGATAGCTCACCAGGCTGTGTACATGGCCCACATATCAACACGGGTCCTTTATAGCGCATTTTTTCCTCACTCATGCGCATCCCGGAAACCTTCCCAGGAGGTCACCCATCCTAAGACTACTCCCAGTCAAGCACGCTTAACTTTGGAGTTCTTTCGCATGGACTACCATAAAAGAAAGTGCACTTTGTTGATATGAGTAGTACTTCTAATCCCTTTAAGCACTAGTCATTTAAGCCTATCACTGGACCTTTTCAATTACCGTGGGGTGTTACAAATGTGGTCTATTTCGATCGGGTACTGCTGCTTTGGCTGGAGTCCGACGAGGTTGTTATGGGGCTGTTTACGACCTCCCATGTTGCTGGCTGGTTTGGGAAGGTCGTTAATTCACATATTCCTGTAAGTTTTTCGAGCTCTATTCTTCTTTTCAATTTGCATTTCCTTTCCCTATTTTTAGGTACAATGAGGGCATTGTACAGTTTGGTTTGGGGAGGGTATATGCATCCATATCTGTGTCTACAAATTGTAATTTCTATTGCATTTCAGTCATCACGTTTAATTTTTGTGTGCATTGACTTTTATTTCTAAAATTTCATAAAAATTAAAAAAAAATTGAAAAAAAAATTGAAAAATTCAAAAAATAAATCATGTTTCTTTTAGCATATAGGTTGAGTCAGAATGGTAGATTTCAATGATGAAATTGCACTACTTTTTGTCATTTCACTTAAGCCTTGCGAAAAATTGGTATCTTATTAGCTTTGTCTTATTGCATATCTACGAGTTAATGTTAAAATATAGCTGAACATATAGACTTGACATGAAATTTTCGCAACCTACTTATATATTCTAAGATTTTAGAGCCTTAAACACTGGTGTCATTTATAGCGAGTTCATGTAGGATTGTGAGTAGTGAGTAGTTACTCCTTGCATAGCATGTATCAATAATTTGCACATATATGAAATTCAATTGCTTTTTCCCTACATATATTCGGGTTAGTGGTTGGTGTCACATGCAGGGAGGTGCTTACTTTTCCCCTTTCTTTCATTTTTACCCATATATCTCCACATTTAGCTAAATTTGCCTTTTGACCCTTAAGTACATCCAAATTTAGCCTTCCTTGTCAAGCTAGTTTAGTGTATGTTTTTGCGGTATTTTGCCTATAGATCCGAATTTGGTTTGTATTGCATTACTTGGAGTTGGTAATTTATGGAGGAAGGAGAATGATGAAAATGAAAAAAAAAAAAAAAGAAAAACCGTGAAAAAGAAAAAAAGAAAGAGTTTGATTGTTGAGTTTTTACTCCTATGCTTTATTTATATCCTATGAGGAGTATTTATACGGTATAGTGAGTTTGTGTGCCGAAATAAGGGGCACTTGTGCTCAATTTTATTGGATTAAGAATTGGATTTGGTTCACTTGGTTTTGTTAGGTAGGTAGCTTGACTATTACCTCACATATCCAAAATGTTTTGCCTTTTCTTACCCATTGCCTCACTTTCCCATAATTTTTGTAAGCCCCTGGCTGTGACAGACCTTGATTGGTTGGAATGTATGTTCACGGTAGTTAGAATTGTCTATCAAATTAGTTGCATGCATGTTTATGTGGGTCGTAGTTTAGGTGAGCGTCTATTTTTCTTCTTCTCTTACATTCATATGCTTACCCTTTTCTTCATGAGAGAAGAGTAGCCCGTGAGAGTCCATTATCTAAAGGTCATACAATGTCGACGGTTTAGCTTTATTATAGATTTGACAGTTTTGCTATAAGTGCCAATTTGTTTGCATTAAAATAGTTAAAGTGGACAACTTGTAGCTAGCTCTGAGTTTTTATTCTATTCCCTTAGTTAGTTGCATTTAATTTGCTTGGGGACAAGCAAATTAGGTTTGGTTTGGGGAGATTTGATACGTGCTTTTTATATAGCCTTTTTAAGTCTCTTATGCATGTATTTCTGTGTGATTCTCGTAGTTTTATGCTACGAAATGCCCCGAATAGTCTGCTTTGGTTCGTTGGCTTTAATTGCATGAATGGACCTGAAAGAAGAAGAATTGAGCTTGGAACTGTCCCTTTAGCTTGCATTTAGGAGTTGAGTGGATTTGGAGCGGAAATGCTGCAGCCTTGGGATGTGTGAAGTCGTCTCGGAAGCAATTCAACGTTCAAATGAGCTGGCTAAGTGGAAGATGACTCAATCGAAGATGTTTGCTGACCTATCCTATTCGATCGAGCAGTTTGGCCATTAAGAAGACCTCGATCGAATGCTTCTTATGTTCAATCGAGAGGTGATATTTTGGAGTTCCTCGATCGAGTACTTTCGTACCTCGATCGAGAGGTTTTTGCAGGAAGTTGGTCGATCGGGTGGTTCTAATATACTCGATCGAGTAATTAGTTGTTAGACGCGAGTTTTTAATATCTTAGGTTGAATAAAATATCTCTCCTATAAATAGGAGAGACGTCATTTGGTTTAGGGGAATTCTTTTCACCAGAAAAAACTCTTCCCTGTTCAACGTTACTTTGTTCCTTTATTTTTCCGTATCTCGTTCTATGTAGTCTTTTTCTTACTCTCCTTCTATTTAATCTATTTCTCTTTTGCACATGTCCTATTATTATGTTTGTTCTTGCTATATCTTTTGTTAATGTTTTATTAGTTATTATGAGTAGCTAATCCCTTAATGCTAGGGTTAGGGGAGCCATGATAGTAAATCGATGATGCTTTAATTGGTTTAGGAGGTTTTGTTGTGAGAATTGTTTGATAGCAATGTAACTGTAATTGTTAGGTTGAATGCATGCAACTGAATTAATTAATCCGGTTAAATTCAAACCTTGATCGAGAGATTGGAATGAATAGACCTGTTATGGACAATAGACTACGCAAATGAGGGCGAGAGCTAAGTTAGTAGTATTTTAGGGCGGATAGCGGACCGAGAGAACCTTTCCACTACCCTTCTCACATCAGACCGACTGACCTACCTTTAGCTGATTGTGTAATATCATGGTGAACTGACATCCTGGCATCCCTTTCCTTATTTGATCTCCATTCTCTCTATTTTAATTGCCATTTCTTTTATTGCCCTTAGTTTAGTTTAAACAACTCAAACCCCCTACTTTCTGACCATAGACAGACTGAATAACCGAGTAGATAGTAACCGCCTCCCTGTGGATACGATACCCGACTTGCCTCTGCAGTATTAGTTAGAGCCGTTTGGTTTTATTTTTGATAGGGTTGCGACAGCCGTGTTACTCGCGGTAACAACATCCACCTCGAAAACAATAGAAGGTTCGAACTCGTAGGGGATCAACTGCCCGACAACTTTACCTTAACTGATGTGCCTAAGTTCAAGGGAGTGACCCTCTCAATCACATCCAGGCCTTCAAGGATAACATGTCCATCAAAGGGGTCAAACATGAACTCTTCACCCGGATCTTTCCATCATCCTTGGAACCGATTTCGCGCCAATGGTACTATTCCCTCGACCCGAAGAGCATTACCACTTGGGACGAAGTCGCTGTCGAATTTGCTAAAGAATACTCCGACAACGTCAAAATCCAAGCCAACACCCGCACTTTTAAGGTCCTGACTCAGAATGACAAAGAGGGAATCACCGAATTCCTTACCCGTTGGAAGAGGGTGAGCACCCAATTGGTAAGTAAACCGAGTGAATCAACCTTGGTGGAGAAATTTGTCAGCATCCTATGTCCAGTCTATGCGAACTTGCTGAGGTATCACAATATCAAAACCTACCAGAATCTGCAAATCCTCAGGACCCGTATTGAAGATGACCTACGCAAGGGTGTTCTAGCCAAAACCACAGGTAGAAGCTACTACGGGTCTACATTAAATGGATTTTACCCCTACGGTCAAACAAACAAAATTGACGAGGTCAACCTCCTCGAAGCAACTACGAAGAAAACTGAGCGTCCTTAAAGGGCATTCACCAACTTGGGAAAAACCTATGCCAGCGCCCTAAAAAGGCTCATGGACCAAGGGAATCTACAGACAATTGGGCCCACTCCGGACCCATCGGAAGCAAGGACAACCCGCTTCTGGAACCCTAACGCATATTGCCAATATCACCAAGGTAAAGGCCATGACACAGAAGCTTGCTTCAAGCTAAAACACGCCATTCAAGATATGATTGAGAAAAGAGAATTACGCTTACCTCCGCCAGAAAAACCAAATAACATGATGTAGATACCCAGTATCTGTTGAGACTCCAACAAACACCCGATGATTATCGGACTATAACATGCTTTGGAATCTTGGCGTTTGATCGACAATTTGTGTACAACTTTACGTCGGAAAACTTAAAACGATTTCGAAAATAAAACATTTCAAAACTTTTCAAAAGTACCTGGAGTGTTTAATGCATGATGAAGGGGTCGCAATGACACTAAATAGAGTCAAAACCGACACCGGAGCAAAAACCGACTCAAAAATTCAAATCTCGACTCCAACAACGAGTCAAACCGAGTCAACCACAAAAAACAAAGCATTTCAAACCTTCTATACTAAGATTTACCGGATTCATGAATGGTCAAGTACCAAACATTTGACTACAAATCCTAGGATAGAACAAATCATGATTGCATTTGTGTGTAAGTGACAGGACAACTCGAAGACCCGCGACGTGGCTCGCGCCTCTTTGAGCAGCCCAGGTGGCCACGTCGCTCAAAACTCACACAACCACTCATTTTCCTATAAATACCCCTCAAATGCCCCCATTTGAGAACTTACGCGAGTGTCCGCCCCCTCTTTTCTCCCTTAAAATTCTCGAATCGACTTCCTAAGTCACAATCCGACGCGTATTTACGACCTACCGATCGTAAATACAAGCCTTACACATTTTTTGGTACTGTCATCGTGCATTAAATCACATAACCGACCACTTCGACCACTACACCGTCACTAAACTTAATAAAACACTCTTTTTACTTACCAAAACAGTTTTAAACCGAATCTTTTTCCGACCAAACGAGTTGTTACACTTACGTCGGTTTCTCGCCATAACCAAACATGTAAGTATGAGGGTGTAAAAATCCTTCTTTTATCATGTCTTTACTTGTTTTATGACTATAACATGCTAAATCATGCATAACACGATCCAAAACATAGGATACCTGAGATAGAAGCCCCTTGTTCTGCACAGAGGCTCGCGCCTCAATGGGGTGTCCAGGTCAGAACTCAACCGTGTTTGTTCTCGTCTTTCCCCTTTAAACTATTTTCATATTTGTAATCGGTTTTTACCATTTCAAATATTTTCGAACCCTTTTGTTTATTTTTACAAGTTTTAACCATAAAACGTTTTTCACCCTTGGTTCTTAATACCATAACGGTTTAATCCGTGTTTCGATGATAATATCTTGTTAATTACATCTAAAAGGTATTTCAAAACCTTTTATTTCATTTCTTTACATTTTCAAAACAAACATATTAGTCGCCAACACAAAGTCATCCTTGGTTCTACATACCATGCCGGATTTTAACCCGGGTACGATGATGAGTATCGACTAAATTATATTCAAATGAACTTAAAACAATTAGTTCATAATTATTTTCGTAACTATTCATATCAAGCTTGCCAAGTCGAACCCGACACCGAATATCATCAAAATAATGATGATTATCCTAGTCTCGTTCCTCAAATCAACAAACGCGGTCTAAACGGCCCTTTCAAACCAAATCGGGTCAAATACCCATTTTTCAATACGTTTTATAAACGTTTTTCAAATGGTCAGAGCACGGCATATAACCGTTGGCTGACCCACGCCTAAGCACGCCTTTTCTTTCTTATTTTCAAAACTAGGGGAGGCCCCCTTACACCACCGGCATGCTCGCGCCTCATATGGCCGCCTGGCACAAGGCCTGTTTCTTTTCCAGCATTAGTCTAGGACGTTCCCGACTCCGGCTAACTCGGATATAGGACAGATCAGACGACTAATTTACTCATTCAAAAATCATATTTTCAAAACGCCTTACTAAGACAAATGGATCACTTTTTGCACCATAAACCTAATACGGTATATGGATGTTTAATTTCCGTCTTGCATGCAAATCAACCATAAATCCAACTCGACATCTTATACTTGATACTTGGATTAAATCAACCGACTTAGAAAACTCTCACATGTTAGGTTTAAATTATTGGATGCGCATTCATGCATTTAAACCGTTTTATCAACTTTTGCATTCAACCAACAAAGATCGATCAGTAGAGGCCCCTACCGCGGGCGGGATTGGGTGTCTGATTAAAGGGCTTCCCAATACATACCTTCACCTCTTACTCAGAAACTTTGAACATGGGACGACCTTATCCAGGGCGTACGAGGTCATTCTAGAGATAGGATGCTAAAGAGGGACGATTCCTTATCTTTAGTACCTATGTCAAACACTGCTTTGTGCTTCGTTTGACCGAGGTATAAAGTGGATTCGAACGGGTTCCAAGCATCCCACAAATGCTTGGTGGCGACTCTGAACATCTCTAATCGTTTCGAGACCCTTACCGAGACGACACCGACCGATCTACAACGATCCGGTCGAAAGCATTTTTACGCCGCCGAGCGGGCTTTCAAAATACCGCTATATGTCCACAGATCGGCTGGGCTTGCAGGTGGGCCATGTCCATAGATTGGCGACTCCGCTGGGGAAAACTAGGACACTTATGTCTTTGTGATCCCTAGATGGTGAGACTCGAACGAGGTCTTGGTTGGAATGCATTAATTGATATTACGGTCACGGTCGGGTTCCTTGTCCGGGCGCATAACCTAACCCTTTTCGTCCAATTGGCTCGTCTCGTCGGTATGAGTTTTCTCATCCCCGCGTTTGGAATACTGATTAAGTCAAGCATACCGTTCACGATAAACATTTCTGTTTCATCAAAGAGCTTTCATCACCTTCGAGCACGAGGCTAGGGCACCCTCCTTACACATTTTGTTTGGATTGGTATCCCTCTTGCAAATCGGGGTTTGATTGCTTGGTGTGTAACCCACCCTTTTAAGCAAAAACCCGTGTCAGCATGATGCATAATATAATAAAAATGTGAGTGCTTATGTGCTACTTGATCATAAGTCCTTCCGTGTCATTTCAAATTTTCAAAAAACACCTTTTTGCGCCGTTATAATAGCCGTTCCAAACCTTGGTCTTTCGCCGACCGTTACACGCCTTTCTAGGCCGCCGTAATGATGATTTTCAAACCCGGTTTTTTATAACCATTTCAACACGCCTTTCTAGGCCGTCGTAATGATGATTTTCAAAACCCGGTTTTTATAACCATTTCAACACGCCTTTCAAGGCCGTCGTAATGACGATTTTCAAAACCCGATTTTTATAACCATTTCAACACGTCTTTCCAGGCCGTCGTAATGACGATTTTCAAACTCGGTTTTCTACAACCATTTCAAAATCACCTTTTTACGCCGTTATAATCGCCGCGTCTAGACACGGATTTCAACCTGTTTCGCGTCGACAGTGGCTTTTTCAAAACCCGAGAAAAGCACACACCCTTTTCTCGAGACACTTTCGAGATCCCGAGGACCATACACCGTCCCCGAGACCTCTTCAAACATTTCAAATGCGATTTTCAAAACATATTATTATGAATTTCAAAAACCGTCTTAGGAAACAGTACATTGTTTTCCGAGCCGACTCAAACTCAAAACCGTCTTTTGCAAATAAACTTAAGACAACCCTTTCAACTGACCGACTTGCGGAGATCTCTATCTTCGGAAGCCGTCCATAAAGCGACAAATGAATCTTTTGAAAATTTCTATTTTCGAAAACTTCAGTCCACCATTCCAATTCTGCCTGGTGTCTATCGAGTCGAAACAAACGTACTTATGGGTCTTTACTTATGAGTCGTCTCAACACGAGACTCGTCCAATGGCGTCACGCCATTGCATTAGACGCGTGTCAAAAGTTCGGTCAACACCGTCACGTCATAAATCGAGTGAGCACCTAGGAACCACACACGGTCACCCTCGTCTTGTTGAGTCTGATCTTTATCTCGTCCTTTGTGTTGTCTGCGTTCAAAGTATGTCGGATTGAGTTGTAATGTGAGTTGTTTTTCTGCCTCAGAGCCATGTCCCCGTCTTCAACTTTGTTTGTCAACAACAACAACAATGATAACAACAGAGATGTCCCGACTGCTCAACTAGTCAGCCTGCTCACTGCTCTGAAGGTCACCGTGGATCGTGTCGAGACCCGTATCGACACCCTGGAAAACAAGGAAACTGGAGAACATAACACTCCACCTTTGACTGAAACCGAGAAGAGGCTAAAGCTCTTGGAAGAACAACTCCTAGCCCGAGGTAACAATATCCATCTTGAGAACAACTGAAGGTTCGAACCTGTTCGGGATCAATTACCCGACAACTTTACCCTAACTGATGTGCCCAAGTTCAAAGGAGTGGAGGACCCACTGAATCATATCCATTCCTTCAAAGACTACATGGCCATAAAAGGGGTCAAACATGAGCTTTTCACCCGGATCTTTCCGTCCTCTTTGGAACCGATCCCTCGCCAATGGTACTACTCCCTTGATCCGAAGAACCTTACTACCTGGGACGAGGTCGCAGTTGAATTTGCCAAGCAATATGCCGACAATGTTGAAATCCAAGCCAATACCCGTACTCTTGAGGTCCTAACCCAGAACGACAAGGAGGGATTCACCGAGTTCTTAACCCGTTGGAGGAGGGTAAGTACTCAGCTGGTCAGCAAGCCGAGTGAATCAACCTTGCTGGAAAAGTTCGTCAAAAATCTCTGCCCAGTGTATGCCAACCTACTGAGGTACCAAAACATTAAAACCTTCTAAGATCTGCAAATCCTCAGGACACGCATTGAAGATGACCTCCGGAAGGGTGTCTTGGCCAAGACCAATGGCAGAGGCTACCAAGGATCCACCTCACCCAGATCTTGCCCTTACGGCCAAACGAACAAGATTGATGAGGTCAACCTTGTTGAACCATCCGCTAAGAGAGCTGAGTGCCCCCAGAGAGTGTTGACTAATATAGGGTCAACTTATGCAAGTGCCCTGAAAAGGCTCATGGACCAGGGGAAGTTACAACCAATCGGACCCACCCCGGATCCGACCGATGCTAAAAAATCCCGCTTCTGGAACCCCATTGCCTACTGTCAGTACCATCAAGGGAAAAGGCATGATACAGAAACCTGCTTCAAACTCAAACACATCATCCAAGACATGATTGAGAAAGGGGAATTGCCTTTACCCCCGCCGATTAAGCCAAACAACAAAACAAACCCTCTCGGAATCCACGCTATCTCCAACGATGAGCCAACTCTGGACTGCTCTCACCTCATCCTACCAGTCGATGACGAGGTGAATGCCTTGGAGAAAGATCTCTCGGACGGGGTATTTGTATTCATTGCCGCCACTATGCTCACCATGTTCCAACAGGTAGAAGAAGCCATAGCCTGTCTCTCCGAAAGGATCACCCGACTTGAGGATGCCTACCGCCGACTTATCTTCAATCCTCTACCACCACGCCCGAGGGAGAGTCCCCCGAGCTCCCGTGACCATTCTGGCATGCACCTCATAATAATAACCCTCACAATAATCAACCTCACAAAAACATCCCTCACAAAAACTGCCCACCGTGGAATACCCCTCCAAGGTGCCTTCGAGATACCGAAATTAATGGCATTTGGAGAGATGATGTTGAAGATGTCTATATTATCCTAAGAAAAGTGAAACAGGCGAAAGAGATCGGTCACCTTACCCGGTCCGGGCGCCCAAAGCAGAACCCGAACAATTCAACGGTCGCTCTAATAACGAATGACCAAGTTGTCCCGGACATGGACACTCAACCAAAAGCTCCTGAGAATTCAATCCTCTAGCAGCTTCAGAAGGCAAAAGCCGAAATCTCAATCTGGCAGCTGATTGCTACATCCTTTGAACATCGGCAGGCTCTGCTACAAGCCTTGGGAAAATTAACTTTGCCCTCCACCTCCTCCCCTGAAGAAATAGTGGCACACATGACAAGGGACGCCCCTGACTTGAACAACCCGGTCGTCTTCTCTGATGAGGATATCTCTCCCTTCGGAGTCAATCATAACCTTGCCCTGTACATTACCGTACAATGCCTCAAGAAAAATGTGCCCATGGTCCATGTGGATGACGGATCCGCAATAAATGTCATTCCTCTCAAGACGGCTCACAAACTGGGCATTAAGGAAGCTGATTTGGTCCCGACAAATCAAGGAGTACGCGCTTATGACGACACTTGTCGTAAGGTCGCAGGGCTTATCACTCTAACCGTCGCAACCGGACCACTGGAAAGGCAAACCAGTTTTCAGGTGGTCGACATCGAAGCCTCCTTCAATATGCTCCTGGGACGTCCCTGGATCCACGCCGTCAAGGCAGTTACCTCAACTCTCCACCAGAAAATCAGAGTCCCCTTCAACGGGAAAACGATCATGATTCATGCTTCCCCGATCAAAGCTGTCATGAGAAAGGGAATAGCTTCCCAAGCCATTGAGGACGACGACAATGAAATGTGGGGATTCCAAGTCGTGAATGCCATAACTGATGAATCAACACCCCTTGATTGTGACCCGTTCGCCAACCTCACAGTCAACCGCATTCTGATGCGCCAGGGTTACTTCCCGGGTCTACCCTTCAATCCACTGAAGGGCACCTTACCTCCTTTGAAACAGGCTAAGGTCCCCAACATTCCCTTCGGACTGGGATATGAACCTACCGATGAAGATATACAGGAGATGAACCTCCTAGTTCGGAAGCGCAAGAAGCACGGAGTTATCCTCCGTCCCTATCATCTGACCCTAAACGGATACTTTGTCCCCGAGGGAGAGTCCGAGCTCTACCATGGCTTTCCGGAGCCGATCTATGACTCTGTGGCCAAAACCAGGTACCCGGGTGTGGAAGTCTTCCAGGACTGCTACTTCATCCCTGACAACACCGGTTGCATCAACCGAGTCTAAGCCGTCGTCATGCCTCGATGGACAAGCTATCACTCTCCTATTTGGAGAGGATAACATCAATCACCTTGACTATGAGGACATCATCAACATCGCCCTGAAGGACAATCAATTTGACCGAACCGCCTTGATCTCCGACACTGACCCGGAGAAAGCTACACAAAGCTAGAGGAAGACCGTCAAGTGGACCGATCGTCAAGGCCGTGTTCTCAAGATCACAACTGGAGAAGGCCCTATGTTCAAAGAAGGAAGTGAAGAAGAATCTGAATCTGAGTCTGAGTCGGAGTCGTGGCTGATTCAGAGGCTGAGTCTACTAGGGTCACCCCCACTCCCATGAAAGGTGACAACCTGGAGCCTGTTCCAGGGGCCACATCCTCTGCTGTGTCGCCTCTGACTGACCATGAGATGTCTGTCATCTTCGAGCTTTTCGCTCGTGTCAACTTAATCAACGCTAAGTTTGCTTATAACTCGTCTCAATTTAACAACAATGCAATTCTGAATGACTATGAGGAATTTGACTTGAGTGACTACCCACCTCACCTAGCTAAGGAACTTGACAAACGGGAAACCAGAACCCCAATCATTGAGGAGACCGAACCTATTAACGTAGGAACCGACAACACACCTCAATAACTTAGGATAGGGACAACCCTTGACCCCCCGGAAAGACGACAGTTCATTGACCTCCTCTACGAATAAAAGGACGTGTTCGCCTGGTCCTACAGAGATATGCCTGGGATCAACAGGGAAATTGCGGAGCACCGGATACCCATTAAGCCCGGAGCCAAACCCGTGAAACAAAAGCTGCGCCGGATGCGTCCTGAATGGGCCCTGAAAATCAAGGAAGAAGTAGATAAACAGTTCAAGGCTGGTTTCATCAAAGTGTCTGAATACTCTGACTGGGTGGCCAACATCGTTCCTGTACCAAAGGAAGATGGGAGAATTCGGGTCTGCGTCGACTTCAGGGATCTGAACAAGGCGAGCCCAAAGGACGACTTCTCTTTGCCACATGCTGACATTCTGGTGGACAATACTGCCGAGCACCCTCTCCTATCATTCATGGACGGGTATGCTCGGTACAACCAGATTAAAATAGATGAGGAAGACATGCACAAGATTGCATTCACTACACAGTGGGGTACATATTGCTACACGGTCATGCCCTTCGGCCTCATCAATGCCGGAGCAACCTATCAAAGAACCGCTACCACTCTCCTACATGATATGATGCACAAGAAGGTAGAGGTATATGTCGATGATATAATTGTCAAGTCAAGAGAGCGGGACGACCGCATCAGCGCCCTTCGGAAATTCTTCGCTCGTCTGCGGAAATATAACATGAGACTAAATCCTCAGAAGTGTGCATTCGGGGTTACCTCCAGAAAACTCTTGGGACATGTCGTAAGCAAAAGAGGCATTGAGATTAATCCAACCAAAATCAAAGCCCTCCAACAAATGTCTCGGCCTAAGAACGAGAAGGAGATTCGGGGATTTCTCGGCCAGGTTCAATACATCAGCCGCTTCATTGCCAAGCTCACCATGATTTGTGAACCGATCTTCAAGAAGCTTCACGCCTTCGATCACACTGATTGGGATGACGATTGTCAAAAAGCCTTCGACAGGATAAAGGAAATCCTATCCAAGCCTCCTGTCCTCATGCCACCTCAACCGGGGATTCCTTTATCCCTATACCTGATTGTTACCGACACTGCCATGGGAGTAATGCTAGCAGAAACAGTCGACGGCGAAGAACGAGCCATCTACTACATCAGCAAAAAGTTCATTGAGTACGAGACGAGGTAAACTCAACTGGAGAAGACATGCCTTGCCCTAGTATGGTCGACAAAGAAGCTGCGGCATTACATGCTCAGCTACACGGTCCATATTTACTCCAAGATGGACCCGATCAAATACATCAACGAAAAAATCGTACTAAACGGAAGGCTGTCTAGGTGGACACTCATGCTGTCCGAATTTGATCTCAAGTTTGTACCCCTAAAGTTTATCAAGGTAAGGGCAGTCGCCGATTTCCTGGCAGAAAATCCCGTCAACGAGGATCCAACGACCGACACATGGTCACTTCCTGACAAAGACATCCTTTATGCCGACTCCGACACATACGACCTATACTTCGACGGTGCATCAAATCTGAGAGGCTTCGGGGCAGGAATCCTTCTAATATCACCAGAGGGAGAACATGTTCCGATCTCGGTCAATCTAGACTTTGTCGTCACCAACAATGCCGCAGAATATGAAGCATGCCTCATCGGCCTACAAGCAGCCATCACACTTGGTATCAAGAGACTGAGGGTCCACGACGATTCCTCGCTCATCATCAATCAGGTGTCCGGATCACGAAAAATACGAAGTGACAGCTTGGCTCCCTACCGAGCGAAAATCAATCAAGAGGTTAAGTTCTTCGACCAAGTTGACTACTTCCACTTGCCACGAGAGGAAAATCAATTTGCTGATGCCCTGGAAAAACTTGCCGCGCTCGTCAATATACCTGACGACATGACATCGATGCCCCTATGTGTCGAGAGAAGGAGCGAGCCAGCTCACATTTGTACCATCAACAACGATGAGGAAAACCATGATGAACCCTGGTACCAAGCCATCCTTAACAACAAAAACAAAACGAATTCCCTCCTAACTCTGACCCAAGAGGACAAAGAGCCATCCTTCTACTTGCATCACAATTCATGATAAACCGAAATCAAAAATACAAAAGAACACCCCAAGGGATTCTCCTCCTTTGCATTGGGGGAGATTCACGACGGAGAATGTGGTCCTCACATGAGCCCAATGATGCTTACTCTGAAAATCATGCGGTTAGGTACTACTGGACCACCATGGCAACAGATTGCCGTAACTACGTCAAGCAATGCCACAATTGCCAAATCTTCGCCAACATACAACACATACCACCATCCCTTTTATACACTATGACATCACCCTGGCTTTTCTCAACCTGGGGCATCGACATCATCGGGAAAGTTAACCCGGTAGGCGCCGAGGGGCATTGCTTCGTCCTCGTCGCCATCAACTAATTCACCAAATGGGTGGAAGTGCAATCATATGCAGTCTTGACCGCCAAACAAGTGGCCAAGTTCATCCAAAACAACATCATCTGCCGATATGGGGTACCCCATGAAATCATCAGTGATCAAGGCTCTCCCTTCCGGGCGGAAACACAAGCCTTGTTGGACAAATAATAAATCAAACGACATAGATCATCCCCCTTACCGTCCCCAAACCAACGGAGCGGTGGAGGCAGATAACAAAACTCTTGTCACCATTATCAACAAAATGCAAGACAACTGCCGCGATTGGCCGAGCAAACTCCCATTCGCACTCTAGGGATACCGAACCTCCATTCGAACACCGACAGGCGCCACACCCTTCTACCTAGCATACGGTATGGAGGCAGTTTAACCGGTAGATTTAGAGGTTCCTTCTCTACGCATCCTAATGGAGAATCAAGTCCCTGAGGCGGAATGGACCCGTCGAAGGTACGAGCAACTCACTCTTCTAGACGAGCGGCGGCTCAACGCCTTGCACAACGTCCAGCTATACCAACGACGTATACAACGGGCATTCAACAAGAAAATCAAACCTAGGAACATCAAGGAAGGCGACTTGGTCCTCAAGTCGGTCCGAGCACCATTACCCGTCGATCCGAGGGGGAAATTCAAACCCAACTGGGCCGGGCCGTACCTGGTCAAGAAAATACTTTCAGGGGGCGCAGTGAGACTGAGTGACCCAGACGGGGAGGATTTTACAAACCCGGCCAACCTAGACCAACTCAAGAAATACTACCCTTGAACTGTAGCAACGAACAACCTAACCCTAGTTTTACAACTAGCAACCGCTTTAACCCTTTTCAAGTCAAGTTCCTCAACGCGTTCTGATTTGAAATTCCATGTTTTATCGAGTCTAAGTTGGGACACCTTGCCCATTTCGAAGGTCCTTTGATCTGTCAAAGGCAACATCCATTTGCACTAAAACAAAAAAACCTCTGAACTACGAGCATGGATTGATTTCACCTCTTCAGGTGGATATGTAGGCAATCCCTCTTATACCTGAGGGATACAACCACAAAACCCAAATTAATTTACAAAATATTTCGAACTACGATCATGGTTTGATTTCACCGCTTCAGGCGAATACCTAGGCAGTCCTTTCTTACACAAGAAAGATACAACCATCCCCACAATCAAAAACAACCGTCCCCATAATAATAAAAAAAACCCCACATACAAAACATCCCCATCAAAAAAAGAAAGGGAAAACCATTCCATTTCCCACAAAAAATATACAAAAAAAATCCTTTCTCCCTTTCCACAAAAATCCCACTTTCCCAAGTGCAAATGTTTAGGACGATTCAAACCAAATTGCCTTTACAAAATGGATGGAAGAAACAAGCGTTCACAATTTCGACACAAGCAATCCTCTTATTTAATTAATAATGGGAGGGATTACAATTTCAACAACAAATAAAGCTCGACGAGTCTACAACTTGTCAAAGCTAAGGTGTCGACTAAAACACCTCACATAATAAAACTAGCACAAAACACACAATACATAGTTAGTACAACATAATAAAAACTCACAACAATAATACAACACAATAATAAAGTGGGTAATGGAGGTCTTCACTCTTCCATTCTACCCTTGCCTTTTCCCTCGGGGTACATCTTCCCATTGTTCTTCTTGTTGGCCCACCTAGCATGGATTTCCTCCTCGGAACGGATCCTCACCGGATCTAAGACGGCAACGACCTCCGGTCTAGCACAAGACCCCATGTTAGGCCCAAAACGAGCCCATGCATGGGCCACCATATTCTTGGGACCCGAGCTTCTCCTCTTTGGTGACCTCATCACGTCCGGGCTAGCTCCATCAACATAGTACTCAAAGAAGGCATGGTTGGCCTTGCCAACCTCGCGATACTTCAAGTCAACAACCTCGTCCATACGAAATTTGGACCTCTCTTCCAAGGACGGAGCTCTTGACCACTTGACATAAGCGGGAGTCACCCATGTCGTGGCAACGGGGTTTGGTACCTCCCAAAGCGGCCGAATGGCCCACCACCTTTCAAAGACCTCCACAAGCTCGGAGTTTCGGAAAACATTCTCTTGGACAAAGGTATCTTGAGCGGGCACCTTTTGTTGACGCCCCATTTGCCTCATAAGCCTTTCGGGATAAATGAAGGAAGCAACCTTCAAACCCACCACCATCAAAGAACGAGGACTAGTACCCGAAGCGAGCAACCCCGTGAAGGACCTCAAGTTCTACCATGGCACCACCCAACGGATGTGAGGACCACCCTCCTCCGCCAATCTCGCGGCCCAATAAGCCTCGGTGGAAGCAAAGCTATCTGAGTACAACTTCTTCCTGATAGTAAGGTGACGGAAGGAATAAGAAGAAGAATCAACTGGAGGCTCTATATACCTTAGCCTCTCCAATAGCAACACTTGGAGGATCCTTGGGGACCCAAATGAAGGAGCTTCTCCACAAGAGCCTTCCTTGTCCAAAGCTTGGATGATCTCGCCAAGCTTCAACCATGATGGATCTTTACCATGCTCCATTTGCTCGACCACATGTATAAGGGTCATGCTACCATAGCATTTCGGCCCCTCCTTCTTAAAAACATCAACAAAGAGGTACACATGGATAAGGCAAAAGTCAAGAGCCCTTCTCCTAGCCACCTCCGAAACATTGGCATCTAATCGGTTTGAGAAGATGTTGATAAGAGCCAACATATCCACACCATGTGGAGCAAGAAGAAAGTTGACTTGGCTTGTCGACAAGCCCAACATTGAACGGAATTTCTCCTTATAGCACAACCGAGTCGGAGGAAGCACCGGAACACAACTTGGCCACCCACCAATGGCTCCAACTTCTTTGGCAAGAGGACAAATTTCACCTTTCGGGAAAACGAAAACATGGTGTTTCGAATCCCAAAACCGAGAGCATGCTTCGAGAAATGAGGATTGCACCTTAACTTGACGGAGCACCAACAATTGACCAACTCCCATGCAAATGAGTTGATACTTTTCGGGAGGCTACAAATCCCGACACCATTGTCGCAACGCATTCTCAAAGGCATCCATGAAATATTTTTGTGGAAGACGAAGAAGAGGTTTTGTAGAGATGTTTTATGTTTCGGATGATGAAACAATGAAGCACAAACATCGCTATTTATACAAAAACAATCAGCGCATTTTTCAGAAAAAAAGGAGAGTCGGCTCCCATCGTCAGGCCGCTCGCGCCTCTTTAGGCCCTCTCCCAGGATTCCCGCGTTGACTTCTCTTTCAAGTTGTGTTTTCTCCTGACACCTCAAACCTCCCGCCACAATGCTCGCGCTTCTTCGAGACGATCTAGGACATTTTGTGTTTCCTCACACTCACATTTCCTTGCTTTCGCGTTTTATGAATCCGACATAGTTTCCATGACGCAGCTTTAAACATACGGATTTTTCTTTCATTTTTTAAAGGGGGGAAGGGCTAGTCGCCCCGATCTGCGACGGATCGTTTCCATGTCAATCGAAATTCCAAAAATTTTTTCGCTTTTTTTCGCGTTTTTGCCTAAAATAAAATCGAAAATTGATAACACGACATCAATTTTCCTCAAAATTTCAAGCACTCACAAATTCGAGTCTTGATCTCACAAAAAAATCAAATCAAATACACTCGTAAAAATCTTTTATAAAATTCATTCCTGACGGTTTGAGTTTGAATTTTTCGAGTCACAAGTAACTTTTCAAACAATTT